>NW_026260105.1:0-319178 GCF_024291825.1 Alternaria postmessia
GTATAGCTGCGTACGTAGGCGAAAATCCGCGTTGATCTAGATCAACTATATAGCTGATAATCACCTCCTCTTCTAACTGGGTGAGCTTCCTTGAGTTGGGTAGGCAATCGCGTCGGGCAGGCTTTCCAGCGCGTCGGCGTCGGAGCGTTGTTCGGGGGACTTCAAATGTCTGCGCAGCATCTCTTACAGACTGAATTTGGCTTCTATTAATAGCTGAGATTGCAAGGTGTATACTAGCCTCAGAAGAGGTCAGTAGGGGTTGAATTGGAGGAGCCATAATAGGGAGGAGTTCACAAGGCGCAGAAAGTTGGTGGGGTGGGCCGCTCGCTTGCGTGGGCCGCTCGCTTGCCAACCATGTTATGGATAGAAGGAAAGCATGGAATCCAAACTACGCGTGGATGGGGCGAACGCTTTGTCTTCATCCCGCAGCTGCAACACTTTACTCGAGTAACTTCGCTCAGCCTTGTCGAAACCTTCCAATGTCAGTAAGATTCCAGATCTTTGACCCCACTTTCGCGGTGCATCTCGAATCGCGTGCGTTGAAATATTGGGAGGCGTATGCAATTGGGGCCAGAGCCACCACCACTTCTCAGCCTGGCGTATGGTTTGAGCTATAGCTTCACACCACCATCGGCTACGGTCCTCGATAATAGAAATAAGGCTGCATCTTACATACAGTCTGCATGCTTGGCCCGACAACACAAGAAACTTCCAGCCTCCTTGGACGCTGTCCAATCTCAATGTTAGTCCCCATGCGGCTTAGATCGCATATACCGTTACCGCTGGCTACCGCTTACACTTTACGGATAGCAAATGCGACACAATTTCGCGCATGGATCTTCAGCTCTAATTTTCATGCAGAGTAATCATGCAGTGAAGAGATTAGCTGCGAATTTGCTTCCCAGCCAACATATATCTTAACATCACACCCTATGCATCATCTTTCGGGTTTGAGAAAAGGTCTTTTGTCTATACTACCATTGAGCCTGCTTACAGCCTTGTCGAGAAAATATCTTGCGCATGATAGTTGCGTTCGTGTCTAGATTGCCCAGCCGCGCTAATCACAGAATCTCAATACTTGCTGTGGACGCGTATAGTTGATCGTTATATCTATGGCGAGATTTGCGCCGCGAAGCTTGTAATGGGAGTTTTATCGGATCACATCATGGTGCATCGCTGTAGAGGTGCAAGCTTGGAAGAGCTCAGTAAAAGGTCAAGTGGGCGAGGGTCAACTGAGAACTGGCAACCGTTCGTCCAGACGTTGTGCTTTTCTTTTGCCCCTCCTCCGTGCCACCTCGACGCTCACCGGAGGCATCTGTCCGTTCCACGCGAATGACGCCACGTAGGTAGCGCCGCCTCTCGGTCATCAGCATTCAGCCTGGTCGACATGCGCGCCTCTCTTTCTCATCCTCCGCCCTCCTCATCATCCGTGCAAATGTTGGTGACAAGGCTCTCGCTACACCCAGCCTCAAAATTCCTCCCTGTGTCTACCTACACTGATCGCGTTGCGCCAAGCTACTTCTATGCATCTCCTGCAGAAATGCGATGCGAACTCTTTCAAGCTAGTCGAGCGCTTCGATGATGAAGTTCCAGAATACGCAATCCTGTCACATACCTGGGGGCATAGCGACGACGAGGTTACGTACCAGGACCTACAAAACGACACGGCCAGAAACAAAAAAGGTTATAATAAGCTGTTATTCTGCGGAAATCAAGCTTTGAAGGATGGACTACAATACTTTTGGGTCGACACATGCTGCATCAACAAGCATAGCAGCGCCGAGCTCTCAGAAGCAATCAACTCGATGTTTCGATGGTACCAAAGAGCTAATAAATGCTATGTGTATCTATCGGACGTTGAACTAGAGAACCAGAACGATAATAAGAACGCTCTGCAAGGCCGAGATCGATGGAAACAAGACTTTGGGAAGAGCAGATGGTTTACACGTTGTTGGACACTCCAGGAGCTCCTAGCGCCGGAATCTGTTGAGTTCTTCTCCTCGAACCATCAATGGCTAGGAAATAAACAACAGCTCTATGAGGAGATCATTGATGTCACTGGAATTCCTGCAAGGGTCCTTCGTCGCCCACGCGTCATCTCAGAATTCGATGCCAAACAACGCATGGACTGGGCTCGTAATCGTAAAGCCAAACGCGAAGAAGATTATGCGTATTCGCTCTTAGGGATATGCAATGTTCACATGCCACTGATATACGGTGAAGGACGTAAGCAAGCGTTTAAGAGACTGCATAAGGCAATTAGAGAACGGGAAGAAGATGAATCTGATCATCCTTACGACCATTCGACGAGTTCTTCTTCAAAGAAGAACAATTTATACACTACCTATGGCGGCACACAGTACAACAATACAGGATCTGGCACACAACTCTCCGGCAGTTTCGCAGGACCAATCAGTTTCAGATGATACTAGCAAGGCCAAACACACCATGATACACATATATCAAATCAAAAGCAGAGCTCAAACGCCGATTATCATACACCAAAACTGTATCCTGTTATTCAATATGCACTTCAAGGTCCTGGAGGGCTATACATACCCATTTTCGAAACACCAATAAAATGGCCCAAACAATTTTCCCACGCCATTCAGAATCGTCCTTCTTTAGGTACTTCGACTTCCATCCTGCCCGTTGTTGTGGAAATTACTCACAGTACCATTAAACTGAAAGCCGGAACCAGAATTGTTGTTTTGGTTACTCGCGATGAACTGAGCGCCGGTACCCATGGAATAATTATGTTGTGCATTCGTGGGCCTCTGCTCCGCATTGAGGCCTCTCATCAGACCTTCGTACGCCTGGCGCAAGCGTTTGGTCTCCTCAAAAGTGGCTTTGATGTCGTTTTGGGCGAACTGACAGAAATAATTCGCTGACTCTTCGAGTTGATTTCGAGGCAAAGCTTGACCCGCTTGGTAGTTCTTGAGGTACTCGAGAATCGGACTTGCATAGCGGTCCATTTTCGCCCTCAGTTGGTCGTTGGTGGTAGACAGACGAATTTCCTTGCTTTCAATGCTTTCAAAAATTGCCCGGAATTCTACGAATATGCGACAGAGTTTCGTGACATTCTCTGGAAAATATCCATCTTCAGCGTTTTCGGAAATTTTGACGATAGGCGTCAAATACTCATCTGAAATCTTTTGAATCTGTTGATCGTCTTTGGTACTACTGTTGCTTGTCATGATTTTGGTTGGGGTTGAGTGTGGCACGAAACGTTTGAAAAGGTTCCGCATGTTCGGAGGCCTAGAGGTGTACTCAGACCGGGCTGGATAGAGCCACAGCCCAGGCTATTTCACTGCGCTGATCTTTCTAATAAGCGCCGCTGTGTTTGTTTGGCCGCTCGATATCACACTTATTGAGGCGTGAGTGGTGTATCACAGCGTCAACGCGTTTGGGCAAATCGAGCTCACCGGTTCATCATAGGCCAAGGGGGATCATGAGGCATCAGCCCCAAGGATTGGCAGTTTCGTATCCTTGTCTATGTTTGACCGGTCGGCGGCTGAGCGGACACACGAGCTCAGCACGTACCAGGCTGCATTGTACTCATAGTACTGACAATGTTGGTGATGAGTTGTTATTGGAGGAAGATCTACCACATCGCTACGTTGACTGCAGAGTTCGTGAGTCAAATACACTCACAAGCTTCACTGCCACACGCTGTCTTGTCGAAACTAGATCCGGCCGTCATTTCAGTTTGGTTTGCTTTTTTCAGCCTGCGGTGCAGCCAATGTGACACAACGTACAAGTGGCGTCATGTGGCGTTCACAGCAGGGATTGCTCCACTGTTCATCTTGTCTTAGTTAGCGGGAAAAACATGGCTTGCACGGAAACCTACTCTAGCTACATTGTCTAGATTAGCACCAAACAGGTTGATTGCTGTCTTTTAGTTCACGTTGTTAGAGCTCGGCGATACAAAACACAGTTTTCCTCGCAGCACAGCTCTGGTTTTACTACATATCGATCGCTGTTCTTACACGGAACGTGAGCTTGGACCCAAGCGCCAAAGAATACGAGATTAAGAAGAGGCGGTATTGGTGTGGCCAAAGAGCCCCCATGGCAGGTAGGCTGCATACGGATCGTTATTTTAGGGGCTGAACTTAAGATGTTGGGGGCTGGATGATAGCGACCATCCATGCACTTGCATAGTCCTCTAGAATCTATGCAAGTCGCCTCAAAAGCTCCTGAGTAACATTGTCGACTTCGTCTGTCGTCGCTTTTCCCGTATATCAATGTTTTTCTTTTTTCGCTGTTCTCATAAGTTATGCAGGTCGGGGGCTGTCGTCCATGTTCAGCTCCTGCTGTCTTTCGCTTTCCTCGTACATGCGCAAGGCCAACAGAGGCGACGTATATATCACACAAGTATCTCTCACTATCTAACAGGTTGTACGGTGCGTACTAATCAATATAGTCGCACGAGTAGGTGATGAACTCATCGTTCACGGAGGCCTAAAATCAGATGCCGACCACAACCTCATCTACCGTAAGTAACCCCACTGACAACGGCCCGAAAGCCGCTTACACATATACGGTAGAACATGATAGCTTCCTGATTCCTTTAAACAAAGACTGGAACAATCGAACCCTTGACGCCCCTTCGATAGTATCTGAAGCTCCAGGGCTGTTATGCCAGGCATTAGTTGTGGACGAAGAGCAGACAGTCTACGCTCTTGGCGGAAAGCTTTCCGCTGATGGTCGCGTCAAAGACACTCAGGCCAACTCATTCTATGAAGATCGTTTGCCAGAGATCTGGGCACTTCCCCAGTCAAACTCCAAGTCGTCTAGATCCTGGTTGAAATTACTTGGAAAGAACGCGGCAAAGCCGATGCCTCCAAATTTCCAACAGATCGCCTGTGGTGCATATTCATACGACGGCCAAAGGGCTTACTACATGGGAGGACTCATATCGCACTGGACAACGTTCGGAATCAGCAACTTCACCCAAGATTTCGGCGTCGCAGGATTGGTCAGTTTCGAATTTGACTCGAAAGAGCTCACCAATTCGACGAATGATGGACAGTTCTTTGCATCCCGCTTCACTGGTCTTAACGAGAAGCCTTTCAAGCCAGGACCTATGTTCAACATTCCATTCGGACCAGATGGCACGTTAGTCTCCTTCGGAGGATTAGCGTATCCAAAAGCTACGGAGGTCGAATATGGAGCCGGCTGGAGTAACCTATGGATCTTTGATAAGCGCAAAAACACATCATATAATCAACCTCTTAAAGGGGATATTCCTCCTGGCTTGGGAGCGGATCCTGGAACATTTGCATTCTTCATGGCTATTGACGAGGCAAATGAAACCGTTGAGATGTAAGCATTGGCACGACTTACATGTGTTTGCTTACAATGCTAAATGATGAAAAGATTCGCCTATGGCCACTTCAACCAGTCATCCGAGAGTGATACGATCTACATTCTGTCTCTTCCGGCTTTCAGATGGACCAAGACATCCTTCACAAACTACCCGCGCCGGGTCGGGATGCAGTGCCAGTCTGCTGGAAACAACCAAGCCATCTGTACCGGCGGGGCTAACCCTGAGTCAGTTCCACTGTGGAACTCAACGGACGAGTGGTCGCAGGGTCTTGGGGTCCTTGACACGACCAACCTTGTACTGAAGGATAGCTATGACGCATCCGCTTCACCTTACGCTGCACCAGAACTTGTCAGAAGGATATACGAGAACAAGTCAGTACAAATAGCTTACATTTATCTTTGCGCTTAGTATTGATGAGAATAGAGATCTATTGCCGACGACGTGGGCCTCGCCGGAGGTCAAAGAAACTTTTGATAATTTCAATCACAAAACGCTGTCAGGGCAGAGGCTTTCTAAGAAGACCTCCGCTATCATTGGTATCGTCACCTCGATAGTGTTCTTATCTCTATGCGCAGGGATTTGGTGGCTCTGGAGGAAGAGACACCGTGACAAGGGCCGCAAGATATCATCAGAAGAATCTTCTCAAGAACTACCTTTGGAGGATATTAACAGAGACATCGGCCAGCCACGAATGCAGTTCGGAGGAAACTTGCAACACAACAATCTGGGCGGTGGTACTCAAGTAGGTCAAGCTAACGTCGAGAACTTCTACCACACCGTCAACAACCATTACAGATAAGGATGTTATTGTCTCTCATTGCCATGGCATATTCCTACGGTTTTGAATGGCAAGCACTTCCTTTGGTATTCTTTCCTCTTTCGTTTCCAGCCATTACATTTCTCTCCTTTGCGATTCAGCATTCGATGACGCGACAGCCGTCACTTTCGTTATTGTAATAGCAGATTTAGGATCCTGGTGATGCGCTTGCACTGGCGGTGTCTATTCAGTTTCACCATTCAATAGTTCTCTAACCTCGTCTCCAAAGTCGAGCTTATGAGCTCGCCAGAAGCGACTTTTCTCGTAATAGCTCAGGAGCTCATGACCTCATGAGCTCTGTTTGGTGCGTATCTGGAGTGTTATGTCGGATTTAGCTCTCTCGGATCTGATTGATCTCTCGCCGTCAACCCCTGCAGCGTTTTCTCTGCATGCATCTCTAGCATATCTCCGTCTTCGTCTTCTTCAACTATTATCTCCTCTTCATAGCTCGATGAAATTGTCTTTCCGTGTTTCGATCTCCGCCAAAACAACCAGCCGACTGTGGTAGGGCGATGGGGATCACGATGACATGTTCCGCTGGCCCAGGTAAAGAATGTTGCAACAAAGCAGCACGTACATTCATCTCGGCTGCACTTCTACTTCTCACAGCACAAACATCGCATGGATCATCATTTGCACCATCTGGATGATTCGAAAACACATTATCATTTCAGTTGCGGGTCTTACTAACAGCAAGATCCCTTACTATGTAATCCACTGCTCTCCTAAGCGGTTCCCTCCTTGTCCAAGTCGGCTGTGGAAGTGCCGGTCTGTGAGAGGGCAGTAGGGATAGGTCCATACATATGGATAAAGAAGTCGCCCACCATGGATGGTCTATATCAATGTCAGCACACGTCCTCCCAACTCGATACTCGTCCAGGAAACTCACCCGTTGAGAACGTGAGCCAATCTGAGTTTATGGCCCGTCTCCTCTAGGACTCGGAATGTGTATGAAGGGTCGTCACAGCTGTAGACACCACCAACCTCGAAGTTGACAGCAGCGCAGTGGACGTTATCAACGCGCTGAGAGTGGATGTAGAAGTTCATCTGTGGTTCGCCCTTGTAAGGAAAGGCGTAGGAGAAGCCGGAGATGGTGACGGTCTCGTAGGGGTCACCGTGGACGTCAGGTGAAGCGGTAGGTGCGGCGGCCGCAATGCCGGCGAAAAGAGCAGCGATGGCGAACTTCATGATTGGTTTGTAGATTGGTAACGAAGGTGGGTGGAATGAGCAAGTTTTGGTAGGAAGAGACCGATGGATGCTGGGTAGTGAAGACTTGATGGAAGACTCTCAACGTTTATATATGCATGTCGGTCTACGTCTGTCGTTGACAAGCACAGGGACAAGCTTTCGTCTATTTCGGGCGCCAGTGCGGCGAATGCTTGTGCTTTCGACATATCTATACGATGTTACATTGGAGATTAGCTCCACGGACAGTGAATCGCTGAACGGACGTCAGACTGGGAACAGTTACGAGCAGTGACGCTGAAGACAGTTTTCGTGTAGTCGATCCTTGCAGATTTTTGTGGGGAAAGAGCTTTCGAACCAACCGGCGCGAGCGAGTTTTCTGGTCGCCTCCTTTCTCTAAGCATTGCGGTCATTCCACATCGCACACGTCCCTCACAGACCATCATAGGCCATAGACCCCGATAATTATCTCGTAAATATATCGAGCGAGCCACATTATCTCGTATCGTGGAGCAGCGATGCATAGGTAGCCTACGTCGACCCTTCGCTGCACCTCCAGCCGTGTAGAGTAATGGTGTCAGTATCAGGGTCTAGTAGCTCAGTACATGCCGATTGAGAGTTTCTATGCAAAAGAAATTACCTTGAAGCTTGGAAAGCCATCAAACACGTCGTTTAGAAGGTAGGTGTTTCGAGGAGCCCACGTGATTACCCGCCGGCTGTTCTGACTTCATCCGTAGTAGCTACCCGTCGGTGGGTATCTGCACCCGCAAATGCTAAATTTGGCATCTCAATACGGAGAATTCATGCGCATCTGCCAGGACCATCCTAGACATCGGAACAACTGCCCATTTTGTGGAGCAATCATGCGATGAAATCACGCCCGAGGACGTTTGTAACCAGAACATAGCAGCTTTACATTAGTCGCCTAGCGATGATGTCGGCTTGCATGTTGGAAACAGCTACGGCAACACGGAACCTTGGCTCTCGAGCTTCTCCTTCTCGGTATCTTTGTCACTCTGACAACATGCTCCGGATGTAAGATAACTCGGCCAACATTGTAATTACAGCCCCGGTCATCAAAGCGCCGAATGTCATCACGCCCGTCCATCGGCACCTTCGCATGGATAGCGCAAGGGTGTTTATCTTTAAAGTTTAATCCTGTGCCTTGATCTCCTGGCATAACTCAGAAATTTAGCAAGGCAACTGCGCGTCCCAAAGGAATAATAACAAGCCTCGTGACATATTCATATTATTGTCCAGAACCGCCGCTTCAACTCACTTTGCCTCACAAATTCTCCTTCGTCGTCAAGATCGTTGTGAGAGTGAGTTTTTCCTAATTTGCATCGCCTCGTTTCGTCTTATCAAACACTGATGGCTTCAGTTCAGCAAATGCAGAAGGATCTGGCCGTTCAAACATGAAAGAACCGGATAGAGAGGATAATGTCGTTGAAGGCTCAGTACTGAGCTTTCGCTATGTAGTGCCTTTGCTATCGACGAAGAATATACGTGTAGTGGTTGGTAGGAGGATGTTTTCAAGAGCCTCTAGGTCCGGGTCTGTGTTGTTTTAAGATGGTGCTTCAAGCTCTTCTACTGTCGTGATTAGCTTTGACAAGAGCAGTTGCTGGGGATGCGGACGAGGGGGCACTTTTCTTCTTCACCTCCATGGTAAATGCTACAGGGGTTGCTACAGAAGATTCGCTACCTTCCTGCTGGTCACTGGAAGGATTCTTGTGGTGAGAAGGCGAAAGTTCGCGATGCAACCGAGACTAAACTTCGGTCTTTGAAGACAAAGGCTTAAGATATTTGATGGCATGATCGCGAGTGCAAAGTTCTTCAAGATCGGATATACCGCAATCAGTGTAATACCAAGATTTTTGGAGTCGACCAAAACGTAGAACAAGGCAGTCGCCAGGCTTCAACAAGCGGCGTCGAGGCCGAGGCCGAGATAGCGAAAATGAACAACATCATACAATGACTGTACAAACAGCGAGCGACTGCACGTTCAAGCGGGCATTCAGTATTGAAGGGGAAATGTACTGCTCCGCAGCAGCTGTGATACTTGCGTATCCACAGATTTATCATGGTTGTCCGAAACATGAAGCAGAAGTAAGACCGGCTCCACCTTTTGTAAGCCTCCCCAGAAAAGAAGAGATGCACACACACTCTCTTTTTCTGGCTCATCGTGCGCAACACATGAGAACATGCAGGTGTGGATAAGTTGTTGTCAGGAAGCCAATGGAACCTTGCTCAGCCCCAGTCACGAACTGCCACTACAACCTCGTCATCCCAACCACTACTTAACAGCCTGCCCCTTCCTGTTGCTTTCACCGGTTGTTTCCATAAATTCAATGACACGGGTTACCCTTGCTCGCAATGCATAATCATAGCATAACTGAACGCCTGATCCGCGCTCCCGTCCCCACTACCCAACCCCATGAGATCTACGACTCCCTGATACCCGCGATCCACCACGCGTAAGCACCTGCATACGCAAATTCGCACAAATCATCAGACATGGAGCCGCGGAGTAGGATCAAGAGCGTGAATCCCTCAAGGTTCTATCCGTGCGCGCCTACCATAAATCTACCTAGGTGTCTTCTGCTTCACTGCAATCCACTCGAACAAAACTCATTCATGTTCGACTGTGTTCTTGCAGCCCTTCCCAGCTTTGCATGTAAGATCATGCATCAGGCTCCTTTGGGAACTTCTCGTCTACCCTAGTTAATACCAAAGATTACAAATCGCCGTTTGCGGCGAGCATATGACTGCCTGGGCTTGGATGCACATAGATGATAGGTTATGGTTGTACAGAAAATCACACGTCAAGTGTGTCAGGCTATGATTTGATCTTTATACAGCAGTCATCGGTGAAGATGAGGATGAAGGCAGAGCCTCATACTCGCTATCTGGATATAAAACGTGGTTGTTAGATACTATCATCTATTCTCTAGACCGTCATTCACTCGCCTTTCATCCCTTCAACTATTACAGTCTTCCGCATAGTCTTAGTTCTTACGTTCAGCCTCGCACCGCTCTTTCCAAAATGGCGTGCTCCAGTGGTAGTGGTGCCGACACTTCGAGTTGCAATTGCGCCAAGTTTGTGCAGGGTGGTGTCAATGGGACGTGCCATTCTTGTGGTTGTCCTGTAAATTGGCATTCGAAAGCAGCGGGAGGGACAAGGAAAGATAATAAGAAGTACGTTCACATGCCTCGACCAATGAGAGTAAGTTACTAATGCTGCAGGTAATATCCGGACAAGGCTGAAAGTGAAGAGCAACTTTGTAGGCCGTACGCTATGAGCAATGAAGATCAGTTGATTTAGTCAGCCTATCTACAATCTAAAATAATACTACAAAATGTGTCCATTGAGCCTGTGTCAGAGACAACGTGTCGATGTGTAAATGATGACAATGGTGTCATTCCCCCCGGAAGCCACCGGAACCCCCCCTTCCACCTCAGCCACCACCTCACAGCACCCCCTCCCCCATCATCCTTACCACTACCGTTACCAGCCTACCAGCCTACCCATCTCACTACTCCCGTCCGTCTCCACAAACGCACTGACATCGTTCCCTTCCCTTTTTTCCCCTCTCCTCAACAAACTTCTGCACAAACATGTCGTAATCGCATGGCATGCATGCGCGAACACATGGTCCAAGTGCTTCCTTCTCCACACACACACTCTCTCTCTTACCTACCTCGGACCCTTGATGATCTGCACCGCACCGCACCACACCAAACCAAACCAACCCTGATCCCCTTTTTATGTCAGACACACACACACACATATACACGATCTGTAATGCAATGCAGTCAGTCCGACTGGCATCAGCAGCACTTGAACAAAAGACGCAAGTTTACGCACAAACCACCATCATAGGTATGGGGCCGCGGTCCTCAAAACGAGGCTGGGGCTGTGCAGTGCTGACTGATTAATGTAATCCAAGAAAAAAAAAGGATAATAAAAGTGGAGGAGGAGAGGTTAAGTTGACTTCATGTCTTCTGCTTTACATTCCACCACTTAGTTAACCTCCACTACGATTACCTACAGCCATGATGATTCATCATTGCTAGCTTCCTCCATTGTGTGACTTGCATGACCCCTCACGTTCGTGGCGCACTGTAGCGTTGCACAAGGTCGGTTCAGGGCAGCCTAATCGTGGCTGCTGCTCGAATGTCCGCGATCGCGCAAACGGCATCATAGCAGCAAGGGCAGGAGCAGACAAAGAGTAAGAGATGTATAGTCACTGATGGAACAAGAGATGATATCGTGAGTGTATTATCATTCATTTACTATATACAGAGGCCAATGCTAAGGGGCCCGTCCCAGTTCCCATATTCGGGGTATCAAGTCGCAGTCGTGAAGAAAACAGTCCCAGGCATAACGAATCCGTCGTTATCATCATGCCTTTCGCGTGAGTGTTCGTTAAGGAAAGAAGAGAAGCGCTGCCCATCCATCATGATATCCAAAGCCCACCTTGCATTACCGCCCATCATTATACACATTACTCCGTCAGGCAAGGATCTTGAGTTGGATCGAGGTGTCTCCAGAGGCTAGCAATGAAGCAGGCCTCACATGAGAACAGCCTGTCAGTGGGGCAAGACGCTTAGAGCAAGAGCCAGGCGGCAATACCGGCACCAGCAGCGAAGGGAATGCCAGTGACCATGGGAGCGGCACCCTGAGCGACGGAGGAAGCGGCGCTACCAGCAGAGGAAGCAGCGCTGCCAGCGGCGTCGGTAGCAGAGGAGATGGCGCTGCCAGCAGAGTCGGTAGCGGAAGCGATGGCGGAGCCAGCAGAGTCAGTGGCAGAAGAGATGGCGTTGCCAGCAGAGTCGGTGGCAGAGGCAAGCTCAGAGGAGATGCTGGCGCTGGCAGAGGCGAGGGCAGAGCTGGCAGACTCAAGGGCAGAGCTGATGGCAGACTCGCCAGACGCAAGAGCGGAGGAAGCGGCAGATCCGATGGAAGAGGTAACGCTCTCGGCACCAGATGCGGCGCTGGAGACGACAGATGTAATGACCGAGGTGACCATGGAGCCGGGGGCGACAGCAGTGGCACTAGCAACGGCGGAGGTCAAGATGGGAAGAGCAGCAGGAGCGCCAGAGCCAGTGGCAGTGGCAGCGACACCAGCGCAGCGAGCGTAAGCCCATGAGACGGCTTGGGCCGACTGGTCAGCATCGCAAGCCTGGCGGGAGCAGTCGCGGATACCGTAAGCCCAGTTGGACTGAGTGCAGAAGCAGCCAATGTCGTCGGAGGCGCAGGAGAACTCAGTCTGGGCAATGCGGGCCATGTTGTTAATGCAGAGGTTCTAAGCGAAGGTTAGTACTAGTACAAAGTAATAGATGATAAAGAGGACTACTTACGGCGCAGTCGCCGCTGGGCATGGGGATGTCCTGGGACAGAGCAACACCAGCAAAGGTGGCAGCGAGGACAGCGTAGGACTTCATCTTGACTGTAGGTGGGAGGAGTGTTTGTGTGGAAGAGATGGATATTGGAGTAGGATACTAGGTATCGAAGTGGGACTGGAGTCAAGGTGAGTGAGTTGATTGCTGAGGTTGAGGATGCTGAGTGATGAGGTGGGAAGAGAGAGGAAGAGGAGTGGGTTTATATCGTAGGGGACACAAACAGTTGGGGCTGGTCCGTGGCTGGTAAAGAGTGAAGTCGCGCGCAAACAGGAGGCTGCAACGGGCTGGTGACGGGTTGGAGCGTCAGTAGCGGGTCTAGTCGTGTGCAGGGGTGGGCCGCCAAGCCCAGGCACAGCGACTCCACGATCGACGCCAGAGCAAGGAAACGCGGAAAGCACGACCTGCACCCTGCGCGCCCATTGGCCAATGCCCCGGGCGCTCCTACCGTATGATGTAGCCATGCCAACCACGCCCAAGCGGCCGATATCCGAACCTGCATGTACAACTCACATGTCGAACCAGTTTGTCGTTGCAAATCGCACAGACGGTGGTATCTGCTCCGTCACACTCGTCATGGCTCCTCACCGGCGCACACAGGCACGCTTTTCACACAGCATCAAGCCGTCTACATGTCCCCTTGCGCTGGTGTGACGGGCTGCAAAATTAATCAAATCTTGTTTGTATTCAAGCACCACCACTCGCTCGTGACGTCGTGGTAGCGTCTGCCGCCAGTAATGCATACCCGCCCTCTCATTTCAGTTTCATAACTCTACCGCGAACCCATGAATCTCGCTTCCCCACGAGTGGCAGGGGAGCTTGTGAGATCCAGGCCCATAGATCGCTTTCACCGGGTCAAGACGTACCAATCGCTGCCAATCACCAACCACCCTACGGCAGATATCAATTGTGGCGCATGGCGCAGCAGTCTGACAATCAAGCCGCAAGAGAAATGCGCGTCTTTGCATCGCCCTCGAGCGTCGACGCGTCCTTTTCGCCATCGTCTGCGCTGTCCTGCTGCTCGGCCAGATGCTTCTCTTCAGCTGAAGTGATGCAGTGCGTGTTCGCGCCTACCAAACAGCGGTCAGCTCTGTGCGTCGACTCGGAGCAGACGACCAAAAGGAAAAATAAACTCACCTAACTTATTGATCGTCTCCATCCACTCGTCGTAAGGGTCCGAATCAAAAACTATGCCGCCCTGTAGCCAATCATTAGCTCGTGCACCGCACACTAAAGCAGGGAATTCGTCAAACCCACCCCTGCTTGGAGATACGCGATGCCGTCTTTGACAAGCATGGTTCTTAGCGCAATGCATGTCTGCTGGGCATCAGCCTCCTGTCAACCTCGAACAAGGCAAGACTACTCACGTCCATGGCACCTTCAATCTCCTTGTCGCCATCAATAGAGCCGTAGCCAAAGTATCCTACCGCGCCAGCATACACACCGCGCTTTTCCCGCTCAAGCTCGGCAATGAGCTCCATGGCGCGCACCTTGGGCGCACCGCTCACCGTTCCTACACATGGTTAGCCACACTTCCAACTTTTTTTCCACCGCGCTACCTACCGGCGGGGAAGATTGAGCGGAACGCGTCGAATCGCGTCTTGCCAGGTCGCAACACCCCTGAGACCTCCGAGACCAGGTGCTGCACGTGTGAAAACTGGTTTCGTCGACAACAATTAGCATAGCTCTTGGGTTTGATATCATCGCACGGTAGCTCATCGCACGATCCACGGTAATCACGGTTCGGACGGCAGTCTGCTCACCTTTTGGACTACCATTAGCTTGTCAACTCGTGTCGAAAGTGGGTCGCACACGCGATTGACGTCATTGCGAGCCAAGTCGACCAACATGACCTACGAAGGCATTGTAAGCTTTTCAACGTCGCTGCATGCATCTTGTCGTCAGGGAACCTACATGTTCGGCCCGATCCTTGAGAGAGTTGGACAATTCTTCCGCGAGCGCTGCGTCTTCTTGCAGTGTCTTGCCCCGCTTGACGGTGCCAGCAATGGGATGAGTGATGATGCGACCCTGCTCCTCTTTTACCAGCAGCTCGGGACTTGCCCCCACTATTTGGAAATCGTCACAATCGACATAGAATAGGTACGGCGAGGGGTTGACGTTTCGCAGGTTCCGGTATACGTTGAAAGGATGCAATGATGTCGGTCTTGCAAACCGTTGAGATGGTACCGCCTGGATGATGTCGCCAACGCTGATGTGCTTCTTCAGTTCCTTGACATGGTTCTCATACCCGTCCTGTCCAATGTTGGACGTGTATTGGTTACCGAGCTGAATAGGCCCTTGTTCTGGTAGCGGAATGTCCTTGCCCTTGAGTACTGTCACGTATTTCTTCAGCGTACTCTTCGCTTCCTCGTACGCTTGTTCCAAGTCGTCCATGCTGTCTGGTACCTTGACGTATGTTATGACCTTTACAACCTGTGCGAAATGGTCCAGAGCCACCAGTGTATCGTAGAGCATGAAGAAGCTCTCCGGTACGCCCAACACGTCCTTCATATCATTCCTCCTTGTCTTGGGCTCGAAATATTTGACGCAGTCATAGCCAACATATCCGACAGCACCGCCGGTCATGGGCGGTAGTTGTATTGAGGGTACGGTCGCGACGCGGCTCTTCGCAAGCTCCTTCTCGAGGAGGGGTAGTGGGTCGGTCTCTTCGCCATGGCCGGGACCGGTCTTGATGACTTTGCGAGGGTCTAAAAGCTTGTTAACTGTGTTTGCCGGAAGTTTGTTTCCAAGTACCGACCTGCGCCAATGAAGCTGTACCGGCCTATGGTCTCGGTTGTTGCAGCGCTCTCGAAAAGGAACGAGAGTTTTGACTCTGATCTGAGCCCAGGGTCAGCATGCGCGCAACCAGCTCATCATCTCGACACAACCCCTCCCACGCCACTTGCGCTGGAATGAGTCACACTCACTTTGCGGATATCTTCAGGTATATGCTGGAGGCGGTCAAGAACTCGGCGGGAATCGAGGAGAATACGGGTACGAGGTTTGGTGGGTTGGGCGACTTGACTGCTGCAGCCAATACCTCTCGAATGGTGTCAAGCGATGGCTGAACGCCCAGCTAAATGGTCATGCGCTCAGTTCTGTGGTCGGCTGATGGTGTGATTCTGGACATACCTGTGGCGCCATGTTTGCGGAGTATGGAGCGTATCTCTACAGCACTGCTTTATGGACAGAGAGGAGGCAGAACGAGTGTCACAGAGTCGTCGCAATGTATTGAAGCCAGAATTAATGATTCACGAGCCAATGGGAGGGGCCACAAAATGTTATCGATAGCAAGTCCTTGGCGCACTACCCATGCTGCAGACCGAGGCCATGCACGCACGTCACAAGCGGTGAACCCAGCCTCCTCCCGTCTCCTGCATCCACGCAGGTTTCCGGCTTCTTGAACACCAGCGCATCGCTCTCCAAGCCGCGAATATAGCCCGAGAGCTCCCGGGTTGTGCGCGCATCCTTCTGGAAGAACAGAAGAGCATGTTTCGGTCGGGCTACGAGGGCACAAGGGACATTCCCCGGACCCTGGAACGGCCATGGACGCCGCCTGAGATCGAGGACGAATCCAGCCCGCGACCAGATTACTTCAATATCTACGGTACCTCTCCTCCACAATATCCTACCGCAACAGAGCAGCGCTGGCTGAAAGAGGCCAAACGCATACCCGACCAGCCTTCCTGGGTCACAGATAGTTTCGGACTGAACACACCCACGACAGGCCCACGACCGAAACCCAACTCCCGACTTACAGAACCAGCGCCATACACACCTACGCGGCTATACTACGACGATGCATCGCCTCCACCGTCCAAAGGCGAACTGCGCTATCCCTATACGCCCGACAGCTCGCGCGTACTGCGTCGCAACCACACCGAGCGCCCCGGCTCTCCAACGCCCTGGGCCGACGTATCAGAAGGAACGTCGTCGCCCGTGCAGAACGCCCTCTCGTCGTGTATCGCGCACTTTGAGAACCTCATCCAAACACACCAGCCCGACGAAGACCAATTAGAATACATAGTCGGACAATTCGAAGCCATGACAGCCCATCTCTCCACGCCCAGCGCACACGCCAACGAGACGCACGACAAGGAGTCTTCTTCCTCGTCCTCGTCCTCCTCTCGAGACGTTGGTCAGGGGCTCGGCATCACACAAGCAGAGGGTGAGAAAGCGACGCTCCATGAAGCCCAAACGCTGCAGCACGAGGCTTATGTTTCGCAAGTAGGCAACTACATCGCGGGTGTGCAAAAGTATATTTACGACCTCAAAACGCGCATGGACGAGGTCAAGACGCTCAATCGCATTCAACTCGACGTCATCAACGATTTGCGCAAGCAGATGAAACTGGTTCGCCAGAGTCTGCGCGACGACTTGGACAAGAGCCAGCACTACTACCACCAAGATGATCTTGTAAAGTCCGTCTTCTCGGATTTCGAGGCTGGGAATCAAGTTTCACAAGACGAAGATGGTGAGAAAGAGGAGGAGGAGAAAAAGGAGAAGAAGGAGCAGGACTCGAAGAAAGAATCCATGCTAGACAGTTGTATGACGCTAGTCGAGGAGGAAGTACAAGATTTGTCCCACGAGATTCACGAGGAGTACTCAAAGTTACTGCGCAGTACTGTTGACACGCTAGTTGCGGATGATGTGCCGTCGTCGTTGTCGTTGCCATCAACATCATCATCATCATCATTGTCAAAGAGGAAGGTCATTCACATCATCCGCTCGCCTCCTCCGAGACGCAGCTTTTGGGCTTCCATGGGCGAAGCATTAGATGCGGTTTCGCATCTGCTGCTGGAAGACGGCTCGTGATGACTCTGGAAACGATATGACGATTGTGTGTGTTTTACGGCCGGCCTGACTGGAGAAGACGTGTGTGTCTGACGATTTATGACCGGTTTCCAGGCATGGGAATCTTTTTTATCATGGAGGTTCACGATTTAACATATGAAAGAGACGAAAAGAAGGAGGTTGGATGACTTGCATTTGGATATATGACGATTGTGGAAAGCCATGTGTGGGAGCATATGAAAGCATACAAGGGGCGTTGTTGTTGTTTTTTGTTTTTCTCTCATTGCTTTATTGTTTCCTCCACGCAGCAGCATTGGCACGTTCAGGATACCCTACCTCGTTATTGTTGAATATTGGCATTAGTACGACTCTTTTCCTCAATCGTTTGTTCTTGTAGCATATTTGAACTTGCTCAACGGCTCAGCGCTACTCTCGTATGCTAAAATACTACCACTGAATACCCCGTCATTCTGTTCTTGAGCTTGATCATGCTGCATGTCATGTACACACGGTTGGAACTCACGACATGATATAGTTTCTTACTACACACACAGCTTTTTCAGTTGCAGAATGAATGCATTGGTATCACATAATCAATGGCCCCATCTACTCCACATAATCCAAACTGCCCTTGCCAACCGTCCCCGCCGTCGCATCAGGCCCCTTCTGCTGCCTCAGCTTCTCCTCAAACTTGGCAAACTCCTTCATAGCAATCTCCTCCTCCTGATCCAGCACCTGTTGCACGCCCTTGACCTCCTCGATATAATGCATCAACATGCTCTCGATGCCATTCTTGAGTGTCACGGTACTAGAATCGCAGGTACGGCACGCACCCCTCAGCTTGAGCAGAACCTGGCCGTCGTTGAAGCCGCGGAATTCAATGTCACCACCGTCTTCTTGGATAGCGGGGCGGACGCGCGTGTCGAGGAGTTCTTTGATCATGCCAATGACTTCATCGTCGTTTTCGTCGTAGGCAAGACTGTCGGCTTCTTGACCGCCTTGGCCTTGCTCACCAGCTTTTGCGGCGACGGTGTTGACGATGGGTTGGCCCGAGGTCATGTATTCGTTGATGAGGGCGAAGACCTCGGGCTTGACGTGCGACCAGGGGGTGGCCGAGTCCTTTGTAACGGTGATGTAGTCGGCGCCGAAGAAGACGCTGGTTACGCCGTCAATGTTGAGGAGTTGGGCGGCGAGAGGGGATGGATGTGGCGGGGCGAGGGTAGAGCGGGGGTTGAGGTATTCGAGGAACGGGGAGGAGATGTTTTCTGGGAGGACGCGCTGGTTGGGGTTGAACTTTAGGGCCTGGGATTGTTAGTATGGCTATGTCGCTGGAACGGAGAAATGCCTACATCGGCGTTTGGTGTGGGCTCGGTTTGGATGAACATGGTTCGTCGCGCGACTGTCGCTGAAGGTGCCGCTACCCTTTGGCTCCAGGGCTGTGCTGTCGGTCTATGTTGCAGTCTTGAGGCTGTGATAGGCGACGATTGTTGGTGTAGACATCTCGTGGCAATGCGCCGAGGTGCTGATCGTAGAGAGGGCGTCGCTCGGGTTAGACTGCGCATAGCAGAACGTGGAAGTGTGCTTGAGGCCATCTTTCGTGTAGTTCAAGGTTGGGTATATTGTGGATAGGCTTGTGTTGTCGCAATGGCGATATGTATAGGTTCGTGAATGAAAGTTTCGGGAACTCGGGCCAAACGAAGTATGACGTTTGTTGGATTATTCAGCCACCACGCTCACTGGCTCCCGCTGATCCACAGCCGTCCACAGCCTTTATCCCTTGTCTATCTTACACTTTGCACACCTAGTACAATATATATCGAATGCGGCTTTGATGTTGATTCTCGCATGTGCGCAACGATGGAAAAAGGATTATGAATGTATCACGACGCTGGTCCAAAATCACGTCGGATTTTTGCATGTTAAGTTTGAAGTCACTTCAACACACGATTGGCTGGGACAAGTATGTTTAAGATCATTTATATTTCTTCGGTATTGACATTAGGTATTAAGTTTCGTATCAGCTTTATCATACAGTGTCTTTCTTCTTCAATGTTCGACTTCCTCTCTTCCCTCGTGTGGTATAATGCGTAAACGTCGTGATAGAGTACAAAAAAGGAAAAGTTCCCATGCCTGAAAGCATGAAGGACTAGGCACAATCTAGAGCATCGCCAATCTCAGTCTCATAGATGATATGGGATGATTGCGTCTAGTAGTTGGTGGCTTGGCCGTAAGTAGCAGTGTTGCTAGTGTTGGCGTAGTTGGCAGTAGGAGCGACGTGGGGGGCGGTGTGGTATCCACCAGTAACAGGCTTGTCGGTAGCGAAACCAGAGTGAGGAGCAGCGACGGTGGAGCCAGTGTAGGCAGTGTCGTGGCTGGGACGGTAGTCGTGGGCCGCGGTAGGGGCAGCAAGACCGCCAGCAGTGGTAGCAGGGATGGTACCGACTTCGGGATCGCGGTGTCCCATGGTGCGGTTGGCCTTGCGGCGCTGCCAGAACTTCATGCCGGAACCCTTGGTGTAGCCGTTGTTAGGACCAGGACCAAAGGCCTTCTCCTTCTTGTGGTGGCGCATAAGGAAGACCTGGACGAGAGCGCTGAGCAGGAAGAGGAAAGCGCCGATGATGGCGACGGCGAAGCAGGCGGTGTTGAGCTTGCAGGTCGTGCCGAGAGAGGCGGCGTAGGTGATCTGGTTGCCTTGGCCGTTGGAGCCGAAGCCCTGCTTGGAGTTGGCAGGTCCGTCGCCGAGAGGTGTGTTGACACGGCCAGAGCAGCTGGATGCGCCGTCACGGGTCAGTACGGCGACGGCGATCATGGCACCGCAGCAAAGGATGTCGAGTAGTATGCCGAGGAAAGCAAAGATTTTCTAGAGATATCGTTAGTGTCTATTTTTATATATCGATGGAGCATGTTCTTACCTTTCCGCCAAGGCAGCAAGTCAACAAGACAGCAAAGATTGTGTACAAAACAGTCGCGCCAGCAAGACCAGTGACAGCCTGTTGCCAAACCGGAATGTTGACATCGCGATCCGCCTGTACAGCGAGGAAGTAACTGTAAATACCGAGGATAACCGCAGCACAGCAGAACTCAAGCGCATACAGCGCTGTAGAGCCAAACTTCAAAACAGCACCACCGATACCCATTGTCGCGATGGTGGTAGCAAGCAAGTAGGAGGAGAGTAGATTTAAGAGGGAAGAGAAGGCGATGCTCCAAGTATGTGTTTGGTAGGATGTTTGTAGCTGGAATACGAGGTAGGTACAGGGGAAAGAAAAGGATTTATGTCGTCCCTCATGGATACTGCCACAGGCGATGACGCAGCCTTGCACAATGATGTGAAGTGACTTCACATCATTGGCGTCCTTGTCCCTGCCTTGTTCCGTCAAAGTTCCTTGTCGATCCCGCACCCCGTGCGTCAGCCACGCTAAGCTAGCCCACAAATTGAACCCTGCTTTTACCGCCACACGTCATATCTTTTTCCCAATCTCATCAAACACCTGGACCACTCAGCCAAACAGAAGGCTGCGCCCCGACCGATAGTTTCGCCGATGGTAAAACTCAAATCCAACACATGTGCAAGGTCGTGGAATGATGCTGCCAAGTTCGCGCTGACGATCATCTTGCTTTCTTGACAGCTCGTGATGCCTTCCAGGGTTCTTTGGACAATTTCCTGACGTGGACGCGAGCGTCAAGCCACAAGCTGACAGGCACAATGCAGCTGGGCGGGTACTCCTTGCATACAGTCGAGACTCTCAACGTGAGGTCCATTACAAGTTTCGTTGTTTCAAATTCTCTCTATGAAAAAAAAAATTCATAATAATAGAGAAAAATGCGTCGGTGTTGCATCCTTCACATGCTCACACGCTCAGCGTTCCTGCACCACGCTTCTCTTTCCTTTCTTTTTCCTCATCGTTCGATGTACAGTAGTTCGTTGATCTCGGATAAGACGATCCGGTCGTAATGCGCGCAGCGCAGCGCCGTTATGTGTCTAATGCTCGCGACGCTGTGTATTCAGGCTAAGGAAACCTGATCGTGATAGTTGCGGCAGTTGGTTGGTTTTCCCCTAGGATCGGAGGGCTTCCGCTACCGCACACTACCCCACGAAATTACCGTAGCGGCCATCATTCATTGGTGACACTGTGTGACGTCGTTATGCTACCGACAGTTGTCGGCGACGTAGTTTAATGGGACGATGATCGAACGCTCTCCATGGTGTTGTTGGGATGAGCTGCACGGAGAGCAGTGAGTAGCTAGGTGCGCAGTAGTGGGAAATGAGTCTGCAGCTTGTACAAGACTCGTCGTCTTCTTTGTTGAGCTTGAGAACACACTTACCCTTGGAATTACAAATCGCCCAAGCATACCCGTTTTCCACCTCTCTACACATCGAATTTGGTCAAGTATCGGGGTAGGGGATTCTATAATCACGATTCCGAGTTGCCAGTCGGCCATATAGCCCTCGTTATCGATGGTAAAGGCCATCGCCCACTCACAAGTCAGAGAGATACAAGTACGCCAATGTTGGAGCGTGAGGCAACAGTTTAGTGAGGACATGTTCCCACGTACATTGTGCTAGTACAACGCCCTCCAAACCCAGTCATTCCAGGGTCTCAGTAAGTACTCTGATGACGTCGATGAGCCCTTTAACGGTCATCCTCAGGCTGCAAAGGTCGAAATGTTACAGTGATGACTACTAGGAAGGGAGAAAGAACCCAGGGCTATCGTGCACATGAGGCCGAACGCCAGATTTCTTGCCGTAGTAACAGAACGATGTGAGCTTCAGCAATGGTACTGGCAATATGGAGGCATCCGTCACCGTCTCATCGAGACTTCGCACACCAATCAGTCCAACGACTTCTTTCAATGTATCAAAAAAGTAAAGCTTTGCTTTGAGAGAAGTAAATAGATAGTCAAGCATTAGCGGCGCAAGATCTTGCTTACAACCGATGTCGAGTCGCTCTAAACGTGATTTCGAGACAACTTCCAGTACAACAATCGTGGTCTGCCACCATGTACCGTAACCCTGTTCTGCACATTGCTACTGGCCGTAAAGATTGGTAGACCCGTCGGAACAAGTTTGTGTGCAGACAAGGCAGACCCCTGCAGCATTGTGCGAAGCTGTGCTTGAAAGAGTCTTCGAGGCAGTAACACATTGCCTGTTCCAAGCTGATATCTATATTGAGCGGGGTAGTAAGAAAATGCAGCTCCAGCTGTCCCAAGCGTATCGTAAAGATCTTCATGGTTGGCAATCTAGTGTAAAATTCTCGAACGCTCTTGGACAAACGATAAACAATGCGAGACTAGAGGACGTTCCTTTCGGACCAGATTCTGGTCTCCATTTCGGTTTTCCTGCGGACAAGCCAGAGGCTTTTGGCGTCGTGTTGGCGCATACGACCATCTTGTTCTGCTTCAGGGAATTGATCGGCAGTGCGATCCAAGAGCTCGACTGGCAGGCCAAGTAGCGTCAAAGCCATGGACCTGAGCTGTTGGTGATTCAGTTGTTAGGCCCAAGAACGACCGCAGTTGCAAACACGGGTATAATGGAACGCTCACATTTTACATGTCAGCTTGCACAGTGTGGCGTGATGCTGACATACGATCGCGATCAAGTGTGAAGAGTCGCGGCTCTCGCAGTCCCATCTATGGCGACGTAACGGGGAAAGCGGAAGAAGCAAGGTGTGGTGAGGTGAGAGGATAGAAAGCACGAAGCGTTAAGGGAGAGAACTCGCGCCAAGTCGAAACAGTGAACATCCTAGGTGAATGAAGTGATTGTTGAAGAATATGTTATCTGGTCTGTATATAATTTGGCTGCCAAACATATGCAAGACTGTAAGCGCGAGTGTTTATCGCAGTGCACTCGCATATTACTTACTAGCCTGTAAAGTGTACTGCGATAATGACGAATGAATGGGATTCTGACCTTGTTTTCTCGTTGTTGTTTGACACTACGATAGAGCTTGGAGGTAGTCTCCTTGAGTGTTTTCACATTGGGTGCAACCTGACGTGGGTTTGAAGGGGAATCCTGGGCCTTATCCAGAGGGAGTTATGAAAGTCCTTTCGTGGTGAGTAGGCAGGCTCTACAATTCTATGTTAACCTACATATTAATCTCGTCAATAACTTCTAGACGGAGGTAGCTATCTTCAATATAACTGTACCTACTACTAATAATTGTTCCGTTTCTTCCTATGATTCACCTGCGCCATTTCTCTACCGTGGTCGGCAGAGGCCGCTGGATGGTGTTCCATGCATGCATGACGCTTCAATCTCAAGAAGCGGTATTCCAGAGGGTTGTCAGCACCGGTGGTATCATATGCCTCCATTGCCCAGGAGCTGTTAGACAAGACCTTTCCAATCGCCTCACTTTTGAAAAGTCTCGACTCACGTAACACCAAGGCTGGTCGCTAGCGAGCTATGCGTCAATCGAGGATGGTCAAAGTGCTCGAAATTCAATCTGGAGGAATTCGGCCTAGCTGTGTAAGCTATGGTGTGAGATGAGAAGAGATAGAAGTCGTAGTAGAACGAAGCATGTGGGGTTCCCTCGAGCAAGAAGCGGCCGAAACGTCGCTACCGGATGTCGGTGACTAGTAACGAGTTAGATTCTGAACAAAAGATGGAACTTAGCTTACCCGAAAGTAGACACTGTGTCTTACCTTAGAATTATCATGTACACGTCTATAGCATAGCTTCAGTGCGTACTTTGTTAGGTACCACTTTCTGTACATAAGTATGCGTAAACACATGCGATATGTGCATCCTTTCACTTCATTCCTTCCATTTCCATGGATTGACCCACTCGAACTCAAAGTTAACTACCTCAAGTCAGTATTTGATGTCATCGCCTTTTTCACAATTAAAAGTGATTTCAGTGTCACAACTTCTTCCCTCTTGAATCCAAGTTACCCTTGATTATCGGTCTCTGAGTGAACATCGTATTGCCTGACCTTGGGATGAAGTTCATAGACAGACTCGAATGATAAGCCATCGAAGTAGCTAGTAAGTGTTCGCGCAGTAACCTCGTCTAGGTTCGGTCTCTTAACAAGAATTATGACAGTTTGGGGCAAGCGACCAAGAACACCGAGGCTTCCAGCATCATATTCTATACCAATCTGTATCATACTCGAGGGCATACACAACTTTGATTGTTTCCCACCCCTATGCCGACTTCCTCAGCTGAGCCAACGCAGCCTTGCCAGCCCTACTATCGTTCGCCCTGCCCAGCTCTTGCGAGATCCACTCACCTGCCTCAGCCAGCTTCTCCATATCGATACCAGTCTTGGCGCCCAAGCTATGGAAACAGTGTACCAGATCCTCAGTCGCAACATTTCCAGTCGCGCCCGGACTAAACGGGCAACCTCCAAGCCCACCGACGGCTGCATCAAAGGTGCGAATGCCGTGTTCCAGAGCAACGACGGAATTGACCAGCGCCTGACCGTAGGTATCGTGGAAGTGCAGCGCCAGGTCGTCCTTGGTCACACCGGCAGCATTCAGAGTCTTCAAGAGCTCCAGCGTCTTGGGCGCAGTGCCCATGCCTGTGGTATCCGCCACCGATATCTCGTCGGCGCCCATTTCGAGCAAGCTGACTGCCAGCTCCGCCACCTTGTGGGGGTCTACGTTTGGCCCCTCGTAAGGGCAGCCAAGTGCGACTGAGATGTATGCCCGGACCTTGAGGTCCATCTCCTTTGCTTTGGACATGATAGGTTCGAAACGCTTCAGCGACTCGGCTATGGAGCAATTGGTGTTCTTTTGCGTGAAGGATTCGGTCGCCGCTGTGAAGATGGAGAGCTCGTGTATAGGTGTTGTTGCATTGCGGCTTTTGCCCATGGCTTCGGCGCCGGAGGATGCTGAGGGCATGGCGTTGGGGTCTGAGGAGGACGTGTTGAGGGCGGGGCCATTATCGGTGCCTGGAGATGGTGGTGGTGGTGTCGACCTGGACTGCCACATGGAAAGGAAGTTGTCGAAGCCCTTGGCGTTGGGCAGGAGCCATTGGTAGGTGATGGGATGCGGCGACTGTGGTGTTTGGGAGAGTACGTGCTCGAGGATGTCAGCCGAGTTGGCCATCTGCCCTTCATGGTCAGCGAATGTCCCCGGCTTGGACGCGTATGTCTAACCTGTGGCACCCATTTGGGCGAGACGAAGGAGCCTGCCTCAATGGTAGTTAATCCAGTCCTTGCCAGCCTCTCGACCAGCTCGATCTTGGTCGCCAGAGGCACCGTCTGCTTCTCATTCTGCAGCCCATCTCGTGGTCCTACTTCCACGATGCGAACGTGGTCTGCGCGGCTATTGGCGGCTGAAGCAAATGTTCTTCGCGGACACGGGTGACGCGCTGCGAGACGCGCCGAACGGAGACAGCGGAATTTCGAGGTCATGGCGATGATCTGGTTCTATGTAATAGGCGACTCAGGGTCAGACAAAATGCTATGGCATGACGTGCATAGCTGTCAGACGGTTTGTGGGGTTGATGTTTGCGGGGATCATGTTATGCATGGACCACTCATCCGAGCTTTGAGCTCCAACGTAAGAAGCTTCGACATGACCTCGGATCCTGTGCACTGTATCCGAGGACAGTGCACAGGCTACAAGAAACGTGGAAACATTGCATCGCATGGACCGTGAAGCGAGTTGCAGCACTTGGCTACTACATGGCTAACACATGGCTATATTCCGAGATGCCAAGTGCTGCAATCAAGTTGCTGCACAGGTACGGAATGTCTACCTAGGTACCTTCACTGAAATCTTGGCGCTTTCCAACCTTCTCACGTGCACCGCGAACCTTCGAGGTATCACCATGTCCTCACGATTATGGCATTCAACAAGGCGGAATACTCGGGAGGTATTCCTACTTCCCACTCCACTTTTGTTTGCTCATACGAATTGCGCCATTCAATGCCACATGTTCGTCTCCACGGGAGCTCCATTCCATCGTGGGAAGTTGAAATTACCTGTGCAAGCTAGAGTGCTTCCAGCTAGCCGCCGAAACTTTGTCAGGCGCTGTTGGCCGTAGCCAATACTTGCTTCACGTGCTAGACATGTATCTAGCGGATCTGCACGCTCAAAGGTATCAAACCGCAGCCATCAGACCGCTCTTCTGCGTCGCTTCGAAGCGCTCGCAATGTGTCCGCGTGGGCAAGAGCCGGATACACTCACCCTTGGAGCGATATCGACGCTAGAGTACAAGACCCAGCGGGCCCCATCGACGGTGCTGTTCGCTAGCGCAGGGTTCTTGTGGAGACCATAAATAGAGAGCCTCCGAGGAGCCCTGTTCGCTGTTCTAACCGCAGCCGCCGGTTGTTCAAGAGATCCAGCGCTTGCGGACGCCTTTGTCTTGTCGTTCCCTACCAAGTGCCGGCGAAATGACGATCTTCAAGATGAAAACACGGAAGCATTTCTCCATTCAGTATGCCTCGGTCTGGCTCCAGGTCTTTTGAAACGTCTGCTGTCGGGCCGGGCATCGTAGAATTGAGGGTCCGGGAAGCGAGATCTTATACTCTACCTGGCGCCGGAAGAATTGCCAGGGCGGAGATTAGGATTTTGTAGAGCTGCCATGGCCCGCTCGGCTACAAGACATGTCCCACAGAATAGCGTAGATGATCTAGTCGCAGCTATCGGACAAACTCCGACCCTCAGGCGTTTTTACATCTGATGCATCATAACGGTATGACTGTCGGATATTGCCCGGAGCTTAACAATGAATGTGAGGAGCCGCAGCTCTCCTATCATTTTGTCTAGCCTCGCAGAAGCTAGGCATCCAGCCGGCATCCGTGAGGCTCTCTTCGTAATCCGTTTCGGCGTGATAGCTAGGTCTGGAATTAGGAGAGCCACTGCCAGCGGGTCTTCTGCGGAGCGAAGGAAGACATGCTACAAATCTTACAAAGCTTGTAAAAGGACTCGCTTTTGGAGAGGGCTCACCAAGTAGGCGAACGAGGTCTGTGGCTGCTTCGTATCCATCCCCGTACTACCCCGCGTGTGCACATTTGCGCAGGCGCATTGACGGTGAACTGCTTCCCCAGGTACGGATGGCTAGTGACAGGTCTTGGATAATGAAACCTTGTCTAGCAACACAAAAGCCATCTGCTGACGGGAGGTTGAAGCTGCTTGTTACCTGAGACAAATCGTTGAGTGGTGGAGCACAGCCAGCATACCAAAGTAGCGCACGTCTCCGATGCATGTCTGACTTGGCACTCACGTGCCTAATACCACGATCAGGCTAGCGTATGGGAATCGGTGAAGGCGCCATTTGAGAGTGGCTTGTATCTACACGAATAAGGTGGTGGATAGGATGGGGATGGGATGTGGATGGGATGGGGAACGGATTGGGCTCTGAGTGACCTAGGCGCCGTTAGCTGGACAGGTTCGGCACTCTTGCGGCGGCCGAAGCCACGGCATCATGCACGACAGAGGCTTTTGGAGGCTTCAGGGCTGTTGGAGCAGACCCTGAGGGAATCTAAAAGGTCGAGAGAAGACGGCCTCATGAGGTGTTTGGGGCACTGCCACGGTCAGTTTCTCACGAACCGTGGGGGTGCACTTGAGATGGCAATGGTCATATCGCTCTCTCATCAGGCCCGCATGGCTTGTTATCACAGCGGGTCCCACAAGAACGGTTCTGCCAAGAGGGCTGCGGAGCAGGCGACAGCAGGGCGACAGACAGCTGCTGGCAGTCGTCCAGTATCCCAGGCACCCCGGCCATTGCGTGCAGCTTTGCATCATTTACGCCTGGGCCCGCCGTGTCCTTAATCCTCGATGTCATCGCAATATCCGCGCCCGCCGTCAGACGTGTGCTCGTCGTGTCTGCTGCCCCGTCGCGTGCAGAGGTGCGCAAATTGCATCACCCACGCATCCTTCCCTTCTTCATGCCTTGCGGCAGATCAGAGACTCCCGTTGCGGGGTTGGCGTGCAATGGGAGGCCGTTTCTTTAACCTTACGTACTCGTCCAGGGCTTGGCTTGGCGGAAGGCTTCACCAGCGGGCGGCTTTTCGCTGTCTTCTCCCACTGGCAAGCCCTGACAGACTACAAGCGCTGCCATCCCAGCGACATCATTCTACACAGCTTCGATGCGTCTTCGCGGCGGCACATTGATCGCCTCGGTCGGCTCCGTGACCATTTGCGCCTGGTCATTCGTCCGAGCGCTCACGTTGCCCATGGTGGCCCTGACGCTATCAGCAGCAACCAGCACTACTTCTGCAGCAGTGCAGCAGCTCGCGAGCCGAACAAGCCCTGCAACGCCTTCACCCCGGAGCCCTCGACACAAGCTCTCTCAGTGGCTGTGGCCTCTTAGCTGCTCCGAACTTAGCGGCCGGTAGTAGATCGTGCGCGCTGCAGCATGTCATTGGTGGAGCTTTCGTGGCGTCCAGCCCTCTCCGTCCTGCAGCAGGCCACTGTCGCCATCCATCTTCAAGCTCCTGCCGGGGTGCTACCATTTTTCCACGATGTAACCCGACCCTAACCCGACCTTACCTCGCGCCGTCCTGCAATTCGCCGTCACGGTGTGGGGTGTGGTAGGGATTGCCACAGCCAAAGCCTTGCAGCCGCTGCGAGAACATGCGGGCACCTGGCCTACTCGCTGCGGGCCACATCCTTCATGCACATCTCTCAAGATGACCACCTCTTCTCTTAATATCCTAGCGTCCAGTATGCCGCGGCATTTTGCATCCTACCCCTTGGCATCCCAGAGCCCTGTCCACTAGGGCCCTGACCTTATCAGACGGGGGGACCAAGCTTCCTTTACCCAGACCCATCGAGGCCAAAATAATACTTACCCACCGTGACGCGCTTCTTCTATGCTCCATTGAGTATTACCCCTCGTCTTCTTGTCTATTCTGTTTCTACACCTACTATACACGATCCACATCCTGCAGATGCAACGTTGTAGAGTACTGCAATAACACTTCCTCTTTTATCACACCCACCATGGCCGTCTCATCAACCACTGCTCAGCCTGCTGAGGTCGTTCAGAAGGCAGACACCAGCGCCACCAACACCAACAACGCTGCCGCTGCTCCCAGGAAACGAAGAAGAAGAGCACCCGCCACTGGAGCCACCGACGACTGCTTTGCTTGCAAGAAACGTCAAGTCAAGTGTGATCGACGCCGTCCATACTGTGGGCCGTGCGTTGACATTGGAAAAGAATGCTCAGGATACCGTACTACCCTAACGTGGGGTGTGGGAGTAGCTAGCCGTGGAAAGCTCCGAGGCATGTCTTTGCCTATTGCAAAGTCGCCTTCTGCAACTGCAACACAGGAGCCAAAATCCCAGCGGATGAACTCCATAGCTTCCACCAGCACCACGTCAAGCACCGGTGCCCACCAAGATTACCAGCACAACTTCAACAGTCGGGCGAGCATTGACTTTGGTGCTCATTCACCAAGGAGTCCTACAAGCCCTATGTTCTCCGCACCGCAAGAATACCAGTACTTCAGCCCAACAAGTCCAATACCTATCCCCACTTCGTCCACTCCAGTCGGATATCCTATGCAACATCATGGAGAGCAATTCGAATTTGTGCATCCTCAAGCTTCCAAGTTCAGACATCACCAGCCACATAGGGGTCCCCTCCAAAGACTACAAACCACCCTGCACGTACCTTTCGAGGACAACGGCATGTCGGCCTCTTCTGCTTCTCTTGGTACCTACAGCGATAGCGACTTCCCCTCACCGAGCGAGTTCCCAAATACACCCGTTGACGAATTTCCCTTCGCAGACCCTTCAATACCACGATATCAGCCATTCGACCAGGCGCCCATGGGCTCTCTGGACCACTACTTCATTCACGAGGCTCCTCGCTCATTACCAACGGGGGACGACATGAGCTCTAGCGTAAGCTCAGATCAGAGCATACACGACTATCCCGAAGTCAGTGCAGCCTCGCAAAGTATGGGTCCTGTCGTATTTCAGGATGTTTTTGTTGAGGGGGAAATGAGCTCGAGTTTCAATGGATTCCAGCCTGGCTTCTCCTTTCTCCCGTCGGAGGGTATGTCTTCCTATGGCTCTGGCCCCCTGTCTCAAGATGTACTGTCGCTCACCACTTCGATTCCTCAGAGCCTTACCATCGCTTCGCCCCTTTCCCCGCGGATGCTATCCCTTCTGGACTACTACGACAAATTTATATGCCCGGTGCTGGTGGCTTTTGATAGCCATACCAACCCTTATCGGATGCACATCATACATCTAGCCATGCGCAACGAGGAGCTCCAGAACGCTATTGGAGCTCTAGCTACCAATAACATGCGTATGCGCGGAGGTATAGAAGGTCGACGACTGAGCGTGCTGCATGACACGCGCCTGATACCGGATCATGCTTACTCACAGATGACGACACAAGAGCTGCGCGAGATGCATGGCGAAGCAACCGACGAAGAGAAGCACTACAAGGCCAACTCCATTGCCCTCCTCAACAAGAAGCTTGTCGACTACGATGGCTCGCAGGACGACTCCGTACTCGCTACGCTTCTTATCCTTTGTCTTTTCCATGTCTGCGATTCCGGCTTTACGAAATTCAAGACTCAGCTCGCAGGCGTCCAGAAACTGCTGAGCCTGCGCGACAGGACAGTCCGGTCAGAGTTTGTTGGGTGGATCGAGACTTTCTTTACTTGGTTCGATGTTATGACTGCTGCAGTCAATGACCGAGAGATCGAGGTACGCGGCGACTCGCTTGACATGATGAACCTCAGTGCGAACTTGGGCGCATTGGAACACCACTCTGGCTGCGAGGGCCGGCTATTCAAACTCATTGCCCGACTCGGACGACTAAATCTGCTTAGTCAGAATCGACCTGTACGCGACAACGACGACACGCCTACATCGTCACCCCGACCCAAGAAAGTCAAAGACTTTTACTCGTTCAGCTTCGATCATATGGACGGCAACGGCTGGGGAACGCCCATTAACGAGCACGTTGACCCCTTTACCTCAGCGCGCGATGATCCTCGCTCCGAGTTTTGGAGTGAGTGGAACGATCTTCGTATTCGGCTACAAGAGTGGGAGTTCCCATCACCTGGAGACATGCATTCCACATCCTGCGAAGCAACATCATCAATGCTCGCCATGTCGCCAGAACAGGCTGCGCTTTTCCACATTAGCGAGAGCTTCCGCTATGCCGCGCTTCTTTACACTGAGCGCCTAGCGCAGCCGACTCTTCCCGCTTCAGCTCTGAACTTCCAAAACTTGGTATCACAGGGACTTTACCACATTTCTCAGATTGGTATGACGAGCTGCGTTAACAAGTTCCTACTATGGCCATTATTCATTATCGGCACGGAATGTGTTGACCCTGAACACCGCGCTGTGGTGCGACAACGATGTGTGGAGATTCAACGTGAGAGCGGGTTCTTCAACAATCTCAGTGGTCTAGAAGTGCTCGAACGAGTATGGCGCGAAGATGACGAATGGTCGGACGGCGATGTGCAGGTGCCGAGGCAGAATGGGCCTTTCAGTACCGTACAGCATCCTTTCCGGTGGAGGAGAGCCATGGATCGCGTGGATGGGGAGTACATTGTGATTTGATGACGACGCTTGCTGGACACAAGCTATACACACGAGCTTGAGCACACACACACTCAGATATGAAGCTCACCAACGAAGAAAAACGTGCATGAACAGGTTTTACGACATGGGTCTCAGGATTGGTTGGGCCGGCTGGGAAAAGCGAACCTTGGGCAAACAAGTTTTTCGGCTTCATTTTATGTATATTTGTAGCGACGTTTATGCGGCATACCCTGCAACTATATGAAGTTTTGTGAAAAGCATTACACAGTTAATGAAATTAAAAGCGTACCATATCCTCACACATACACCCCACGCCTGCTTCATCGCTTGCAATCACTGTCTTGCTATCTTTACAAGATTGCGCAACCCGTCTCAAGATTGTCCAGATCGGCTGTTCTGCACGAGCATCGCGCATGCACCCCAACGCTTATCCCATGCAAGGCTGCACGAGCGCCTCTCTACCAGCGCAATGGGTTAACAAGTGTGGTTACACAAAGAACGAAGAAGAAAAACATGAGCTGAGATCATTCATTCATTCAGACAAGGCTCACCGGTTCGGCGCCGGTCAGCAAATCGTACAACACCGCAACCCAACACGGCGTCGGCATTGCGCAAATCGAGGCTGCAGCGTCTCATTTGACATGAGGCGAAGACTGCCGACTCGCTGACCTCACCACATGTCCAATTTCAAGATCGTCATCACCTAAACTTTGTAGGAGTGCGCAGCCACATACACGCTCGTCCAGTCAGACGACAGCAGCGACAGCAAACGTTCGATTAAGGTGATAAGCTGACCCGATCTCACAAGGCTCAAGCTTGTACCAGCTGATGCCGAACCCACGAACCACGACCACGAACACAAGACAAGACTACCTGGAGCAACAAAAAGTGCCAGGTCAGGGTTTCACAGCGATGGCGAAAGACGAGCGGCCATGGCGCGCAAGAGGCGGTTATGGCGGCGTTAAGGTGCTGACGTTTGACGGCTGCGCGGGGCAAAAGGAAGGGTTCGGAGACGCCGCCGCTGAATGTCGCAATGAGATGAAGGGGTATACCTGTCAAAGCTGTTGTGCCTCTTGAACATGAGAGAATGCTTTTGAAAGCGAAGGGTTGAGATCACGATGAAGGCGACGCCGATGCGCTGATGCCGTGTATGCAGGTGTTGGTTGGGGTACGTACCGCATAGTTGAGTGGTTGAGAGGGGTCTCGCTCGTTCCGGCTCAGCTTGCCCTGCCACTGCTTGTCCGAACGGGGATCTGCGGTGATCATCTGCCAGGTACAACGTGTACTCATGCTGACAGCTCAGCTCATGTATACCTCAGGCTTTTGTTCTTTTCTTTCATGTAAAGCAAGTCTGACCTACGTACTCGGGTCGCACACGTCACTGCTCGTGCATCGCAATACAACAACGTCAGAGGTGCATTGCTTCTTTGCCAGCTTTGCGGGGGGAATCGTTGGAGGGACACGAGTAGTAGCCGGTGGGGGATGTTCACGATACGAACAGAAGCGGAGAGCAGCCGGTTGGGCGCCTTGCCAGTCAGACATTCAAGCTACTTTAGGACTCTTGATTCATGCGCAGAGCAGAACGGGAGTTTTGCGATACGACTTACTCCGTTTCTATCTACCCCACGCTTCTGCCCCTCTCGATGCCCAGGTGCTCTTTGTATCGCATTGCCTGTGTACTTGCGCTAACCCTTCAAATTTCCGTGCGTGCATGTCCTTTTGGCTCCTCGGAACCACGCAACTCGACTACTATAGTACGGTGTATTGGTAGCAAGAAGGCAGCAAGTCAGCGAAGCAGAACAAGCCAAGAAGATAACGCAGTGAAGCCGAAAAGTTTAGCGCTAGGAATAGCTGCGATTAGAAAAGTAACAATATTCCCAGTGCTATGGATATCCAATTGCACATGGCAACGTGACTCGGGTCTCTCCAACGTCGCATTCGGGAATACCGCGGTATGTATCACCCGGTGTATAGGTACTGTGCAATCATTTCGGATTCACCGAGAGCCTGTGGTATCGCATTGCCCCCTATTGTTAGTACAGTAACTTGTAACTTGTAACAACCAAACCTACGCGGACGGGTCCCCTAGGATACCAAGACTGAAAACGCCATGCCAATGCGTTTCGTTCGTTTGATGTGCTAATACTAGGATACGCAGGAACCGCTCATCTCGTCACACTTCCACGCCGTTCGGGCGCTTCACCCGAGCTCCAACTCGAGCCGGGCGTAATGCCTAATTGGGTCATCGGCTATTTTCTAACAAGAGAGCCGGCTGGAATGGCGGCTTGGAAATTTCGTTGTCTGACGGACGCCGTGACCGCGCCGTAGTTTGACGGAGCTATGTCTTGCATGTGATAATCTGGGGAAACAATTTTGTACGTAACTTTTGCGGAGTAAGATAGCCGACACTTGCGGAGGAGGCGTACGCTTTGTTTCGTCATGCCGCTCGAAGCGTTGACCCTTCATCTCCACGACAATAGAGCGTGATGGTGTCATGCTAGATGTACGCTGTGTGTAGCTCGCGTGAGGCGCAGGAGGACGATCGCGGAGCGGGCCATTACAATCGATCACTAAAGGGCCGAAAGAAGTTCCTAGAGGGTATGTGCCGCGTTGAGCCATGCAAAGCCGGAGAGGAAAAAAAAAGATTGGGCAATAGTTTGGAATGGTGACGTTGTGGCTGAGGAAGAAAAAAGCAGATGTCGTGAAGGCGCGTTGAGTAGTTGTTGTTGACGCGTTCCCGTGGCCGGCACTTCCGTTGTCTGCTGGTTTGAGACAGACATATGCGCTTGCTCTTTGGTTACATCGGTGGTGCAGTAGGTTCTTGGTATTGATGTCTATGGTACACCAGTAGAGAAGAGTTCTATAGAAACTTGAAGAACAACTATATGTGGTGGTCCTGTGGAAGCCGGAGCTCTCGGTACTTGCTTACGTTCACCTGTCGCATCCGCGCAACCATCTGGACGCTCTCTTAGCCTTGAGAGACAATCAGCAAACTGAAAACGAATTTGTAACAATGAAACTGATATTCCTTGCGCATGTCTGCCACGCGCAATGACTATGATGGGACTTCAACATCATTCAACAGCTATAACGTCATAGTAAGTAATGAACCGAACACAGATCTTGGGCTTTTTCCAGGTGTAGCACTTTCTTCTCAGAAAACGGAATCCCACGATGGTCAGCATATCGCAGTGATTCTAGCTTCCAACCGTCTTCTCAATTGGCCTTGCAATCTTCTTCCTGAGATGGCTGCCTTACTATCAGTCTTCATCATTCGGCACAACCACAATCCTCTAGCCTCCTACATCACAGCACCCGTCATCGCGATCCAACACTTCCGGACCGCATAGCCTATGCGCTCTCAACTACGCACATGCATCAGGATGCCGAGGGATCCTTGGAACTTCTTTTTGCGTGTCTTGCATACTTGCACGGACGGATGACGGGCGCTTGACGATTTTTTCTCTCTGAGCTCAGGCCTCTCGCGTAGATATTCACAAGCTCGGCCTTTGTCCCGTTCTCCATTTCTCCATCTCAAGCACAGTCTTCGTGTTCTTATCGCATGTGGGCCCTTGGGGGTCTGAGCGTATGGACAATGCGTCGTACGACCTCTTGTGTTAATTCAAGTTCATGGTTGATAAGGCTAGAAGTTGAAGATTGAAAACGGAGATTTGGGAATCGCGCATTGTGTAGTGGTAGTGCCAAAGATCAGAGCTCGACGCGAGACGGCTCGGTTATTCAACACAGGCTATGATCTACTGACATGAACCGTTCATAGATTCTTCCTCGGGAAACAATCTTCTTGCAGCGCCTTAACCGCCAAAAACCTCATTCGCTGAGCTGCAGTTGAACAAACAAGCACGCCACACCGCCTACCGCTGACCAAACGTACAGAAAAGAGTCTCCACCTGGTCCTCAATTCCAGCCATGGCGGTACGGTCTGAGGACGGACCACCGGCGCAATGCTATTCCGCATAGCAGCCGAACAGTATAACCAACTTCCCTGCTCTGTTCTCAGCCACGACTTGGGATAGGCTACCAGCCCCTCGTTACCATAACGCGCATCGTCAATGCAAAAATACATGCACTAGTGCACCGAATGTTCGATTCAAGAGTCCATGGACATGGTACGGGCATGAACCTCTATCTGTGCAAGGCTGTGCAGATAGACCTGCAGATATGTAGCCGCGGGAAGTTAACCGATTGCGGATAGCTACAAGGTGACTGGGGTTGATTGGCAGTAGGCAAGAGAGAAAGAGAAGCGATAGACACGGCCTAGAATCGAGTCATGGTCGACAATGGTTGATCGACAGACACTAGAGAGAGTATTCTAGATCGCAGTTCTTGGTGTTGAGAAATCAGAAGGACGTGCAAGGGAACAGTCGGGCCATCGACGATACACACGTACGAACAGCGATTGGTGGGATCACTTACCTGCGAAAGATCGTGCAATACACTTTATCGCAGTGGAGCAAAGAGGAGATGGACACATATGCAATCAAGAATACGGACATGTCGACTCCTACAAAACATCCACAGATAACGGTCTTGGTAAATCATGCCTCTTCTCTACAGCGCAGGAATACACAACCCACACACTCTCCATTACGCGACGCGTACCTGAAACTGAAGACACCAGATCCTCCCCCCACCACGACCATACCCCTCAAAGTAACTTTCCAGGCTATCCTCTGATGTTCGCACTAACTCACACCCTCTTACCCTTTTCCTGCCCATGTCCTCCGACGTGGTCCTGCATCTGCATCTCCCCACGGCCAGCTAAGCCAGCTAGAACCAGTCGACACTCTCACAGTAACGCTGACCTGCATGACACCATGCATGTGAAGCTATCGATTAAGCTATCGATGCATACATGCAATGTGATTGTGCCTGCTTTCCCAACCACACCCTCACGACACCTCTCCCGCACTACTATTCTGACAACAAGGCAGTCACATCTTACACGCTTACACAAGGTTGAGCTCTATCCCCCTTCCGGCCGTGGGACATGCAATGGAAGGTGCTAAGAAGATGTGCGGAATGCCTCGGCATCCATCGGTTAGTGCGGCAAAGTAACGGGCCGTGCTTCGATAAAGTTCTGGAAGTCTCATGCCGGTGCAACAACGTATCTATCTACGTTGTTTAACGCCATGTATTGGGGGGAGAGGTGTTATGGTGAAGGGGGGGTTATACGACCATGGAGGTGGCTGGGCTAAGCCTGGCTGGCCCAATTGTTCCACCTTGCTTTTGTTCGTTTTCCAATCCTCTCTTTTCTCCCCTAGGCCTAGCGAATCTTAAGGTCCACATAGTGCACGTTTATGCGTCCTTGCCCCCAACGAACGCATGTTCATACAGCGTTTCGGCCACACAGCTGGACTGGGAAGGTGAATAGATAGGTAAGCGCGAACAGCAAATTGTGAGCTACGTCAATGTGGAGAACGCATGAACTCTGAGAAGACGTTGAATACGAGTTTCAGTAAAAGACGGAAGGGACAAGGCCGGGAAGGAATGGGACGGGATAACGGCCTGAAGCGGGAAGGGAAGGATCTAGCAGGCTCGGAGCATTGTTTTGTCTTTACTCAACCTCTCCTACAACCGAGATGATGTGAATCATGCTTTCAATGTCGCTATTTTCATGTCCGAAGGACCGAATTCACGTATTCGTTTACATTGGGATTGATATTACGACTAGCTGCACCATGGCTACCGATGACCATGGGATTGCACTTGTCTACATGCTCATTTCGTCTGCTTCTTCCTTGTAGCTAACCTGGGCCGTAGCCCTTCCAGACTTCTTCCGTGTCGCAGCAGGCCGTGCATTTCGCTTCTGCACAACAGGAGCCTCGTCCTCGCTCCCTACATCGCTAAGTGGGGGTGAGCTAAGCTGATCTTCCTCTTCATCGGAAGCCGAAGGTGTTGGCACGGACTTGACTGCTGCCTTCTTCTTAGTCGAACTTGCTGCTCCTCGCTTAGCCGGTGCCGCCTTCTTGGCTGGTGTTTTGATGGGCGTCTTGACATCCTCAAGTGGAGCAGCTTCACTTGCTACAGACGCCGCGTCAGCGGCGGTCTTGCGCTTCTTCTTCGCTGGCGTAGCAGCGCCGTCTTCTTTCTTCTTGACGATGCGTTTTGGGGGTCTGAGCCAGTCCTCCATACCTGGAGGCCAGTACACTCTTCCCTCTGGCCCTCCCATGCCCACTTCCTCGTCAGGTACGATAGGCGGGGGCACGTCCTCTGGCTCTTCCTCTTCTAGCTTCGCATCCAGCTCGTCCAATTCGTCAGTCTTCTTCTTCTTACTCTTCTTTACAGCTTTCTTAGGCTTGGGCTTCCATGGCCTGTTCTCATCTTGACGTGTATGTGGCAGGATGTCGTTGAAAGTATGAAAGCCCGGAAGCTTGAAAGTACGCATAAGCTCAAATACGGCCTGCTCCTTGTCCTTTGCCTCGATCATCAAGTCCATGGTATCAGGGCAAGGAGGGAATGTCATGACACGAGGTGAATGCTTTCTCCGCGTTGTCTTAGTGATCGCAGCAGGTGTCGGTTCAGAGTAATGCATCTTAGGTGTGATTCCCTTTTTCTCCCATGTCGCGAGAATTCGTGGGTAGAGTTCCATGATGTCTTTGGTACCTTCACGGATTTGATCTGCATCGAAGATGATGTTGTGATGGTGGTAGTCGAGCACGAATGGGATGTTGAGCTCCTCACATAGAGGCAACAGCTCGTGTACTGACCACACAACATCGTCGTTCTCGAGCACCAGACGATTCTTGACGCTCTGGGGAAGCTTTGCATAATTCTCCTTGAACCTTTCAATGGCCGCCGGCTTGTCGCCATATGCACCACCGAGATGTAGAATCATGACGGCATCGCGATTCTGCTGCTCTGGAAGCTTTAACAGAGAAAGCATCTCGTCATGGTACTCCAGATCGCGCACTGCGTTGTCGATGACTTGCTTTCGCGGCGATCCCAGCTGAGTGAATTGTCCTGGATGGGTAGTCACTCGATGACCCAACTCACCGATCACTTTGCCTACTTCACGCAATGTTTTGCCAGCAAAAGGCTCAAGCTTGTAGCCATACTCGTCATGGCTTGCGAATGGAAACATCTCGCTACTCAGGCGCATGAACTTGATGCCGTACTTGTCGTTCCAGCGCACCATTTTGATAATATCCCGCGCATTAGCAAGGCCTATCTCTTCCACATATTTCATTCCTCGCGCGACATCCGCTGGTTGTTCCTTATCGGGGCGGTTTTTAGTGGCATGCTCGGGCTGTGAGGGGTCCTTCAGGGGATGGCGATGTTCGATGATGCTCGCGATACGACAGGTTCTCGAGCTGAAGACGGGAGGGGTAGCACTACGGAGGTACGTATTGAGACAGGCCTGTATGCACGTTCGTTAGTTTAGATTAAAAAGTACCTGCAGGACGCATACGTAGCCAAGCCGTCCTTTCCATGGAAGAGGAAGGTATTCAGAATTGACCGGTGGGGGTCTTGACAGGGCTTCCTTGACCTCTGCCTCATCCTCGTCTTCAGCCTCTAGGTTATCAACGTCGTCGGGATCGCCAGATATCCTGGTGTTGGCTGCAGGAGCCGTGGTCTTTGCAGCAACACTATTTACGGCGCTTGTGTTGGTGTCATCCTCTTCCACTTTGATTTGCTGCGCGCTGGCCTTCTTTCGCTTGTTCTTTGCAGCGTTCGCTGCAGGGGCGCCATTTGCTACGGGCGCATCACCGGTTGTGGCAGGTGGTGGAAGCGCATTGTCTTTCGTAGTTGCATCTGGTGCAGTATCGGCCTCAGTCGCAATACCGTTGCTCACGGCAGATTCCAGAACAGCATCTGCGCCTTCTTCTGCGTCAGGCGATGCCCGTAATGCGGTGACACCATCGACAATGTCAGGGTTGAGATTAGGATCCGTCTTTTCAGTCTTTCCCCCACGCGTCGTTTGGCGGCGTGGTGGCTTCGCGACGTTTGTAGGCAAAGGCACATCTGTTCGGCGCATCTGTGATCGATCCACAAGAGGCGTCTCTTCTGTTGTAGCAACCGCTGCTACTGCAGCAGCAGACCTTTTTCGCTTGGGGGGCATGATTGGGAGAAGAGATATTATGTGAGAGTTCTGTACAGACGCCGTCGCTCGGAGTGGTGTTTTGAATGCGACACGAGAGCGGATGCAGTAAAGGGAACGTAACATGCGTCCAAGACTCAGGTGATGGCGCCGTAGAAGAACAGCAAGATTATTGAAAGGAGGAGGCTGAAACTTGCGATCCGTGCCTCCAAGGCCATATTGGGTGGATAACGCGTCGAGCTCGCGCCTACGTCATCACATTGAAGTTTGATGTTATGACGCCTGGTGTTGCTTGAGATCGGCTTTGACCCGATCGGCTAAGATTAGCGAATCCACCCGATCTCGAACCATGTTCCGTCTTCCGCATCTACAAAGCCATCACGAACACAACTGCATTTGTGCATGAGCTTGTGGAAAGAGGTACTCACCATAAATCTAGACGTAGCGTAGCTCAACAATCGTGTTTGGTCGGTTTATGGCTAAGAAAGCAGGTCAGGACGGTGCATATACACAATTGTTATTTGTGCAAAGATCCCCTGAAGCACAAGGCCCACTGCTGGGCTGAGCATCTCACGATCTAGGTAGCGACGTCATCGAGACATCCACATTCATTTCTCGTCTCACTGTCTGACCATCCTCGCGCAGTCTCTCTCAGGTTGGCTCTGAAACACAGACGATAAACCTGTCAAAAGACCAAATTGATGGCATTCAGCAATCCTTGAATCCAGCAATCTCTAGATACGTTCAAATTGGCTAGACAGCAGCGCGAATGTTGTATCCGAGTCTGCTTATCTCATGCCTTCTAACAACACGCGATCGATTCGCGGGAGAACCTTGGAAACCTCTGGCCTGTTTACGTTCTTCCCGCAGTAGATACCCCAAAGTCCAAGTAAACTCCAAGGAAGAAGAGATGTGTAACTCAGATAAAGCCACTACTTTGGATTGGATTGTGCACACACTGCAGAAGGTTGTAAAAAAAAAAAATGGGGGTGGTTTCTGGACTATGTCGACAGTCTCTGGAATGAGATCCAGAGAGAAGAACTCTACATGTATTCATCACGCGTACCTCAACATGCTAATCGAATGCCACTATCTTAGTACTCTCAACTCTCATCATCTTGACCCTTACCCCCGTTCCGATCCTTTCCCCGTCCTCCTCTCCGTCGACTCCTCCATCTTCGCCCCAGGTTGTGCCTCAGTTTCTCTGTAGCAGCCGCTTGCATAGGAGTATCATTTACTGCTGCAGAGAAAAGAGAAGGAGAAGAAGGTGTAGTTGTGTCGTTCGCTCTAGATACGCTATCGAAACACGGAGGAGAAAGGGGGCGATGAAGCGATAGTCGTGTCGTTCACTTTATTCGTGCCATCAACACGAGCGGATCGTCGTTAACTTTAGTAACCAAATCGAACACACTATTCTGCTCTATCCTCTCTGTCCAGCCTTCTTTGCCTCTCTATCTCTGAAATGCTCAAATTCCTTTACTCTACGCCGCCACCGTTTCCTCATCTAGTGGTTCGTGCTCGGATACTTCGCGGATAGCGTTTTCTTCGAGTACGTGTTTAGTCGTGTTTTGGAGTGTTGAAATCTTGTGGCGACTATATATGCTGTACCTGTAGCTTTAGTTTTCTGTTCGTCTCCTCTAAAAAACTATAGTACGGTGCCCTTTCTATTCTTAATGTATGATCTTTCAGAATAGCAAATGGTATCGCGTGTTTGCGACTCTATGCACACAGCGCAGACAAGATATGACAAGGGCGACCTAGATGAAAGTAGAGGCTGGATGTGGGTATAGAAGGTACATCACTCATTCGGAGGCATCCGCGCATGACATCCAGTGAAGAAAGTGCAACATTCCTCACAATATGGCCATGCGCAAGGGAAACCTAGATGAAAATGTTATGTCACGTCAAGATAGAAAGCGCACCTTACCACACAGGAGGCATCCACGTGCAATACACAACGAGAAAGATGCTCATTAGTCGAATCAATCGATCAATCATTCAGCATATCTCTCATTTTCTCTAATGACATGCAAAAACGCTAAATACGGGGGCGAGAATCCTGCCTTGAACGCAGCCTTTTTGTTTACCACCTTCAAACTCTCTACTTGTACACCACAACGTAATCTTCGGGAACACTGGCCAGCACGTTCTTAGTCGCAGCAGCACTCACTTTCTAAGCAGTCGACTTGCTAAACTGAATCAAGCGCTTGACGCCAACCTGCATCAAACATTAGCCTTCCATTCGTCTCACACGCTTTCAAGTAAGACTTACCATCCAGTTGCTACCCTCATCCGTCTTATTGGTCATCAAATCCGAAAATATTGCGACCGCAGCATCATACTGCTTGGCCTGGATGTTAGCCGCGAGTTCGTTCATGCTCTGGATAGTATCGGGCTTGAGCAGATCCTCGTTGTTAAGGTGGTCAAACAGGATGTTGAGGCGCTTCTCGGTATCTGCAACGTGCTGCTTGTACTGTGCTGGTGCCCTCGCCTTGACCCGTTGTAGGTCGGCATCAAGGATCTCGTAGATGAGACGAGATGCGTCGGGAATGTGCGATCGGTCACCGGGGGCTGTATGTAAGTTAGTTCCAGCCAATCCACGCGATACCTGATGGATCACTTACGATACTTGGCTGCTGCCGGGGGAGCCGCTTGTGATTGACCAGTACCGGGTCGAGAATCTGGTCTTGGTGGTCCGCCTTGAAGACCTCCGGGAGGAGGGCCTGCCCGCGGAGGTCCTTGCGGTGGCCCCCTTGGTGGTGGCGGTGCTGCGGCAGCCGGTGGCATTTGTTGCGCCGGCGATGGTGCGTAAGGTGAGCCAGCGGGTGTAAATTGGCCTGGAGGAGGCGCAATATTACGCGGTGGTGGCATTGCACCCATAGGCCCAGATGGGGCTGATGGTTGCTGACCTGGAGCAGGAGCATAGCGATTCGATGGCGGAGCGGCAGCAGTTGGGGGTTGGTATGGCGACGCTCCACGTTGTAGTGGCGCCTGTTGTGGGGGTGCAAAGCCTGCGGGTGGTGCAGCGTAGTTGTTTGTTGCCGGAGTTGGTGCGTAGGGGTTTGGGGCGCCAGTTGGAGGTCCAGCTGGTGGAGAAGTCATACGAGGAGGGCCTTGAGGCGGGCCCTTTGGAGGAGGTGGAGGTGTTGATCGTGCTCCTGGCGAGAACGGGCCTTGAGGCGGACCTGCGAGGGGCTGCTGCTGGTTCGGGAACGGAGAAGCAACAGTGTTCATGGGAGTACCACGACGCGAAGCTGGCTTAGGGGGGCCAAAGTCTGGTGTGTCATTCCAGGCGGGAATGCTACCCCTGTTGGCTGCTGGCACAATAGATGGAGAGTTGGAGAAATTGCGTGGCGGAGGTGCAATTGGTTGTTGGGTAGCCTGACCGTAACCACCATAGCCCTGAGGTTGAGATGGCTGGTAGCCGGCTGGCGTGTACGCATTGCCGGACGCTGCTGCTGGTGTGAATGTTGATGGTGCAGTGGCCTGAGCTTGTGACGAGAGAGGGTTGACTGGAGCATAAGGCGACGCCCTTGGCTGCGTTTGCATAGGGTTGACTGGAGCGTACGGGGTCTGCTGGGGCGGTGCTGGTATTGCTTGTGCAGGTTGACCATATGAAGGGACTACGACTTGACGACGACCAGTGCTAGTAGACTGGGCCTGCTTGTGGGCTGTCGCTGGCTGGGCTGCAACCTTTCTGGTGGCTTGCTTGATCCGGTTCCTCGCTACATCTGCTGCTGGGTACTTTTGAGGCAGAAGATCTAGATACTTCTCTGCAATAGCGAGCTGGCCGTGGGCAGAAGCAATGTCAGCATACTCGACGTACTTTGCGTACAAAGGCTCGAGCTTCCAGTCGTCCTCTTTTTGCTGTTCGGTGTCCTTGAAGTCGGTGACCTTTCGGAACACTGTGACCTTCTCGATGAACTCCTGGAGTGATCGCGCGTGGATTGAGAAACTGTTGTCACCATCAGTTTGCTCAATGCCCGCCTTCTCGCTCTCTTGAAGCTCCTGGGCCCAGTTGACGACGACCTTCTCAAGCTTGGAACCAGCCAAGTAGCAGAAAGACGCATCTTTTCGGTACGATCCTGACTCTTCAGAGATGGCTTCTTCGAGACGATCTCCGAGAGCCTCGCAAAGGTCGGGGAAATCGGCTTGATCGGCAAATGTGCAGATTGTTGCCATGACTTCCTTCCAGTCTTTCAGATCAGCATTGTATACAAAGTCCCACAAGTTCTTTCCGACGACCGACGCAAGAAGTCGTAGGTAGTTTGGTGCGTCAGATTGCCTTTTGAAGTATGCAGCCTGTGCCTTGGCGATGCACTTCTCTCCACCGCAAATGGCAATCATGAAAGCATCCGACAATCGGTTTTCCTTTAGACATACATCCAATGCCGCGTTGAAGTCACCTAGCATGAGGTTGCGAGTGATCTTAGTGTCTGCTTCAGACTCGGAGCCGGTATAAATCTGGAAGGGATTGTTGGTCTTGGCGCCCTTGGAAGCTGCGAGATCCGAGAGGAAGTTGCCCTCATCAGTCGCATTATCGAAGAACGAGGAGCCTTCGTCCGCATCGCCGTTTGTCTTCTCTTCCTTCTTCTCTTCTTCTTCTTCCAGCTCCTCCTGTTTGTCAGAAAAGCCAAGGTATTCGACAAGCTTGCTTCGTGGGTTTTCTGATGTGAGGGTCTCGATCACGGTCCAGTCGGCCTTCTCTTCCTCATTGGCAGCCTTCGAAATCTTCGACTCGCAGATCGCTGTGAGATCGCCCTTGTCCAGAGCCTTGTCGAACTCCTCACTTGCAGCGCTGACGTCTGAATCTACTGCGAATGTCTCGATGGAGATCTTGGACTTGTTATCAACGATGCCGAACCGCACCAGTTTTCCGCCAAAGCCAAAGGCGACACCCGCTCTCCTCTTCAGCCATTTCGGGGGTGTCTTTAGAGAGAAGGATGCGCCCTGGGGCTCTGCGTGTGTCTGAGCGAAGAAGTCCTCGCCTGCAGGGGCTTCAGTCGCCGCCTTGCTCTGGTCCGTTGCAGCGCCAGTGTTTTGTAGCGTCTGAACAGCAATCTTGCCGTCGAAAGATGCGGTAGCGAGGAGGTTCGGGTTCGCGGGGTTGAATCTAGTCTGGAAGGTCCAGTTTGTGACAACTGGGAATTCGCCCAGCTGCTCTCCGGTGTGCGGGTTCCAGGCAATGGTCCTGTTGTCCTTGCCGCAAGATAGCAAGAGGTCGCTGTCTTGCACACACCACGAAAGCGACAGTACACCCTGGTCGTGTGCCTGTAGCGTCTTCTCTGGCGCATTGGTGTTGCGGAGGTCCCATACCAGCACGAGCGGATTCTGGTCCGTCGGGATGGCGGTGACTAGTCGTGTGGGCACGTTGGGGTCCCACGACACGGCGCTGACTGTTTTCCGTCCATAGTGGTTCAATGTGAGGTTCTCCTTCTTCAGCTTGACGTCCCAGACGGTGACGAAGCCGCCACTGCTGCCGGTGGCCAGAATGTGCGCAACCTTCTTGTTCCAGTCTAATGTAGTGTACTCGTCGGGGTTCGCTCCAGCCTTGCCTAGGCGGAACGACTTGGAGTCGTCGGCGAGGTCGTGGACGTAGAGCTCGCCCTTGGCACCGGCCGAGGCGAGGATGTTGGATCGGAAGGGGTTGAACTGTATCGCCTGGATGGGACCCGTGTGCTTGTCGATCTGGTCAATCTCCGCATCCTCACCCTCGCCTGCCTGCAGCTTCTCTGCGTCCCATAGGACTAGTGCCCCGCTGTCGAGCGCACCCGCTATTATGCCCCGCGGGTACTGTTCACTGGGTTGACTCCATGCAATGTCGTTGAACCTGCCATGTTTGCTTAGTTACATAACACCGCCATATGGGCTTGGACTATTGATTGGTACCTCGACTCGACGCTCACGGTAGCAACGGGCTTGAGCTCCACGCCCTGCTCGGCGTCGTCCAACTTGAGCTCCCAGAGCTCCAATTGTGTTTCATTTGAAAAGTCGGCGTCCACAGCCCCGGCCTTGGTTCCAGTGGCAACAAGAGGCTGCGTGGGGCCTGGCGACCAGGCGAAACAGGCCGTCCTGGGGATTTCTCGTAGGCGGACCATGACGGTGTTGGGCGGTGATGGCGCCTCGGTGTCAGATTAGCGAATTGGGGAATAAGACACGAACAAAATAAGGGACAAGTGAGGGGATCTGGGGAGTGAGAAGAGAGGTATGCGTTGTGCAAAAGAGTAAGGAGTGTCCGCAATGTGTCTTGAGCGCGGAATGCAAGCAAGGCGACGACGTGCTTCACCATCAACGGAGCATCCACCTGTCCTTCCCTGGTCCATGGCGGGCGCGGCCAACTGTGGGTCCCGCTAGCCACGTGATATCGAATTTCAGCTCCGAATCTCGACAACGCGACCATCGACAAGCCATTTCCGAATTCGCACCCACAGCCAGCCATGTCGAATCTATCAGACACGTCACGACTAAAGGCTACCGTCTTCGTCGGCGGCCTCGACCAAGCAGTCACTCAGCAGACGCTCTTCCATGCCTTCCTGCCATTTGGCGACATTGTTGAAGTCAACTTGCCCAAACCGGAAAACCAGAGCCAGGGCGATCAACATCGGGGATTCGGCTATGTCGAGTTTGAGACTGCAACCGACGCGACGGACGCTATTGACAACATGGACCGGAGCGAGCTGTACGGCTCCGTTATCAAGGTAGCCGCAGCCAAACCACAGAAAGACGCAAACGAAGGACTAGGCAGCAAAACAGCCATCTGGGAGCAGGTGTGTAACATGTTGCTGTACATGTGCGACTTTTTATGCTAACAAAATGCAGGAGGGCTGGTTGGCCAAGCATGCTGTGAGTGAAGAGGATCGCAAAGCTAGTGAACAGATCCAAGACGAGGCCAATGGGCCTATGGACCCTATGCAGGGCTTGGAAGGTCTTGACGAGGCAGGACCGAAGCCAGTCTAATCTCAGTCCTTCTTTGGCGTTTGCAGGCGTTGGAAAAATGTATCTGATACCATGTTCTGTTACACAAAGTTTTTTCTCCTCTAGGAGAAGGTATGAATACAGCATATCACAAGCACGGTTTCAGGAATCGTGCCACATTCTGCCGCACTTGCTAAGATTCAAAGTCCTTGATGATCTCGCCATTGCACTCGATGACTTCCTTTTGCACGTCTAGACGCAACTCGCAATGAATCTTATGCTTGATTTTGAACTTGACGAGGACTCTGTCCCGTATGCTGTACCTATACACATGGCTGCTGGAGCCCTTCCAAGCCCGCCGATTCCATCTTTATTGTATCCGGTTCCTTGCAAGCCCAGGCACCTACTCCTGCTTGCCCTGTCGCTTGAGGCGGAGGGTCTTGTCGACCCAGAGTTTCCGGGTGATGGAGAAGAAGGCCATGCCGACGGCGACGCTGCGAATGTATCAGACCACCTGCGTTAGAGTATTCGGAGCGGAATGGAGGGGCTTACCCGAGAACGATGACTAGATGTTGGGGTTAGCAAGAGGCTCGAAAGGGAGCGTAGAGGGGGGAGGGGATAAAACGTACTCAGAGGCCAAATCTCAGTGGGGATGTTCTTGAGCTGGCGGATACGCTGGGATACGGTGTGGGCTGTACGTCGTCAATTCATGTTGGATGGCGATATGCGGCGGCTGTGGTTGGCTTACCGCCGTGCTCCTCCTTCTGTCATGTTGTCAGCATCAATTCCCGAGTCACAGTGAGATGTGGCATTTCATACAGGCACAGGGTTGCGCATGCGCATCGTCTGCCTCATGAAGAGCTGGGGGCTCGGGCGCATGGCAGCCATGCGCGTAGGCTGCATGGCCATCATGCGTGTCGGCCGCATAGACAGGGCCCTGGTAGCTTTGAACATGTTGGCGGTGTTTGTGTGTTATTAATTGGAGTGGAGAGTGGAGGGTTGGCGTCGTCGTTGGGGGATCGATAATGGCTGTTTCGTCACAGGCACGCAGATGCTGAGAGAGCTCGCAGCCCTGGTTCGCCCGGAAAACGCCGAGCGAATTGTGTGTGGACAATGCGTTTCGGGTCGAACCATCGCAACCTCACAACTTCACTTCCGTCACCACTTTGACGACCACACCAAGCCCAGCCATTGCCGCCACCCTCCCCCTCGACAAACTCCAACCACCCCCATCGCAACCATGTCTGACAGCGAGAACGGCGACGAGCTCGTAACCAAGCCCTTCAAGTTTGTTACTGGTGAGCTTTTCCCGCTACTCCGCAGTCTCTCGAATTGATAGCTAATCTCCCACCGCACAGCTGGTACGCCACCCCCGGACTCGCACGCCTGCCTGCACCGCCTGCCAAAATAGCTTCCACAGCTCCAGATATGCGATATGGCCTGCTAACAAAGCTTCGGCGCACACAGGCTTCGATGCCCGCTTCCCCAACCAGAACCAGACCAAGCACTGCTGGCAAAACTACGTCGACTACCACAAGTGCATCATCGCCAAGGGCGAGGACTTTGCTCCCTGCCGCCAGGTGCGCGACTCCGCAGAAGCCGAATGAGACACGGACCTGTGTACTGATGGATATAGTTCATGTTGGCCTACAAGTCCCTGTGCCCCAGCGGCTGGACATCGCGATGGGACGACCAGCGTGGTGAGTGTTTCCTCCCAAGCCCATTGCGCATGCAGTCGAGGCGTCCAAGATGAATATAGTTGCTGATTTGTGAACAGAGGCTGGCAACTTCCCCGTAAAGCTCGACCAGTAAATATTTCGCCATGGCGACAATTAGCATGCGACAATTTCTTAGAGCTGGAGACGATTGGATCAGAGTGGCGTTCGCAACTTGGAGCCCTGTATCATAGCGATCGATATCAGCAATGCGACTCTGGTTCATTTAGTTGCCATTCCATGCTGAATTTCGTGATGTATACAAACTTTGGCACAGGCACGCTCGAAATCTGACAAGTGTCATGTGTGTCATACATTATCATTCAATGTTGCTCGATATCCGAGTAGGTATAGTGAGTGTGGCCAATTTGCAGTAAAGTTGGGACTTTAGGTATATAACAAGACAAGGGTAAATCGCAGATGGTGGTGAATCGCCGCTTGGTAAAAACAACGCTAAGTGGACAGAGGAACAAAAGACCGCCCAAGACGCCACAAAGCAAACCCGCCCAAATGCAAGACCTGCTCTGCTACGAATATGAACATGGTAAAGAACTCGAGCCATGTCGAGTGGGTTGAATCCAGATATCGATGAGACGAGACCGTCTAGTTGGGCCACGCCTTCACCGCAAACTGTCCAACGTACTTGGGCGACCTACACACAGGCAGCGAATACGTAGGCAGAGGGACGTATGAGAAATATGGTTCGGAGCCCAGCACCGATTCAAGGATAGGCTGGAACCGTTTAAGGCCCCAATTAGGGTCGTCAGTCCGTACTTGCTGCTCTTCCTCTTCCTCTTCCTCTTCTTCGGGGATGACTGCTGGATCGTCGCCATGAGCGCTGTCCTTGCGCCAGTGCTTTCCTTGGTCCAAGATTTCGTCAATGCTGGAGAGCGAAGTTGGAGCTGCTGGCTGGTAGGTTGCATCGTAAGCTTGGCGTGCCTCCGGGTCCATCAGACAGTCGAAGCCGGCCTGCAGTGCTCGATACTTTTTCGCGTCATTGGCAAAGTAGACGGAGCGCAGACGGCGGTACGCAGCTCTGATTTCGTCCGTGGTGGCCTCGGGCGTGAGTTCGAGGATGGCGTAGTGATCCGTGACTTCTCCAGACTCGCTGGTTGGCGAGGCCATGCCCGAGTCTGTTGGTGACATGGGCGAGGCAATGGGATTGCGTTGTTGGAGCAAGATGGAAGCATCTGAGACGTATATTGAAGCTCTCTTTGCGTGCTGTACCATGACTGAGTTGCTTGCTACGCTGATGGGTCGTGGGCGTTGGATGGCTTCTGACTGGTTTCGCTCGTGGCCGGCGAAACGTTTTCTTGGTGAGGGCGATCGCAGTGGACTGAAGTTCATCTTGCACATTTGATCGGAAGAATAAGAAGGGGGAGACATGGTTGTGTATGTGTGAATCATTATGTACTAGCAGTAGGTGTGTGTGTGTATGCGGTACAGTAACAATAGAGGTAGATGTAAGTGTCAGAATGGCTATGCGTTGTGTGTGTGCGTGTGTTCAAAGAAAAGATGCTGTTGTTGTGTAGTAACAAGGTGTGGGAAAACATTGAATGATCAGGACCAGTCCAGGACCACAAGGACAGGGCAGCATGGTGGCTGCGCACTCCTGCAGGGGGGACGATGCAATCACAGGGGAGGTCAGAAAGGTGGAGCACCTGGCCGAAATGGCGAAATGAAGATGTTGTGAATGGAGTAATTAATCAAAAGACGAGCTAGGGGCCTGGCGGATGAAACAGAATGCCGTTGCTGGCCTGGCACGTTTGGACCAATACCAAAGGGTCCAAGTCGGTGTTGGTAGGGACTGCCAGTGCTTCGGCCAGACACGTGCTGACGTGACGAATGACTCCGCGCTAAGCCCGTCGGCGTGGGGACCGTCTCGCTAAAAGATTCAGTCGCAGCGACCGTTGGCCCAGTGAGCTCGAATAGCTTTGATGCTATAGCGACGCCTGTTCCAGATCCACCATGGCCGATACTTCGAGAAAGAGGAAGCAGACGCCAGGCAACACGGGTCCTGTCAATCCTGTCAAACGCACCCGATTCCAACAGAGGCCGCAGCACGTCATCCCCGCCATACCGACTAGCAACGCGTACCCCAATGGCGAGATCAACGTCAAAAACTTTCTCAAGTCGCACGAAAATGAGATCAAATCGCTCGAGGGCGCCATCAAGGCGGCCAAGAAGGGGCAGTCGCGACGAGCTTTTCAAGATGTGCCGAGGGGGTTGAGGAGGAGGACGGCGAGCCATAATCCGCATCGCGTACCAAAGAGACTGCGGGTCAGGGCGCGACAGGAGGCTAAAGAAGACAACACACCCATTTCAAGAGGCACTAGCGGAAGCGGTGTTGGGAAAGGGAAGAAGAAGCATCTGAGGAAGGCGGGGAGGGAGAACAGCAGGCAGGTCGCCAAGAAGAGGAACAACGGCAACACCGCTGCAGCTGGGAAAGACCATGACGGGGACGCAGCAATGGAGGATGCGCCGGAGCAAGTCACGAAGCCTCCACCACCAAAGCCGAAGCGCAAGTTTCCTGCTTTAGCTACGCCCGCTACCCCTCCATCTCGATTCCGCAGACGACAGCGAGACAAGACATGGCTACCCACGCATCTATGGCATACGAAGCGCGCAAAGATGACAGAACCAAAGGAGCCGCTCTGGCGCTTCGCAATCCCACTGCAACCAGCAGTCAAGGCATATCGTCTGACACACAGAGCCGCAACCCAGCGCGGAGCCGTTGCGTGGGATGTAAGCTACATGTCAACTCTCAGTCTCGAGGGCCCTGAGGCTAGTATAACCGGGCTACTCAAGGGTCTGCACTTTGCGGTAGACAGTGCAGAGGACCCGTGGCAGAACAGAGGCAGGGCCAGGAAGTGGAGAAATGGTACCAGAGCTTGGGAAGGCTGGATATACGAAAGAGAAGCCAAGCCGCTGAAGAAAATCGCTCAAGTGACTGTTATCTGGTGTGCCCCGCATGCAGGCAGCAACAAGACGAAAGCCTTTGTTCGTGTGCACCCGAGCGCTTTCTTACAACTCTGGAATCAAGTGGTCAGGATGGCCAAAGTGCAGAAGCCAGCTGTCACGGTTCGAGATCTCCGCTTCGATATTGGCTCTATCGAGATCACAGGTCCTGCTGCTACAGAAGCCCTTTGCTCGATTCTCGCTCCCGTATCTTCCCCAGATGCAGGGCCCGATGCTCCAGAGTCTCTTTGGTCCGCCTTGGCTTCTGTCACAGACGCTGCGTCACTACCAAACGGTGCGCTTTTGTCTTTTAACATTTCAGATCCCCGGCTTCGCGATCCTCCTCGCACATCGCCCGTGGCATACGACCAACAGTCTCTGACTGCCTTGACGGAAACCCTTGCAGCCTGGCCGCTCGACAACGCCTCAATCCCAGCCTCCATCTTCGATACCAACAGCCGGCTAGCCGCACAACGAACCATGCCGTCTCAGAAGTCTATAAATCGTCGGAAGAGCGCATGCACATTAGGTGAAGACCCAGAGGCACGCTCAACCGATCCGCGTATTCCGACGCTTGTACTTGTATCGCGAGAAAGCAAGTCTTGGACTGTTCTTCTTCCCTGGAGATGCGTCATGCCCGTATGGCGACAGATGATGCGCTACCCGGTATCTACAGGCGAAACCCCACTATTTGGCGGCTTGAAAGAAAGACGCCAGGTTGACTTTGAGCGCTCGAAGCCGCACTTCCCGTACGATCATCCTGGCACGGATGCTGGATGGAGTTGGGAACTACGTGAGCGAGAGGTGAGGAAGCACGAATGGACTAAGCGTCCAAAGGGAAAGAGGATTGAGTGGTCGACGATTGATCTCGGCAATGGTAGGAAGGGTGAGATTGGAGATCCCTGGTCTTGCGACTGGGAGCGATTGATTCCAAGATGGAAAGGAGAGATTACCACTCCTCGAGAGGAGCCAGGAGAGTCCCGGACCCCTGTCAGACAGCTCTCTCCCAGAGATGCAGTTCACTTGATTGAGAAGGGCAATGCTACGTTGGGCGACTCTTGGCCGTCACTAGATGTGTTCACTGCCAAGATCACAATGGTACAGCGAGGTACCCCTACAGACTGCGCTCGCATCTACCGTCTGCCTGCAGACGCACAAGTTCGAAGCAGATGGCTGTCCTTGATGCCACAACCTGGCACAAAGCGTGCATCGAAAGCAGGCGAGGAGGACTATCCTCTTGTCCCCGACGAGGCGGATCTAATGGGTTTTGTTACAACAGGCAACTACAACCTTGCAGAGGGCATGCCAACAGCTATTGCGAATCTGGCGGTGCACAGAGTAGGTAGCGATGGCGTGTGCATTGTGAGACAGGCGGGAAGCACCATAGGCAGACTGGCGAGGTGGGAGGTAGTGTAAACAGGTCTAGATGGATGAAATGATACCCGACGCGTGTGTGGAGTCTTTTGCGAACACGCTGTTCTTGTTGTGTGGGGTAGGTAGTTTTGGCTGCATGCGCTAAATGGGTCCCGGAGCAGGGATGCATGGGAAGCCCATCGATATCTCCCGTAACTGACGCTAACGTCTCAGCAACACTTTCTCCACGCCCTGAACCACTCCGCCGTGAACAACTCCGCCCACGGTCAACGACATGTCTGAGGACCGGCCGGCCGACGACCAGGGCGAGGGCGTCGACGCTGCCGTGGGACTGCCGTCAGACGTGCTCCAAGAACTGGTAGGGCCTGTCCGCCGCAAACCGCCTCCTCGGTTACATGACCCTCCCCATGATGCGCCTTGCTAAGAAACGTGTCGCAGACTACCAACATCCTCGACGACTTGCTGAGCAACATCGTCTTCACCACGGCCCTATCATGCCACCGATCCGAGAAGCTGCTCCGCATGCAGTCGGCCGCCACGCAAGCCGAGTCTATCGCCCTGGCAAACCTCGAGCCGCAGTCGCAGAAGCAAAACACGACAGGCGCCACGTCGATACCCGTCGCTGAGACATCGGCAGCAAAGTACGACAATGGGCGCGTCTTCCTCAAGGGCAATCCGCTCAAGACAACGCCTGAGATAATATGTCCGCACTGCAAGCTGCCCCGGTTGATGCACCCCATCATGGGCAAGGGCATGCAGAACCCAGACCTGACCAAAGAGTACTGCATGCTCTACCCCTTCGTCCAGCGATCGGGCCACGACGTCTACGGCAACCCCTTCCCCACCGACATGGCCAAGAGCAAGAAGGAACGCGAGCTCATCAAGCAGCAGCAGAAGAACGCCGAGAAGGAGAGCGTAGGCACGCCCGGCTCCCAAGACACAGACATGGCCGGAGGCGACACCAAGGAAATCAAGCTCAACACGGGCGGCAAACCCGCTTCCTACATCCCCTGGCACACGTGTCCCAACTGCAAGCGCAGCTTACTCATAACGCGCTTCGCACAGCACCTAGAAAAGTGCCTCGGCATCAGCGGGCGGCAGAGTAGTCGCAACGCCATGGCCAAACTCACGGGACAAAACGGCGGCACGGGTTCAGGTCTCGGCAACACGCCGCTGGGAAGTCGCATGGGCACGCCCGCGCCCGGCGAGTCGTCATCCGCCAACAACCCCAAGACGAGTAGCAAAACAAAGGGCATCTCGCCCGTTAAACGTCTCAAGGGCGAAAAAGACGACGATGCCGACGCTGATGATATGGACAACGATACCCCCGAACGCCGCAAGATGAAGAAGAAGTCGTCCTATGTCAAGAAGGCTGATCGTGATAAGCCATCTTCTAACTCGACTACCACTTCCAACGGTAATGGTAATGGCACGCTCAAAGTCAAGCTGAAAACTAGTAGTGGTGGTAGACCTGATCTTGGGGATAGAAAACACAGCGAGAGTAGTGAAAGGGGCGAGGGCAAGCGCGACCGTGACGCTGATGATGTCGGTGGAGATTCACCCAAGAAGAAGAAGATTAAGCTTAGTTTGGGTCCTGGTGGTGGGGGCAAGGATAGAGGGAGGGCGAGTGCGAGTGTGGAGCCGTCTGTTAGGGGTGCGAGTCCAGAGTAGGGGCGATTGTGTAACAAAACATGCATTGGAATGGGCGTTAATTTGGGAGTGTTTATTTTTTGTTGTTGTTTTTTGGAAGAGGAGAAGGGGATTTAGGGGGACAATACCATGGCATGGGAATTGGGATGATGGAGAGAGTGTTCCTTTCCAAACCGGCGGCGTTTTTTTTGTTACGTTTTCACAGATTGTTTCTGCTTTGACTGGCAGTTTTAGTAAGAGATGGGCCAGAGAGGATTGATGGTGCTTTGTATTTTTATTATCCAAGGAAAGAGAGAGAGAGAGAGAAAGCATAGATTGCATGCATGAACGGCATAGTTGCCGTCTGGCTAAAGAGTTGAGTATCTTCCCTGTAACTTTGTAATCTCAGAAACACAAATCAAATAATGTGGAAATCTCTTATTCCCACTCGTCATGTCATCTGACTTGTTCGGCAATCCATTCTTGTTCCTTACTTGGGAACCTTTGAAAGAGTTGGACGAAAGAGAAAGGCAGAATTGATGCGCATTCTGAATGCTCAACTCTCACTTCCTACTCACCCCAACGTCTGTAGAGCGCGATGTCGGCATTCGGACAATATTTTTTCTACTCGTTATCGTATCGAAGAGAGCAGCTGTCACGTACACAAGACAAGACACTTGAGCGCCTGTTCTGATAAGAAGTCACGTGGACTAGACCTTGTTGGATCCTGCGATGCATCGGAGCCGGGCCCAGGGCCGAATGGGCCAGACTGGTTTCCCTCGAAAGCAAAGGGGGACGGGAGACGAGGCTGCGAGGCGGGCGCGTAGTGGTGCTGTGAGATATCCACCTCGTCTGGATCTGGAGTAGCCGTGCCAGAGGCCCAAGTGTTTGATAGTAGGTTCAGTGACTCTAGTACATTCAAGTGCTAGCCAGCAGGTCCTAGCTGGAGTTCTTCTGTTATGAGACGATTACATACATGAGTTGGATCTGGAGAGTCATGCAGCCACATGGTCTTTGTGTGATTTGCAGGGTTGACATTTTGGTAATACCTTGGCACGCGCTCTGCAAACTTGAGCGACCAACGACACCACAATGTCCATCGGAGGTGCTGAAAATCAGACAAAAAGGCTGAGATTGGTGTCCCATAGTATTGAGGGGCTGTAATTTATACTATGTGAGACATTGAAAGTGGTATGCGATCCGGATATGCTTAGGATCGAGGACGAGAGCCACTGACGACAAGGTCAACATTCGAGCATCTCCAAGACACGATGCATCGAACAAACACAGTCTCCGTATTGGCTTCGAGCACTCGCAAGTCCTTCTCGCTCTGGGTTGGATGCTCATGGTGACCTCGACGAGTAGACACACCTATATCCCAATGTGGAACTATGCAAAAGTGCACTATAACATCCAAGTTGTGCAAATCCATGTCTTTTTGGACGAATCCAGTCTCTCCATACCGACTGAGAGCTTCGGATTCGATTGGCATAGAGAAACAGAGCGCACAAGGGGTGTGGTGGTAGTGCAGGAGGCCTAGGGTGTCAGGCGAGATGGGGCTTGGCGAGTTGATCCCGCACTGTATATACTCGCACCGCCCACCACCCACCTCTTGGACCCTTCATCGTTCTTTCCCCCCACTACTCTCTCCGCTCAACCACCCCACCACATCTCTTCTTCATCTCAGAACCGGTCTGAAGGTGCTGAAAAGTCATTCAAGCCCACTTCCAACTCTTTCCTGATATTTCATGGTGCCGGTTGGACCATCTTGTCACCATGCCGTCGACTCCATTCACACAACCGGCTCTCCAGGCATCAGACTTTCTACCAAAGAAGCAAGATACCCACGAGTACCGTCAGACGACGTACCACGATGGAAGCAATGTTCAGATCGCGGAATCTCGTCGTCACCGCTGGGCGGATTGGAAGGTTGAACCACCAGTCCAGGGATACACCGATTTCGTCCTATACCCCAAAGGAGATGAAGACTCATACCCACAAAGCAGCTTTGAACACGTCTCGTCACAACCTCACCCCGCACCTCGAAGGAAAGTCGCGGAACCCAGCTCAGAGTTACACGTGACTTCCGCCAAGCGTTCGTCCAAAGTTAGATCAAAGTCGGTGATCCTTCATGCCAAAGCAAAGTCGAGCGAAGGACTGCCTTTGAAGACGAAAACAGCTATGAATTCCTTCGCAGGCCCCACACCTCCTCCGACACCTAGGCTGAGTCGGCTGTCGACACCAGAATTTGACAATATGGATGAGGCGCCCTTTTGTGGCTGTGATGTGGAAGCGCATGTCGTTAAGCGTTGCACAAAGTGCAGGAAGGAGGTCGGTCTCTGGTGAATGAATCTCTGGCTTGTTGTTGGTTCTTGTTGTCTCTTATTTACGACGGTCGTCATATGGAGGCTGGTGTTGTGTTTCTCTGGATTGGCACTATCCCTGGTCCTTGGAGTTTACTTGTTTACCAACGAAGATACAAACGTTGCAAACAAGTATGGGTGCTGCTTCCCGATCGTCCTGGTGTCCTTCGTAGCCGTATACCATTCGTAGTCATGCACATCTCATCGTGCACCGATGGCTCTGGTTCTAGACGTGTGCAAGGCCGTAGGAAAGATTTATTCCTGCGGCCTCTCGCTCTCGACAACAAAATATTTACCAGCCTTTCGCTCAGCCGAGCCCAGCACATCCCAGTGCTCAACATCTTGAGCGTCAACCGGCGTAGCATCTCGTTGTAACCGCTTGTGATGCTGGCCTACGACCTTCTCTTTGCCCAGGGCGTCCTTTAGTGTCTCCAAGGTGATAGTCTGCTCTTCTTCCGCAGCCTTTGACTCATCATGTATCGCCCGAAGAGGCTTTACACCCGTTGTATCCACCTCCTGTATCTTGCCCACAAAGTGTAATTGTGCTGCCAGTGTGTCGAGCATCTTCTGCTCTTGTTCGGGTGTTTCTGGTGGCGGGAGAGCGGATAGGCGTAGTAGATGATGAAGCTGCTGCGAGGTGATCTGAGGAGCGTCGGAAGCGCGCGTCTTTGGTGGTAGGAGAGATTCGACGGACCATGTGGGCTCTGCTAGAAGCTTTTCAAGCTCGTCGGGATGTACACCTCGGCTATAGCAGCGTGTTTGCAGGCGTTGCAAAGGACTGTAAAACCTCGAGGAAGCAAATGCGCGACGTGTAGCCATGTTTCTTGCGGATGCCTCGACGCTGCTGTGAATGCAACGTCGTGAAGCTTGAGGCGGGCTGCAAACACTAGCGCCGAAGTGGTAAAGCCGCCGCCGAGGTCACAGCCCGCTCGCATGGACCAACGTGGGTCGTCATCGCTCATTGAGACAGCAAGTGCAGCCACCTGTCTCGACCAAAGTTTCAACATAACATCTGCCTATACACTCATATCTCGTACTGGCCCTCCCTCTCCTGCAAACAACCTCCGCACTCGACAACTCAGCAAACATGGCCGGCGATCCACGAGCGCTGCTGCGACAGGTGGGGCCTTCCAAGACTCAGCCACAAAGCGAATAACTGATATTGACGTGACAACAGGCAGAAGCATCACTGCAGAAAGCATCTGGTGGCTTCAGCTTCTTCAGCAACAAGCAAGACAAGTGTATGATCTGATGTGATACCCTGACTTGCTGTTTGCCTGGACTGACGCACGTGATAGATGAGGCAGCCGCAGATCAATTCATCGCTGCAGCAAATGCGTTCCGGATGCAAAAGATGGGTATGGTCAGATGCGTACTAGGAAACGATCCCGTCTTGAGAACTAACATGTTCTAGGCAAGGAGGCAGGCGAGGCTTTCGAAAGGGCAGCATCAGTACAACGTCAGAATCTGAACGAGCCTGATGACGAAGCAAACACGCTTACAGACGCCTTCAGTAAGCTTCTTCTTTCCAATCTTCTTTCACACTGGAAATCACTGTGACTGATTTATTATCAGAGGCCTACCGCAAAGATGACCCAGAAGCAGCTGCGCGGTGTCTAGACAAAGCCATTGCGCATTACTGCAGCAAGGGCAACTTCCGCCGTGCAGCCACCCACAAGCAGAACCTTGCAGAGCTCTACGAAGTCGAGCTTGGTGACAACACCCGAGCTGCAGCCGCATACGAGGAAGCGGCTGGCTGGTATGAGAGCGACAATGCTGAAGCACTTGCCAACAAGCTTTGGCTCAAGACCGCCGACCTCGTCGCTCTAGAAGGCAAGGACTACTACAAAGCCATTGAGCTTTACGAGAAAGTTGCCAGAACTTCGATTTCTAATAACCTTATGCGCTGGTCCGTCAAGGAGTACCTACTCAAGGCTGGTATCTGCCAGTTATGCACAGGCGACCAGGTCGGTGTCAACACTGCGCTTGACAGGTATAGAGAGCTGGATCCAAGCTTCCAGCAGCAGAGGGAGCACGCACTGCTTGTTGACTTGGCAGCTGCAGTGCAAGACGGTGATCAGGAGGCGTTTTCTGAGAAGGCATGTTCTCTTCAATTGGCACACATTCGCAAATGCGCGTCGTACTAACTTCTCACAGTTGTTCAATTTTGACCAGCTCACCAAGCTTGACAAGTGGAAGACTACACTTTTATTGCGAGTCAAGAACACGATTGAAGAAGGAGGCGAGGACTTCTCGTAGAAACAGGACATTGTAGAGGTATTTGCTACTCATGACTCTGGTTTGCTTTTGTGTACGGTATAGACACATTTCGCGTTTAGGTCTTGCGATAAAATGAGATCCAATGACATCGCCTTTAGGCTGGAGCATTAACTGTGTGGTTCCTGCTACTTACGCGAAAGGAATAGTAGCGGTAGTTACAGCCAGACTATGACGGACTAAAAGTATTACAGTCTTCTGTTACAAAGAATGGTAGCCTGCACACGTGTACTTCAAAGTCAGCTTAGACTAGATGAAAGACAGCAGTAGTAGCAATATCACGATTGCAAGCGCGATATATGGTGTCATATTTGTATTCGTTTGTTAATCTGCTATCTGAGTCATACACAAGGTAGTGTGAAGTGACCACTCCACTTGAAGGGAAAAGTTATTATACAAGGGATATGTCGTAAAGATCGTCTCGAAGCAAGAACGTAACAAATTTCAGTGCTCGCATAAGAGTTGTCGATCTACAACTCCATGTTCTCAACAAGAGGCTGGAGACGCTCCTTGAGGTCCTCGACGTCGAGCTCCTCACCCTTCCAAAAGCTCTGCGCGCCACCAGAAGTCTTGGGTGGGATCAGGACGTTGGAGACGACCTGGATGACACCGTCGCTAGCTACACCGTCATGAACAGTGACACGCGAGAAGCCGTTGATCCTGATCTCGACAAAAGGTCCGTAGCGACCGACGTCGACGGCGAGGTTCTTGTGGCAAAGAGCAGTAGGGAGATCGTAGTGGTAACCTCCTGGGCGCTCCTCGACAGTCTCCTTGTCGTCCTTACGCCCATCGTAAAAGGCGTCAGTGTAAAGTGTCTGATCAACGACAATATGGTACTCTAGAAGAGCCTTCAGGTACTTCTCACCATACTTTGAGAACAAGAAGGCGTTGGCACGCGCTCCAAGCTTCTGGAACGCAAAGTTGGAAGGCGCGAAGAATGTACCGCCGTTGTGTGGATACTCAGTGCTGTTCATCTTCTCATAGATACCTGTCTTTGTGAGACCGAGTTCAAGAGTGCTGAACTCGCCAGGGAGTAAGTCGATGATGGAGGCGACGTTGGGAGGTGGTACGAGGATGGAGTCAACACCGTGGACGACACCGTTGGTTCCGAAAATGTTGACGGCTACAAGGCGGCTGTAGAAGTTGATCGCAGGACCCTTGAGTGTCACGCGAACAGTAAGGCGCTGCGGGTGACCTAGGTTCTTGCTTGGCGTGTACAGAGTTGGGATGGTGTATGTGTGGAGTACGCGACCAGCAGGATACAAGTCGTCGGTGACATGGTACAGCAGAATGTCCTTCAAGACTTCCTTGGAAGGCTTGTGGTGATGCTCGGGAATCTTCTCAAAGGCCTCATCTGTGGGAGCAAAGACTGTGTAGTTGGCCTTGGTGCTGTTGAGCGCCTCCACGATGTCGTCAAACTCGTTGATCCATTTTGCGAGCTTTGTAGTGTATTTGCTCTCGTTGATGAGCTCGTAGACTGTGCGGTTCGGCTTTTGGTCGTGCGGAGGGTGGTGAGGGCCGCCATGGTGTGGCGGTCCATCGTGAGGAGGGTGCTCAGGATTCTCAAAGTCAATGACGCTGTCGTCGAATTGAGAGCCCTCTAACCACGACTCGACATCGGCACCAGCATGGTGAATCTTGCTGTAGACGTCCTTGGCGCCGTTTTTGACCTTGCTGAATGCATCGTCAATGACATTTTGGGCGTTGTCGAGAACAGTGTGAGCGTTGTCGACAAGGGACTTTCCAGACTTCTCAATGTTGATGTTCGAGAAGACTTCTGGCTCGGTAATGACGAATGCAGTCGCCAGAGGCAAGACTGGTACAACGCGTGAAAATCGCATGTTGACCTGGTGATTGAAGGGGAATGGGTGAACGAGCAAGAATGGTAGGGGAGCACAAGTACTGTAACAAGTAGCTAGGCAACCAAGCTAAAGAGTAAGACGAGTCGATTACAACACCACTGCGTGGCAACGTTATTGGGGCGGAGCTCTCGGTAGGTGACCCGCTTCTTGGGCTTCGGACTACAAGGCGGACCAATCTCAAACAACAACAATGGTGCTTGATGAAGTGGTTACAAATGGCAGCAAATGCTCGAGCTCTACTGCTTTGCAAATACGGACCCCTAATTTGAAGGTATATTCTTTACACCCCGTCAAGGCACCGAGGCCGCGTACTGTGTACGTGTAGTTCAGGTTGTCAAGGACGCGTCAGTCGATCTTCCCCGCGTTCCACGGATGTGATGACTACGTCATGATCACCAATCCCATCTCACCACCCGAAACTTTGAGCGTTTTGTAGCCATCAGCCAGGTAAGCCTGCACCAAACCTTTGGGAGAATCTAACGGAGTCCCATCCGATGCCGCTAGGTTCTCCAAAAGGTTTGTTGGGACAATGTCAGATATGGCAGATTTGGTGGTGTTCAGGTCTGCACTCCATCACGTGACGGCGCGCTGTCGGCGAAACGACGGACCGGGTGATTGCCAGAATTCCGTCATCGACCCATCCATGTGCATGAAGGCTACTTACTTCCGGCTTTTGGTCTGTATGAGATTCGTCACTATGCGTTATTTTCCTACTTTGCTTTCGCTGCAAGGTATGAGGCCAGATTGGCCAGTCCCGTAGAGAGCCGCGTGTTTGATTCCATTGTTTGTCAGTTCCGCGGTTGAAATCCCTAGCCGACTCCCGTTGCGGAGCTTGAGAACGGCTCCTTAATTGGTCATGACACGTCCCACGAAATCCATTCACTGCCAGAAACAAGCTTTTTACCAAGCAAATGTCAAGCTTTTCAATGCGGGTTCTGCTTGGTCTGCATATCCCATTTTGGCTGCATGGCCAACGCGGGTGTGTGAGCGACAACGGACGTAATGTGTCGTCATGCGTATGTATGTTGTCAACGTGTACCAGCAAACACTTCTGCTCGTATAAAAATGAAACGTCTTGCCTGATGCTTGCAAACCTTGCATCAATCTCAATCCCTACCAACGTAACCACTTCTAAACATTCATCACAATGGCCGGACTCGCGAGACACGTAGACACGGATGAGCTCCTTGAGACACTAAAGGACCACCCAATTCACAAGGCCGGAGGCCACAAGTCCGCAAACCGAGCAACCTCACATATCACACCTTACTCGAGTCGCTATGCCGCTGGCACAGAGTTGTCAAAATTCAAAATCCCGCACGATGGCGCTCCTGCCGATGTTGTTCACCAGCTACTCAAGGACGAGCTTGATCTTGACGGACGACCCCAGTTGAACTTGGCTTCATTCGTTGGAACATACATGGAGAAGGAGGCCGAGCAGCTCATGATTGAGAATTTGTCGAAGAACATGTCGGATGCTGACGAGTACCCAGCAATGATGGACATGCACGCACGATGTGTATCCATCATTGCTAACATGTGGGGCGCACAGAAGGGCGAGAAGGCCATCGGATCGGCAACTACTGGTTCTAGCGAAGCTATTCACCTTGGTGGACTCGCCATGAAGCGTCGCTGGCAAGAGAAGAGAAGGGCCGAGGGCAAAGACACTTCAAATCCAAACATCATCATGGGCGCAAACGCACAAGTTGCTCTGGAGAAGTTTGCTAGGTACTTCGAAGTTGAGTCTCGCATTCTTCCCGTAAGCGAAGACTCATCCTACCGTCTGGATCCAAAGTTGGTGAAGGAGAACATCGACGAGAATACAATCGGTGTGTTTGTCATCCTTGGTTCCACATACACTGGACATTACGAACCTGTGGAGGAAATCTCCGATATCCTCGACGCCTTCGAGAAGGAGACTGGCAACGATATTCCCATCCACGTAGATGGTGCATCTGGTGGCTTCATCGCCCCCTTTACCCACGCGAAAGCTGGCAAGAAGTGGAACTTTGAGCTACCGCGAGTCAAATCCATCAACGTCAGTGGTCACAAGTTTGGTCTCGTGTATGCTGGTGTCGGATGGATCATCTGGCGAGACGAAAGCTACCTGCCCAAGCATCTGATCTTTGAGCTTCACTACTTGGGTGGAACAGAAGAGTCGTACACTCTGAACTTCTCACGTCCTGGAGCTCAGATCATCGCACAATACTACAACTTGATTCATCTAGGGTTCTCGGGATACCGTGCCATTATGGAAAACATGTTGGCTAATGCACGTCTACTGAGCAGGGCGCTCGAGCATACGGTACGACATCAAATCTTTGGGTAGCACAAGAAGACTTACTGACATCATGATTCAGGGCTGGTACCGTTGCGTCAGCGACATCCACCGCAAGAAGGGCGATTTCAAGTTCGAGCAGGGCAAGAAGCAGTACGACGAAGGCGAAACAAGCGCAGACTACAATGCTGGTCTACCCGTCGTTGCATTCACTCTCACAGATGAGTTCCACAAGGAATTCCCCCATGTCAAGCAAGAAGCGGTCAGCAATCTGCTTCGAGCTAAGCAATACATTATCCCCAGTAAGACTACATCTGATCTATTGGACATAACGTGACTAACCTCGCATGCAGACTACCCGCTGCCACCAGGCGAGGAGAAGACCGAAATCCTTAGAGTAGTCGTCAGGGAGAGTCTGTCGCTTGACATGATCGACAGGCTAGTCACTGACATATGTGGCGTCACGGAGATGCTGATGAAGACGGATGCGGTTGATCTTTCGGCGTTCCAACCTGGTGCCAGCCCTAGCATCGAGAAGCAGCATGCCAATAAGGGACTGCGGAAAGAGCACAAGCACAAGGCGCAGAGACCGACAAATGATGGCGTATACCGCACCGTTTGTTAGAAACGCTTACCGACCTTAGCAACTGAGGACAATGGATTACCGGTGGCTTGATTGTCAATATGGGGTGATGATCATACCATGCGGCGTCAAGGCTTGCGAGGCGCGTCACAACATTCGGAACCGCATGTTGAGTAAATCCACTAGGAAAACGAACATGTGTTAATGATAGTATTGAAAAAACTTTGATTGTACATGAAGCAACAATTTAGTAGCCCTTGTCGTACAGATCTTCTCCTCCCTTCTTTCGTATCTCGGTTAAGCTTGTTATTACTTCACCTTTCTTAAGTTAGGGCTCGCAAGATATGTCTACGAAGCCTAAGGAATTGCTAGGTAAAACAATTTCCCAAGGTTACAGATTCTCAGCCCCAAGAGGCTGTTCTACTAGCTCTTTCTACCCGTTGGATGGCAAGCTTGATGGCTATATACTCAAGCGATTCATTTCGTAGAATACGATGCATGTCGCTTCTGCCTCACATTATCTGTGAAGCAGACCTGCAACTACATTCTGCAGGCAAAGATAGTCCAAGATATGGCATGTTCTTTCGTATATCCGCAGGAGGCTCATTCTTAGACGCTGCTTCACTCCAAACATACATCTTCGAAATCCACCCAGGGACCCTTGGTTTGGTTCCAACAGCAGTCTCAGGGCTCTAGTATAGTGCATGAACACACTGTCAAGTTATAGTTGATCTTTTCAACATAAAGACATTTGGATAGAATTAATCTATTGAAGGTAGCAGATTGAACCACACCCTATAGGTATTGCTTATATGCTTATCGGTGATAAATAGACGTGTGGGTAAGGATGTTGTGGGGTATGTAAATGGCGCGTACCATAAAATCCTAAGATACGGTCATGACAGGGTGTGTTGAACATGCGCTATGCCCCATTCGGTACGATAGGTGAACGAGCGAAAAGAAGTGTCTAAACAACACATTTTTTAAGAAAAGCCTCTGACATCCAATCCTACTACAAGGATAGAAGACTTGTGCCTTGAACTATACGACAAAAGCAAACATCTGTCGGTTACATGCCTTGGCACGCTTATTGCCTTCCTGCGGGCTGACCTGGGCAGCGATCTCCGGCTCTACTGCAAGTTCCTACAAGTCAGCCCCGTTCATAGCCAACGCATTCATCAACCATGACCATCGGCAAGACTAATCCCTTTCATCGACAGGCATGTCTGTGATACCTTGCTCACTCACTCGATAAGTCGTGCAGGGCTTCGACCCATTGGACCACGAATTCAAAGATGGCATATACACGCTGCACACTGATCACTACAAGCACTCGATAATGGTGGGCGATGTGCAGCATACTACTGTGTATATGGCAAGCGAGGTGTTACTGCATTAAGGAGTCCTTGAACCAAGCTGTGCGTGGCGGCAAGACATCGGAGGACGGCGAGCAACCCAAGTGTCATATGTCATATCCCCAGTCGGCTAACAGCCACGTGCCCCTTGCGGTACCTGGTACGCGATTTCCGCTCCAAATCGACGAATATCGAGATCAAGCTGCACGATCAACACGCCTAAGATGAACGATTCGCGGTCCCTGCACGGCTCTTTTGGGCGCCGAACCATCTAGAACCCTCTTGACCCTTAACCAGGCACGGCATGGCGCATGCATGCACGTCTCGCGATCTCTCCGTGCTTCCATGACAGCACGACAATCGCCAGCTTTATCCTTTCCACGAACGCTCGGCCCGTCCCCAAGTCGCTCGTTTTGTGTCCCTGCAGCGGCCATAGCGAATTGTGGCGCCGCACTAAGTCGTCCCTCACGTCATAATCCTGGTTGGCGATGCTGCAGCAAGCATCACCAATCTTGAACCGGATCTCCTCAGTTTCGACCATCTGCACCCCTTCCGGTGGAGAATACCTGATATGGCTGACAGATGACATTTAGGGCACCTTTTAGTGTCCAACGGCCTCGTGCCCTAGAAATTTCGGTGAGAGCCCCATTGTCGCCTTCATAGGGTCATGACGTCCCGCAGGCCCTGAAGTTCTCTATCGCCTGCGGCACCGCAATGCTCCCGACTCTCTACTACCAGGTCTTCTATGAATCGTAACCTTGATGTTACGACGTAGTTGCTCCTGGCCGCCGTGCAACACCTGCGACTTATTTGTTTGTTCTGATTGTTGCACACGCGCTTTTAGTGCTGCTGGCGACGAGTCTCCCAAGTCTCCGATTATGTCAAGCCGAATCCCGCGCATTTTGCTATACGTTCTCAGTCGCGATGCCCGCCTTTCAGACAATCCCGCTTTCCATGCCGCCTCCCTTCACGTCGCGCGTCCAAACCCGTCACGAACTTCTTCAAATGGGGACAGACGGCACCGCGATGATTCGCTGACCTCGGAACACGGCAGCGCAAACTTTACCCACCTCTTACCCGTATACGTTTTCCCCCCCAACCAAATCGAAGTGTCCGGTTTCCTCTCCTCCCCATCCGACAAGAGCCCATATCCGGAGGCGCGCAGTGAGGTCGCACGAGTATGGCGGACAGGACCTCATCGCGTGCAATTCATAGCGGATGGAGTATGGGATCTCAAGGAAAAGCTTGCGGGGTTGGACTGCAACTCCGGACTGGAGATGCGCGTGGGCAAACCCACCGAGGTTGTTTCTGACATAATCGACTGGTATGCTCAAAACGAGCACGAGGGCAAGATCAGCGGGGTTTGGATGACCGATGACGATAACACAGAAGAGAAAACAGAGGTGGCCAGTGTAAGGAAACTCGCAGAACAGCACGGGGTAGACTTCAAGGCGTGGAGCGACGAGAAGTACTTCATAGATGAGTAAGTCACATTGGCGTCTCGCCTTGTTGAGGAATTCTGCTAACTCGCCTCAGCCGTGACCTACCTTATGATAACATATCCGACCTGCCAAATGTATACACGTCGTTCAGGAAAGGACTCGAACCGCTACGCGATCGACCTCGCAGTACCCTACCCACACCAACCCAACTTCCACCGTTGCCCTCGAGCATACCACCCCAAAAACAGCCATTCGTCATACCATCGTCTTTGGAAAAGTTGAAACGAGCTCTGTTATCGCCACTCGAAAAAGACAAAACATACACCCTTACATGGCCACCACAATGGCCGACAGATGCTCAGTCGGCGCATCCATTCTCTGGCGGCGAAACCGCTGGTCTAAATCGTATAAACCATCTTATCAGCTCTGGAGCTATGAGTTCCTACAAACAGACAAGAAATGGCATGCTTGGTCTCGATTTCAGCACCAAACTTTCAGCCTACCTTGCTCAAGGTCACATCACAGCCCGGCAGGTCCATTGGGCAATGATGGATTTTGAGGAAGGGCGGGGCCCTGGCGAAAAGAGAGATGGCTACGGAAAGGGTGAGAACGAAGGAACAGCAGCTGTTCGGTTCGAGTTGTTGTGGAGAGATTACATGCGACTTTGCATGAGGAAGTTTGGATATAAGATGTTCAGTCTCTATGGCATACAAGATCGTGGTGCCAAAGGCCAGAAGGGAGAGTCAGGAACGAAGAAGTGGAAACGACTAGACAGATCAGGTGGTGCAGGCGACGATCCGGTAAAGACGCTCGAAGCGTTCCAGCGGTTCCGTTCAGGGCGCACAGGAGTCGGTCTTATCGACGCATCAAACCGCGAACTCTTCGTCACAGGTTACACATCGAATCGCGCGAGGCAAAACGTCGCCTCTTTCCTCTCGTCTCATCTGGATATCGACTGGAGAATTGGAGCAGAGTGGTATGAATGCTTCCTTGTGGACTACGATCCAGCTAGCAACTGGGGCAACTGGCAATACGTCGCTGGTGTCGGCAACGATCCGCGGCAGGGCCGCGTCTTTAATCCTATTAAACAAGCACTCGACTACGACAAGCATGGCGAATACATCAAGGCATGGGTACCAGAGCTACGGGGTATCAAACTGACACGAACTGTCGGCCCTGGTAAGGAAGAAGTGGACCAACAGCGATTGATGGGCCTTTATCAAGCCTGGAAGCTCAGCGACTGGGAGAAGCAAAACTTGGGTCTAAAGGGTGTAGAATGGGTCGAACAGCCGCTCACTAGGATACAATTTCAAGTTGGTCGGGGGCGTGGTGGGGGCCAAGATGGAAGGTCAAAACGAGGAGGTGGTGGTGGTGGTAGTGGTGGTGGTGGTGGACGTGGAGGCACATCATGGCGGGGAAGAGGCGGTCGCGGTCAGGGATCTGATCGTGGATCTGATCGCAATTCTCCTCCCAAGGGTGCTGGAGCATGGCCCAGGAAAGTAGATGGACCTACCATCGTGAGTAGTGAGCGGACCACGGCGTCATAGGTTGATCCCCCATTGTATCATAGCTCGCGTGCGCTCTTGCTTTGCAGCCTTGCATCGTTCCATGCAATTTAGTTCTCTTCAAGCATCACACTACCGCTTGTGAAGTTTCACCCCCCATCCAAGGGCTTTTGTTATCGCGCCAACGATTGGGAGGTTTCCTGCACCATCTCACGACAGTGAGCGTCATCACTTCTGCCAACTAGCTTGTTGAGATCGCCAAGCCTGATCTTCATCCTCCCGAAGCGCGCCTTTCATGGTTGGAGTCACGAATAAATCATATCAACCATGATGAAACGATTTTATAGATCTTGACCTTATCGTCGAGCCGCTTCCGCTACCAGTGAAGATGCACGGAATTGCTACCGAGTAATCTCATAAGACGCCTTTTTTTCTTCCCTTGCATTGATTTTGAGATCATGCTGCATTGCTCTCAAAATGTGATCAAGGCAAATGACGAGATTTACGCGCTTTGTAGTCTCATTTGCCTGGGCAGACAGGATTGTTTAGAGTTCAAGTGCACGCTTCTGCAATGACAACTAACAACCACCACGGTAGTAAGAACGTACCTCAGTAGTGCTACAATCTCCACATTCAACTGCCGATCTTATGGAAGATATACTGACCTAACTACCCAATCGCATCCCTCCTTTTTCGAATATCCTCCTTTACCCTTGTATACCATAGTGCACCAGTGAAGCCCAACCCCACTCCAGCGTTTCCACCATGCCACCCGGACGGGAAGATGATGACGCGCATCCCGCGAAACGCCATGGCATACCGTTATAGGAATGGACACTTCCTAGCGCCTTGATCCAATATTTGGTGGCCTTGAGCTAGCCTATACTCTCCAGCCGTAACAACATTTTACGGGCGTAGCACCAAAACTACTTGTTGTTCACTGATCAGCTCGATCGTCGAGTTCGGTTTCAGTGGCAAGCAAATAACTTACTCATCGGGAGTTTGAGCGGTGAGTTCATCTGACATGATCGTTGCATCGTCTCGTTAGATGGGCTTACCGGGGAGAGTATGTCGTCAGAGTTCGCCGACTTGTGGTACGTGGATGATGACGTGTGGGACTAGGATTGGGTTCAACTTGAAAGGTGGTGGTCTGTGAGGGTTGCGTAGGGCTGACTTTTGAAACGCTTGTGGGCTTACTCATATGTTGCCTTACTGGCGTTGAGTCGACTTTGTGCGATGCCGAACAGATTAATCACTGCGAGCGGATGTTGTTCGAAGACTGCAGGCGTTCTCATCAAACAGCTTCTATGACACCTTACACGTTTTTCTGACCTAGATGTGAGCAACCTGCTGATCACAAGTACTCTTGCAATCACACATACCTTTCACATATCAAACCATAATAGATTGTACGTCTGGACCGTCTGGTGTAGCGTGTTTTTAGATCTCCGATCTAGTATCGGCTGCGTTCGGCAATTGTTACTTCCGAAAGGCTTTGTGAGAACAACGTTTCAACCACCCAGTCATGTTTTTCTGGAATGATGTATCTGAGAAGAGCCATGCAAAAACCAAATGACGACACTTAATTCTCGCATCGTGTGCCGTTGCATCGCCAACGAGCCTAAGCCAACCACAGCCTCCACACTCTCCAACGATCCCAACAAAAGGATTTTCTTGAACGAGAGAACTTGCAAGTAAGAAATCGTCGAGCTTGCAACGACTAGCAATACATAGCTACCGGTTCATTTGCCTTTAAGGTCTGGCTTAGATTGAGCGACAATCACAGGAACGAGAAGTCCTTTGGTCTATTCACATATCGAAAGACAGTCGCAGCTACACCCCAAGAGCTGAAATTAACCGCATCGTACGTTCATAATTTAAACGATATATATCTCCTTACTCACAAATCCTTCGGACCACCACTGTCTGCTTTCAAGTAACGACTGCTCCAGCCACCCGGGCAATGATAATTTGTCCTTCTCAACGCTCCATACGCCCATTGCACCGACGCGTTGATACACTTCGTTACCGATATGCTCCAACAGTATACCTTCAACGTGCTTCTCAAATTCGTTTGTTTTGAGCCTGATGCCAAGTCGGCGATCTGGGCACATCGCTACCTTCAGCACATGAACAGTCATGTCCTGTGCATTATGTTCTAGCGCATCTGCAAATGTCTGCATAATTCCACTGGTAACGGCAGCCTGAGTTTTGTTATCTTTTACCGTTTTCCGATCGGCTGACCATAAAACCTGCTTGACCTCTCCATAGACTTTAATTCTTCCGGAAGCCACTGCGCCATAGGGTTGTGTAGATCTCAACGGTTGGATCTCCGCGTCGAGAAGTGTGCACAAGATCTCAGCATTTATCAATTCTGCGTTCAATGGCCAATCTAGCTTCCCATCGATAGCGGCCCACGACCAGCTAGGTGCGCGGTACCGAACTGGTCGTTTCGCAATCTCGCCTTCGGATATAGACCACAGCAATTGTTCAAAGAACCTCTCTCTCCAAATACCGGCATAGTATCGACCCCATCTCCCTTCAGTCCGGCTGGCGAGGCGCTGAGCTACGGCAGAAATGGCGATCAATTTGTCCGAAGGCTCTGACATTCCACGCATTGTGTACTGCTTTACAATCTCTACCCAACGGAGAGTAGTTAATATATCCGATATCTCGAAGGGTTGGCGAGCATGTTCAGAAACTCTTTCATCAAGGCTTTGGAAGGAATCCCAGTTGGGGGAATCCCAACCCAGAACGCCGCCATCATGATTCCCACATAAGCCGCAGTACCAGCGCAATTGTCGGCTTCCGTAGGAGAGGATGCGTCTTGAAAGGAGGGTCTCCTGAAGTGTCCATGCACGTGTGACGAGTGGCTCAACATGTCCCCTTGAAGAGGGTATAAGTATAACCCTACTAGGTCCGATATTGTGTGTCTCTATGGGATCCCGAATGGCGACGTAAAATTGTGGTACGTTGGATCTAGGTGCGAGGAACCCTTCAGTGCATTTTGAGGCTTTGCTGGCAGCGATAGTGACGTGTGCGCATGCAAATATCATGTGCATCTGGCCGATGAGCGCATCTTTATCCTCTTCACTGTCTTGTATGATGCACATGCTGTCAACCCAGAGATATTCGAGCTTGAGTTGTCGTGTCACAAGAATGGCATCATGGATCGTCTGCGGTAGGTCCTTTATCGCTCTTGAGACTATCTCGACGTTACTCTTTACTGTTTTGAAGAGCTGATCACCTCCCCAACAGTAGCTCAGAACAGCATACGGTACGGGCTTCGTAACATCCATGCTTACGAGGTGCACCTCGTCTTGAGCACATGTTACACGGAGGAGTCTTGGTGGGACGAAGACATTCTCGACTCTTCTGCACTCCTCATGCTTTTGAACGCAAAAGACTAGCCAGTCTTCAGCCGCACTTGTAGATGCTGGTGATAGATTGGGCGGTTTTGGAAACCTGTACGATGTTGCCTCATCCGCGGCGTAGATCTCGAAGTCTTGCGAGGTTGTGTGATATAGAAAGCTTATGAAACTAGTTTTGGCTCGTGAGTATTCGTAAGAGAATGAATACCGGGGGTTTTCGTCTTCATGGCCGTATGCGATGCTTTGCATCAGGTATTCGAATAGCTTACATCCATTAGCTGCAGCATGTCGAGCTCGGCCATAAGTGATGTTTAGTGTGCCGTGTTCACGGAAAGCTGAGTGCCTGTTGAAACTGTTCTTAAAGCTGATCGTGACTGCTTGACAATAGTGGCACGAATGGGGTGACTGCTCGAGTTCGCCGACTGCATTGAACGCCATCAGGCTGTAGCGCAACGAAAAGCGATAGTGAAATATATTCTGGCCGCCGCTGGTGGGTGAGTGTGAAGTGGTTGCCTTTCCTGAAGAGCTGAACGATGCAGTGTCAGGCTGCGCCACAGCAAACTCTCTTACTTCAACCAGCATCGCGTAAAGCGGGGGTGCATACTATTCAACGTCCCTCTCTGCAGGGCTCCATCAGCCCACCTGTGCAGCTAACAAGTATGCATATTACCAAAAATAGCAATATTTAGCTGTAACGTATAAGTAATAGGAATTTTTCCCCAAACACAACTCAGAATCAATGCATTGACATTGTGACTCATGCATACTATTCATGTAGTATTATCCATACCATTCATAAGTGGTCCATCAAACGCCCTCTCTATATACTGATAAAGAAACTCTTCTCTCCCTCCTTGGGCTCCACCCACGCCCTCTTAAGAATTGGATCCGCACAGCTGACCCTGATGCGCTCGACTGTCGCCGGACTAGTGAGATGCAAAATTGATGTTTCGCCAAATTGTGCGCGCGCCGCTTTCAACGCATCGCGAATAGCGAAGAAGACGGCGCTTCCCATGAAGAGTGGTGGCTCACCTATAACATCAGTTAGCCAATGCAAAGAGAAAAATAGGAGAGAAAAGAAGAAAAGGAATGAAAACTTACCAACACCCCTACTCCTCTGAATAGTCCTCAAATTCTCCCAATTCACATCCTTCAACAAGCTCACATTGAAGTCCTGCGGAATATCCCTGAAACCAGGAATCTTATAGTTACCCGGCCCCTTTGTAGCAACCCCACCCGTCCCCCTCAACCACAGCGACTCCTCCGTAGTAAACAGTCCCTGACCTTGCACAAACGCTCCCTCAATCTGCCCATAGTCAATAGCAGGATTAATACTCCTCCCAACATCCATTTTGATATCCGCACGCCGTGTCGTCCAGTCACCAGTCAGCGTATCAATCTCCACCTCGGCAGCCGCAACACCTTGCGTAAAGTAGAAGAACATCTGGCCCGTGTTTTCGCCCCAGACGTATCCAATATCAGGTGTTTTGTAGAATCCTTGCGCAGACAAATTGACACGAGCAAAGTACGCAGCATGAGCCAGATCCTTCATCGTAGCATCTTTGCCCAACTTCTCCTTGAAAGGAGCAAGGCGCTCGTTTAGTTCCAGACACGCGTTGTGAATGGCGTAACCGTTGAGATCGGACGAGGCCGAGGCGGCGGTTGAGGAGCTGTTTGCCACGGTATTTGTCGCTGTTTCGCTGATGAAGACGTCGGAGAGGGGGACGCCGAGGGTCTCGGCGGCGATTTGCGTCATCTTTGTGTGGAGGCCCTGGCCCATTTCTGTTCCACCGTGGGCGACGAGGATACTGCCGTCGTGGTAGATGTGGACAAGCGCGCCGGCTTGGTTCAGGAAGAGTGCGGTGAAAGAGATGCCGAATTTTGTGGGGATAATGGCGAGACCACGTTTGTTCCACTTGTGCGTTTTGTTCCATTCCTCGATATCCTTGCGTCGTTGTACGTATGCTGATTCCTCTTGGACCTGTTTGTACATGAGGGGAACGTACCAGTCCTTGATCTCCTGGTTGAAATGCGTTGTCATGTTGGTTTCGGGAGAGTACATGTTGATCTCTCGTAGCTTCTCCACGGGTATGTTGAGATGGTCTGCAATCTCTTCCATGTACGTCTCGGCAATGAACATACCCTGTGGTCCACCGAAACCTCGGAATGCGGTATTGGAGACTGTGTTTGTTTTCGCAACACGCCCGCGGACGTGGATGTTGGGTATTGAGTAGCAGTTGTCAATGTGGGACAGAGACCGCTCGACGACTGCACCAGAAAGATCCTGGCTCCAACCGCCGTTGCAAAAGACATCTGCATCAAGGGCTTGAAGCTTACCGTCTTTGTTTACAGCGACCTTCCAGCGAGCGAGGAAGGGATGTCGTTGTCCAGATGTCATGATGTCTTCGTCTCGATTCAACATGCAGCGCACAGGCCGACGAACCTTGTTCGCTGCACACGCCACGATACCAGCAAGCTGGACTGAACGTGTTTCCTTACCACCAAAGCCACCGCCCATGCGCTTGACACGGGTGACAATCTTGTTGGCAGCGACACCGACGACCTTGGATACATATGCTTGCGTCTCTGCTGGGTTCTGTGTACTGCTGAAAATTTCCATCTCGCCATCCTCAGGCTTTGGCACTGCTAGACATGCCTGAGTCTCCAAGTAGAAGTGCTCTTGGCCGCCCATGCGCGCAACACCGGTGAAGACGTGGTCAGCCTCGGCGAACGCCTTTTCCGTGTCTCCTTTCTGGATATAGCGGAAGTGGTTAAAGTAGCTTTCCTTCTCAATGGCTTCTTCAATCGTGAATATAGCCGGAAGGTCTTCGTACTCAATTTTGACAGCTCGCGCAGCTTGCTCTGCATGTTTCGCTGTATCAGCCAGAACCATACCGATCGGCTGGCCAGCAGTAAAGACTTCGTCGAGAGCGAAGAATGTCTCATCACAAGACGGCGCGCCCCACCAGTTGGCTTCCGGAGATGCCAGATCGTTATGATCGACGTACGCAACAACGCCAGGTAGATCCAGTGCTGGTTCAGCATCGACCGAGAGCAACTTGGCATGCGCTTTTGTCGAAAGTACCAAGCAACCATATAGTTCGTTCCGCTGTAGTGGTATATCGTCCGTATACTGCGCTTCTCCAGTACACTGTTTCATAGCCGCGACGTGGTTCTTCGACTGTCCGACCTCATTCTGGATATAAGCCTCAGCAGCCTTGTCATCCTTCTTGCCCTTGCTGATATCTCTTCCAATCTCGCCAATTGCCTGGGCGTCGACCTCAACTTCCTCAGCGTGCAGCTCGGCCAGAATCTCATGGTAGAACTTGTAAAAGAAGCCGAGCGCAAGTGACTTCCTGTATGTCGCCATACCACCCGGGACACCAAAGCGCAGATCAAAATCTTCTTCAAGCTTGTCCATGACGCCCTCGAGCGTCGACAGCTCGGAGAACTTCTTGCCCTGAAGAAATTCCCCTGCTTTCTTCGCATGGATCGTAATAGGTGCCATGCCGCCGTACACGAGATCCACACTCTCGACTGTATGCTCATTATCCAGTGATATCCTTAAAGCAGCATTCACAATTGCAATGTCGTCGTCTTTCCTCTTTGCCTGCTTGTATGCACGAATGTATTCGCCCTTTTCTTTCGCAACGGGGATCTTCAAACCGGCGATGATGGCATCTGGAGGCAGAGCAGTCTGCCTGTATCCCTTGAAGAACGTCGACATGGGGATCTCAGTCGTCTCTTTGAGGCTCTTCGCTATGAGCGTCGCGTTGGTAGCAACAAACACAGGATTCAGATCCGAGATAGGGCTTGCTGTTGCGAGGTTACCAGCTGGCGTACCCACATTCCTAATCTGGCGCCCCGCGAAATATCGTATCTGCTTGAGGATAGTTGCAAATGGCTGTCCTCGTATCGGTCCATAATGCTCAAGAGCGTCTTTGCATATCTCCTCCAAATCAGTGAGAACAACGTTTCCGCCAATCTCTAGATGATCATCATGGAGCTTAAATTGCCGTAGTTCCGCAATGTCGCCGACGAACACTGAGGCGTTGTAGTTCATGCCTTTGAACTTGATCTCAATTTGTGTCTCGGTCGAGCCACCAATGAGCTTCGCTGACGGATATGCATCCTTGATCTCCAGTAATTGCTGCAATGTCGTCGGCCTGTACCACCGCTTCTTCTTGTTGCCGAATGCTAACGGCTTGAACTCGTGTTTCCGTAGCTGTGGAGGGAATATCAACTCTGTGTCTGGCTTGTACTCGATGAACCCAGGTGGTGTGAATCGCTTGATTGGTTGATCCTCGTCAAGGCTCTTACCGCCGCCGCAGCCTCCGCCGTTCGCACCGTCCTTGTCCATACAGCATCCCCCTCCACCGTTGGCCTTTGCTTTTGCGCAGCCCGACTTCACACTGAAGCTCTGTGCCGCGTCCAATATCGGCCTATATCCAGTACACCGACAGAGGTTGCCATCGAACGCCTCCTCAACCTCGAGTTCGCTCGGTCCAACGTTGTTGCGAAGGAGAGCATATAGAGACATGACGATGCCTGGTGTGCAGAACCCGCACTGACTGCCATTGCCCTTTGCTATCCTCTCTTGTGCTGGATGTGGTCGCTTTACGTTCCCAATTCCCTCCACAGTTATAACGTGTTTGCCGTCTACGCTGACGAGTGGTGCAAGGCATGCATTTACTGAGGCGTGGTATATCTTGTTCGTTGTAGGATTGAGCTGCGATACAACCTAACAAGTTTGTCAGTCTCCAAAACTGATCGTTTTGCTGTTTCGGAATTCTGTGTCAAACATACCACAGTACAAGCACCACACCCTCCTTCCGCACATCCCAACTTGGTTCCCGTCAAACCAATTCCCCTCAGGTATTCCAGCAGCGTAACCTCGGGATCCGCGGTGTCCAACACCACCTTGGTGCCATTCAGATAGAATCTGAGGGTATCATCGTAATCCGCCGTGACCTGGTTCAGCGACTTGGTCGCATCGTTTGACACAGCCGGTTGGGGGGAAATGAGACCAGGCGCCATTTTTGCCACTCCTTGCTGTATAGTCTCTTGTGGAAAAAAAGAAAAACAAGACCCAGAAGTGTCGACACGCCAGAAGAGATGGATAACAGAGCAAGAGAATAGCGAAAGAGAGAGAGAACGAGAGAGAAAGGAAACAAATGTCACAAAGGTTGCTTGGTATCACAGGCTTGCCCGTCTGTCTAGCTGTTCAGGGTCCTGTCCGTCCGACGTGCTTGTGGGGAATAAGCAAGCTAGATATGAACAAGCGTGTGTACCGCGGCATGGAGCACATCTATTACATGAGTTAGTTGATCGATAGAATACCTGGACGAATCAGCGTCGACTTGTTTGTGTCTTATCTTCGCACGCGGTCTAGGTGCAGATGCTCCGCGTGCAGGAGCTCGCCGATGGCCGTAGTCGCGTTCTTGCCCCTCCATAGCCCCACCCCGCAGCGACGCGATAGGCACGTGAGCCGTCAGTTTGCTCCGTCTGGTATGGCGAGGTCCGCTGCTCTGAAAAAGAAGGAGTGTGCCGAACAATTCGCTAGGCTGTGTTATGTCAGTTAAGATTGCCGCTGTGCTTGTCATCTGAAGCGTCACAGTGGGGGAACAAAAGTGATGTAATTATTTTCTTGGAAGCCGCTGCGTACAGCAACTATATTTTTCGAGAACTACTATACAAATGATGATTGAACGAGTCCAACGTTCATAAACGTGACTATTCAAGGCCAATGTCAATGTCCAACGAAAGCAGGCGTAGGCCCTCCTCCACACTTTGTAAGTGGCAATCGAGCCTAGGCTTGCGTACGCGAGTATATATGCATGAAGACAATGAACGCTTTTGGTGATGGAAGTCTGCGTACTGTCCACAACGAAGTCTGCATCAATTGCAGCATCATGACAGACATGCAGACATAGACGGCGAGCTTTGCCTGATAGCTCTAAGAGAGCAGATGATGTACTGTCGATCAAGACGTAGCAGGCGTAAAGTAAGCACAGCCATCGACTTGTGTGCAGACTTGAGGGCTTGCAGGAGTCATCCATAAAAGAGCATAGATGAAGTAATGATCACCTCACGAACGCAATAGCAGCGACGACGATATCGGACCGTAGAAAGGGCCATAGGCTATGCCGCAGTAAGCCCAGGCGGAAGAAGAAGAAGAAGCTCCACGGATGAGCACTCAGTGCATAAATATCATGCAACAAGGCGAGTCCGGCTACGCGCAAGTCAAGAATAGATCGAAGATAGTCCAGGTCATCGGAGCATCATGCCAGGCGCAGCAAAATTCCAAGCATCGGTCATGCAAACAGGCAGCATTCGGCGAAGTTCAGCAAGATGTGCATCGGTCACGGCAACTATGTGGCGCTTATGCGCCTGGAGGTCCTTGAGCTCCTTGACCACCCTGTTGTTGCTGTGCGATGGACGCATACCACATTGCAAGGTAATTCTGGTAGCCGCCATAGACAGCGTATGGGTCAGCAGCGGGTGCAGCCGCCTGAGGCTGCTGTGCGGGTGCGGCGGTTTGTCCATATGAAGGTGTCTGCTGATGTGAGTATCCGTTGTCGTTGTTTCCATTGTCACGTCGTCGTGAATTGTTCTTCTCTCGCTGTCTCGTATTAGCAACCTGCAATCATCGCCTACAGCGAACAAACTTACCACTTGATCCACCTTCTCCCAGATAGCTCGCTTGGCATCCTCGATGGCTTGACGGGTTCCGACAAGGCCAATCTCGCGCTCAATGTCAGCGCCGGAAGCTTGAGACACGTTAATCTTGCAACCAGTATCAGACTGCATTGATTTGATGGTTTCACCGCCTGTGGATTGTTAATATGTCAACCTCAACATGTCCGAAGTAGTGTTGTTACCTTTGCCAATAATTATGCCAACAGCATCAGAGGGAACCTGGATACTGTCGTTGATTTTGCCGGCTCCGGCACCGCCAGCAGCACCTCCACCGTGTGGATCGAAATTGTCACGTCTATTGTTGAATTGTTGTTGTGGCGCTGATTGTGCGGCGCCGCCGCCTTCCATTTGCTTAGTGTCACTGTCGACAATCTCCATGATGAGTTCCTTGGCATGGGCAGCAGCAGTAGGACTTCCGATGAGGTTCACAGGTCGCAGACCATTCACGCTCTTGTTTTCACCAACAATGTTGACGTGGCAGCCACTGCGCTCTTGTAGATCACGGATAGTCTCACCACCACGACCGATGATGAGACCAACAGTACGATCAGGCACCATGATTTGCGAAGATTGTTCACCCTCTCTAAGGGCGGGCTGTTGCTGACCAACCATCTTGGTAGCAGCAGCTCGTGCATTGCGGCCAGTCTCACGAGCGGGATTGCCGCCATTCTCTTCGATGATACGGTTGATCTCGCGTTTAGCACTGATACGAGCACCCGGGCTACCGGTGATACGACATTCGCGTTGAGGTCCAGACTCGGGGCCGTTGATAAATTGAATGCGCGTCTGTGATTCTTGTTCAATGCGGCGGAGACTCTCACCTTGACGCCCTATGACCAGGCCAACCAAAGAAGAGTCAATGAGAATCACCTCAGAGTTGTCATTAGCAGGGGGCGAACGCGCTTGCCCGTACTGCTGCGAAGGAGAGAAGGTGTCACGCCTAGGAGGAGAGCGATCACGTTCACGTCCATAGGCACCCCGACGTTCATCACGGCGCTCATCGCGGTATGGATTGTAGCTTTCACGCACGGGTTCGCGGCGCGCGGGAGAACGCGAACGCGACCGCGAACGTCGGTAGGGCTGGCGTCCGCTTAATCGCGGGTCTTCTTGATAAGCTGGAGCTGTGTAAGTTTGCGCTGGGACACCATAACCAGACCAAGGCTCAGCAATACCTGGACGCGCTTGTTCGTGTGCAAGGCCCTTTTGGGCCGCAAAGCCGCGTGCCTTTGCCAGCGCATCCTGGATGCTGACTGAGCCAGAGCTCACGGGCTTGATAGCGCTAAGGTCAAGACTGCCAGTGTGGGTAGGTGGGGGGAAGTTGTATCCGGGCATAGCGGGCGGAGTGGCAGTAGGCATTGCGCCGGGGAAGCCTGGCGGGAGTCCTTGGGGAGGGGGATGTTGCGCCTGTGGAGGCTGCTGGGGCGTCTGGGAGGGGGTAGTCGACGGACGTCCGGCAGCTAGGAGAGAAGTTAGTACAGTGCTTGTCATGCTGGTAAAAGTCTGCACGACATACCAAGCGCTGCCAGAATGGCGTTGAGATCAGGAGGGGCGGCCATCGCAGGTGCGCAAGACCTAGTAGCTAGTGTCAAGTATGAATTAGGACAGAAGTTTCGATGGGCGACAACAAGGCGAGCAAGTCGTCGTTGGGTTGAATGCGCGGTTGTTGTGTGTGTGTCGAGTGGTGAGAGATCTCTGTCGCGGCGAAGAAGGAAAGAGGAGTCGAGCGCAGCTTTCGTACGCACAGACCCCTAGCGTGCTATTAGCCGAACCGTGGCTGGTTCGGGTTTGCTTTCCAAGCTTCTCTACAGAGCACTGCTAGAAATCACATGCTCAGCTTGAATGTAAATTATTCGGATTGGGCTATATAATCTAACACGCGCGCACACACACCTGGAAACGCCTTGAAGAAACTTGACCAAGAACGACCAGAAAATCGACAGAGCACTATGCCAAATCCCTCAACAGAATTGATAAGTGAAGACGGGTATAAAGTTTATGAAACCATCCACCAGGCACCAACAAGAATAGACACCAGGACCAAGATGGTCAAGATACTAGCACCAGCCTTGTCGCCAGTGGTGACGGTATCGAACTTGATGGGTGTATCAGATGAAGTGTCACCGGCGTCAGGATTGCTCTTGGAGATACCACCCTTTTCCGCCGTCGCAGGACCGCTGACTGATGGATACAGCAGCGATTGTACAACCTCCAGAGCCGCCATCTGTTCGCCAACACCAAAGCTGCCGTCGTTGACACCGTTGGTGGTCCACTTGAGCCCACACGAAGTCTGGTTAGCACCTCCGGTGCACTGCTTAGCAGCAGCTTGAGCCGATGTCTGAAGATAAGGATTGATTTGGTCACTGGTCCAAGGTGCAACGCTAGCTGTGTATGCCATGGAACGTGCAAGGTAAGCCTTGAAAGAGCGCTGGTCCACATCGCACTTGCCGTTGTTTTCACAGGCGACTTCGGACATGACCTTGTTTACGAAGAAAACGCTCACTCCGTCGATGATACCCTGGACCCTGGTCTTCCACTTGTCGTTTTGTGTCACGTTCCACATGGCGGCAGCACCGGCCATGTGGATGCCAGCATTGTATGTCCACTGGATGTGATTAATGGTGGAACAGTTCTGCGTGTCGTCGGTTCCGTCGTAGTAGTGGTAGTCCTGGCTCATGAGTCCTACGGCAAGCTCCCAGTCCCAAGCCTTCTCAGCCCAGTCGGCGTATGTGTCGTTACCAAGGTATTTGTATAGTCGCGAGGCGATGTTGAAGAAGCAACCGTTGGAAATGGTGTTTTTGTAGTTGTATCCGTTGTTGAAGCTGAAAATCTGCCATCTCAGTCCTCCACCGCAAGTAGTCAAGTCCCAGCGTTTGTATTGGGTGTTGAAGACGGCCTGTGCAAGGGACAGCCAAGAAGGCTTGCCGTCGGGAAGATCGGGGAACTTGTTCTCTGCAGCAGCCATGGCGGCCATTCCCCAGAAAGCCTGGTCATCGTTTCCGAGCGTCTTGGTCTGGTTGTCAGGCATGAAAGCTTGGTTTGGTCCCATCTGAGCCTCTAGAGCCTGTGTACTAATCTTGTTGTACGTGTCATCTCCAGTGTAATACCAATAGTCAATGAGAGCATTAAACATGGCGCCACATTCCCACCAGTAGTATGGGTCTGGAAGATTGCCTGGTGTGTCGCCTACATTGTCACCAGTATAGTACGACCGCAGGTTTGCAGAAATTGCCTTGGCGGCTTGCTTGATGGAGTCTGTAGATGTCAATACATGTATTCCGCCTATGTTTTGCACTCGAAAGTCCCACCTGGCGAGTTGATGTCCAATTCAACGGCGCCTACGCTTGTGAATAGTAGATTCGAGGCGCCAAGAGCGCCGATGACAGAGGTGAACTTCATGTTGCGCCAAGGTCCAGCGCCAGGCTTGGATACACTCTGCGCGCGTCGCGAAAGGGAGTAGTGTTGGAGTGATCAAGCTTTCAGGCAAGAGAATTGTCTTGGCTCGAACGTGGGGGTACCGTAGGGAGTGTCGGGTTGATTGACGTAGTATGGAACGAGTGACGGGTTTCAGGGGTAGGCGCAGGACACAATGGTCGGCGGTAAACTAGAGGTGAATGGCGATTAAGAACGGGTTCAGCGAGTGTGTTGGAAAGAGAAAGGAAACTGGAAACAGACACAGGAAGCTGGCAGTGGAGCAAGCGTTGCGCGAACTCCTGAGCGGCGAATGGGTAGCAGACCCCGAGATTCAAGACATTGGACACGCGTCTTGGCGGCGATCAGACCCACTTGCCAGGTGCAAACGGCGCCTGGCCTACTTGACGCCTGGGGGGGATGTCATTGATAGGCTAGCGAGACAGGTACAATCTATCGACGACAATGCACGATTCTTCTGTTGCATAAAGTGTCTCGGCCCACGCAGACGCTCTTCACCTCTGCTCGTGGTCTCCACCTCTGCTCGTTGCGCGAACAAAACGAACAAGAAGAAGAACAAGGCATGCGGATGTCCGGCCGGGCAATGACGGTGATGACGAAGCTCTGCTGGAGGCGCGCAAGCTACCTTTAGTGCACTGGACATGTTGTTTAAAGCCGGACCGTCTCTCTTGATGTCGTAACAGGCGTATTGTCGTGTTGCCACGCCAGCTGCGGAAAGGTAGACAATAAGATTAGCCTCGTAATAGCGAGGCTGAGGCAAAAAGGCGTCCCACGTTCATTTTGAACGACGACGACGGCAAGGAAAGTGGCAGAAGGCGTGTTGTTGTCTACTCGAGCCGCTGTGCAGACGGACCGATGGCGGATCGTGCAGCACCTGCTGCTTCATGGAAAGACATTCGTAATCGTGAGGCTGGTGTTGATCACGTGCTGTGGGCCAGAAGCAGCTACGGCAGTGTCGCATCAAGTTGAACAGAATGCCGTCACAGCCGTTAATACACAACCGTTGCTATTGAGCTTGATGAAGAATAATCACAGCGACTTGATGCCAATCACAGATTAATATTCCGTGTTGTTGCGCCAGGTTTCACGCAAACATCAGCCTCACTGCTCAAACGGAGCTGACACATTGCGACGCTCGTTCGCCATCCGGGCTGAGCGGACTCTTGGTCTTGCTCTGGGCAACCACACCATCATCTCCATCCTCCAGACACCACCCTCACCACCCACACCTGCCCATCACCACCACCACCCTTTGAAGCCTACGCAAGTCGCACGCTACGAGCATTATCCAGCACATCTCATCTCCAACTATGTCGAGCCAGGACCCCCCATATGACCCCTACATCCCCAGCGGCGGCGCCGGCGGACAGCAGGGCGGCCAGAATGGCAACCACCGCACAGCTGCGCTCCAAGCGGTATGTTGTTACTCTTTATAAGTCAGAGTGAAGCGCTACGTCGTTTGTCGCATCCGCATCTTCATCAGGCAGCCGCGCGTTAGAGGTGCGGTGGCTGGTGGAGAGCTTGCCTCGATGATGCGAAGACGACCAGAGTGCTTCTCAACCTCTGTCTGCCTCGTCAGTAGCTGCGCAAAGTTGCAGTTCTGAGCAGCGGAAGACATGCGACCTCATATACTGACTCGCACTAGGAAATCGACAGCACCGTTGGCATCATGCGGGACAACATCAACAAGGTCTCTGAGCGAGGAGCCCGCCTCGACTCGCTACAAGACAAGACGGACAATCTTGCCGTATCCGCCCAAGGCTTCCGAAGGGGCGCCAACCGCGTGCGCAAGCAGATGTGGTGGAAGGACATGAAGATGCGCATGTGCCTGATTGTTGGCATCATCATCCTGCTCATCGTCATTATTGTCCCTTCTGGTGAGTTTGTCGAGCAGCTTGTACTCTTGTTCGTGTTGCTAACATGGACCAGTCGTTGCCACGCAAAAGAACTAAACCACCCACACGAGATACCACGAATCATACACATTAATAATTGCGCGGATGGGGGGAGGTTGTCAAGCCATTGGGGAAGGGGACGAATGGCTACGAGCTGCACTACGATCAACGACATGGGTCACTGTAGGATGTGTCTTGAGCATTCCAGTCTTTTTTTGCATTCCGACGGTCGTGCTGCAATCACGGAAAGCCCCTTTGCATGGAACGCTCCGCCCCTGTTACGATATACCACGAGAGCCCAAGTTCCAAGCATGGTCGTCAGACGAGCAAACGGAGTTATACACTGTGGGTTGCTGTCTATAGTTTATTGCAATTGCACCTTATGCCTCGATTGACTAGCCCTGACGTGAATGCATTAGTTCTTTTTTTGAATCGTCTTATCAGATGCTTTGTCGAGTGGGTACTAATGGAGTGCTACTGCGCTCTAGTGTCCACCGTGTTGAAGGTGGAGTGGTACGATTAACCTCGGAAAGGCCCGTTTGCGATGGATGACTGAAAATTTGAGTCGAGGACAAGCCTAATGCGCACCGTGTACGAGGCACGGCATGCATGAATGAGAACTGAAAAGTCTGATCTGCAGCTTGCTATTCTGCATGCAGCAGTGGCCATGGGCGGTGGTGGCGCTAGGATAACTCCAGCTGCCAGTACCCTGTCATCTGGGGAAGCTGCGATAACGGCGGAGCGAATTTTGTTGCTTCGGCGTCATACCAAAGCATCTTTCTTAAGGTCCCCTCGGCTCCACAGTTTAGTCACCGTTTCAATCGCGTTGGATCAAAGTCGCCCAGGGCCCGAGTAGCAAGCAACTGCTTCTTGGGAGCGACAGAGTCACCATGCAGAGCATTGTACGAGCCGGCCGTGTGGCTGCTGCGCGATCCTCGCATCGCGCCCTCGCATCGCAGACTCCTCGAGCCCTCTCCCGCGCCCTCGTTGCTACCACGACGCCGAGCAGCCGCCTGTACACAACGTCCAAGGATGGCAGGAACTCGTCCATCTACGCCGCCTTCCTCAACCTGCTGGCCAGCTCCAGCTCCCGCCGCGAAGTCGACCAGTACCTGGGCCAATTCCGCTCCGTCTCGCCGCACCAGTTCGCCGTCGTCAAGGTCGGAGGCGCCATTCTCACCGACCATCTCGAGGAGCTATGCTTTGCCCTCCAGCAGCTCCACGCCATCGGCCTGTACCCCATCATCGTCCACGGCGCCGGCCCCCAGATGAACCAGCTGCTCCTCGACTCGGGCGTCGAGCCCGACTTCATCGACGGCATTCGTGTCACGGACAAGAAGACGCTGGGCATTGCACGCAAGCTGTTCCTCGAGGCAAACATGGACCTGGTCATGACGCTCAAGAGGGACTGGGGCGTGCCCGCCCGCCCCATCACCGCTGGCGCCCTGCAGGCCGACTACCTGGACAAGGACAAATGGAAGTACGTCGGCAACATCACAAACGTCAACAAGAGGCAGATCATGGATGCCCTCGAGAACAAGGAACTGCCCATCCTGTGCTCCATGGGCGAGACACTGGACGGTCAGATTCTTAACATCAACGCCGACGTAGCTGCCGCTGCTCTGGCCCGCGAGTTCCAGCCTCTCAAGGTCATCTACCTTTCGGAGAAGGGAGGACTGTTCAATGCCGAGTCTAAGCTCATTCCCCACATCAACTTGGAGGGCGAGTACGACACCTACATGAAGCAGTCCTGGGTGAGGTACGGCACAAAGCTCAAGATTGTAGAGGCCAAGAAGCTCCTCGACGGCCTCCCGCGCACCTCGAGTGTGGCCATCACACACCCCTCGAACCTTGGAAAGGAACTCTTCACCCACACCGGAAGTGGTACCCTCATCCGGAACGGTGGCAGCGTCAAGGAGACCAGCACATTTGAAGATTTGGATGTATCTGCCTTGTCACAGGCCATCATGAACAGCCGTGCTGTTGAGGCCAGCGACGCCGTCAACAAGTACATCCAAAACCTGAAGAACCGACCATTCGAGGTATTCCACGACGATTCCATGGGTGTCGTTGCTGTCGTATACCCGCCCACTGCAGAGGGTGAGTTTGCACAGCTCTCGCATTTCAGCATGACCAAGGATGCTTTCTTGAACAACCTGAACGATCTCGTCTTCCAGCGCATGAAGCAAAAGTACCCCAAGATGTACTGGATCGTAGACAACCAATCACAAAACTACGTCAAGTGGCATCTAGAGAAGACCGATGGTTTCCTCCGCCGCGAGAAGGAAGTCTTTTGCTGGTGGGGCGCGGCTGAGTCTTCGGAGATCTTCGGGCTGCTTGAGAACTATCAGAAGCAGGGTCGCAGCATGTTGAAGGACAGCCTGGATGCTCAGTTCAGACGAGCGGCCGACTTTGTGGCCAGCTTGAAGCAGGGTCAGCAAACACGTGGCTACGCGACCATGGCCCGTCAATCTGCTAGGCCTCAACTTGGACAGAACAGGACTATCCCTGCGTCGACACGAGGCTTCGCTACCACAGCATCACGCTCAATGGACACGACTAACCCCAACCCGCCATACGGTATCAAGCACAAGCACAGGGACTACCCCGCCAAGGTTGCGTTGATTGGTGCGCGAGGATACACAGGGCAGGCTCTTATTGAGCTGCTTAACAAGCACCCCAACATGGACCTGCGCCATGTGTCATCACGTGAACTCAATGGCAAGAAGCTCGAAGGTTACACCAAGCGACAAATCACCTACGAGAACCTGTCAGCCGAGGATGTCGAGAAGATGGCCGAGAACAGCGAAGTCGACTGCTGGGTCATGGCCCTTCCCAATGGCGTATGCAAGCCCTTTGTTGATGCCATCAACAAAAGTGGCAAAGACACTGTCATCGTGGATCTGAGCGCTGACTACCGTTTCGACGAGACATGGACCTACGGTCTACCGGAGCTGATTGATCGCTCCAAGATTTCTGACGCTACACGCATCGCAAACCCGGGTTGCTACGCCACTGCTGCTCAACTCGGCATTGCGCCTCTGCTTGAGTTCATCGGTGGTCAGCCCACTGTCTTTGGTGTCTCGGGTTACTCTGGCGCAGGCACAAAGCCTAGCCCAAAGAACGATGTGAAGAACCTCGAGAACAACCTCATTCCGTACAGTTTGACGGATCATATCCACGAGAAGGAAATTTCAAAGCAGCTAGGTACTGAGGTTGCGTTTATTCCTCATGTTGCTGTTTGGTTCCAGGGTATTCACGTAAGTATAACCAGATACACTTACCAAAGTGTTTTATTTTTATTTGGGTATGACTGCGTTACTAACATCTGACACCAGCACACCATCTCCATCCCCCTCAACCGTACAATGACGTCCCGTGACATCCGCAACATCTACCAAGACCGCTACGCCGGCGAGAAGCTTGTCAAGATCGTGGGCGAGTCCCCACTTGTCAAGAACATCTCTGGCAAGCACGGCGTTGAGATTGGTGGTTTCGCCGTCCACAGCTCCGGCAAGCGCGTCGTTGTCAATGCTACTATTGATAATCTGCTCAAGGGCGCTGCTACACAGTGTCTGCAGAACATGAACTTGGCGCTAGGTTACGGTGAATACGACGGCATTCCATACTAGGATTAAGAGTTTTTCGGGAGCAGTGGGTGTATGCATGGGGGTAAGGGGAGTGGAATGGGGTTGAAGCATCATAGTTTCTTTAAAGAGGAAAAATTAAAGGGACTATTGGCGCACTAGTTCATTGTATTAGACAGGCTTCTTGTCGTTGAACTTGTAGATATATCCAATTACAAATGTTCAAAACTGGCCTGTTCACTTCATGTTTGTAGATGTAGACGTAGTAACTTTGCAAGGAAATTGCGTCCGCTACGTCAAACCATATAAAGACTACGTTTGATCATCGTACGCGCTAGAGCGTGAAGAACTCGAGATAATTCTCATAGGATCCACCAAAATGTAAGACATGTTTCCCCTTGTTCATATTGCTTGGCTCCGGCGATTGAGGCAGACCACGCAACCCCATTTCCCTTCCACTAATCTTCAAAACAAGCTGTTCCCCAGCCTCAAACACAATGCCTGTAGGCCACAGCTGGACACGCAGTCTGACCACCTCCCCTGGCTTTACTTTTTCTTCGCCTTGATGTGAAAGCGTTTCCCACGTCCTTGTCAGAAGTGCCCCGTGGACATGGCGTTTGGATGCGCGTAGCATACCGTTGGGACCAAGGTAACGCCAGATTCTGTTTTGCGTCATGGTTTGGACGGTGGAGGCTGGACTACTGTTGCTGCTGCTGGGAGGGACGGGCATGTTGAGATGCGATAAAAGGGCTCCAGATGCATCTGCTTTGAAGATATGAGTGTGAACGTCTAGATCGTCATGACTGGGTGCTGCAATATCGATGACCAGAGTGGACGGACCGATGAGTAAGGTTTTGGTCGAGAAAGCATAGGTGAAGGATATTTCGTCTGATGAGTCGGCCTGGTACTCTAATAAAACCTCTTCTTGCAACTGTTGCTGCTTGTTGTGTGTCAGTTTTCCAGGAGAGCTGAGATGCAATTTCTGTTTTCTCGTGACGTCTGGGAGATGCCAGGGTAAATCAGCGAATTCCTGATCCAATAACGCTGGCTTGGAAAAGTTCAACAGTGCCATTCGCACGGGTGCTGTCTGAGGCCATTCGTTGGCAACGTCTTTGAGATGGAAATCGAAGAATCGGGCTAGATCGTTGGTACGGGTTTGACTGTATAGATCGTACCATTCTTGCGACGCGTGGAGAGTGAGCCTAGATGTTTGCAATGAGCACGTCTCTACACACGCATATAGACGAGAAATGAGGAGGACATGGCGCACCATTTGTTCTGATGTGGAATCTCCTCGAACGCTCGCAAGGAGCCGATGCCATGGATGGGCGATGAGTAGCTTGCTCCGATATAGGCCGGTACCTTGATCTTAGTCATATCCACACGCTTATCGTGGAGGTAGTGCTCAAGTCCAGCATCCGTACTCAACATCGCAACGTAGTCTTCCACTTTATTCTTTCCTGGAAGGATAGCAGCGATGGATTCGGAAAACGCCGTATTGGGAATTCCTCCACGTATAGTTTCCTCGCGAACGGGGTCTGATAAGCCCTCGAGCGGCGCGATACACGTTAAATGCGGGGGTTGCTCAGCAGCAATAAAGTACTGAGAAATTGCGAGCCATGAGTTTCCAGCCATTGCCATTTTTCCAGAACACCAGGGCAACTTGGCTAGCTCTTCGATTGCGTCGTGGCCGTCTTGAGCTTCCTGTGTACCCCAGAAGTGGACATTTCCTTCGGAATTATTCACACCTCGCGGATCGACGTTGACGATTGCATAGCCACGGGGAACCCATTCTGCGGGGTCGAGTCTATGATAGTCATCCGTGAGTACTACGTGTGCTCCCCTTACTGTCTTCGGTTCACCACTCACCCTTCAAAGTCCTCATAGCCAGAGAGTTGAGTCTCTGGAATACCTGCTCGTAGTGGCATGGAGTGAATGTTGAGCATACCCGTCCCAGTCTTGCCATAAGGCCCCCACATGACGATGGCAGGAACCTTCTGATCGGTTCTGGGACGAAAGATATCTGCATATATCTTGATCCCGTCCCTGAGGATAAGGACTTGGTCCTGATCGAAAATGGTGGCCGTTGTCAGCGGGCGGCAAGTAGGTTGTTTTCTGTGACCGGCTGAAAGTTCGTTCGTCTTTGGACTCAGTGGAGGAATGTTGTGGCTGAAGGCATCACGGAATTTGATATCCACCGGGCTAGTATTGGAGGATGCCATAGTAACGGAATAACGATAGTAGGCAACAAAGGCTTGATGATGGTTTTTTTGTTTCAAGTTTGGCCCGATGATGTATTTGGGGTTTGAATGTCATGCGCGACCGCGCTATTTGTGCGGGCCATCGTCAGAGTACTGACAACTTCCCAATTCCGAGTTCTTTCGCTGGAGATACCGTGTCTAACACCCGACGTGAGGGGAGAAGTAAGAACACGACTATGCACTAGGGAGAGAAGCACTAAGAAGAGAGTGTAGTTGTCCCGGCATGATTGTTCGTCCGAACCCGTTGTTCGAACGTTCGTACAACCACCTTCGGCCGAAGACTTTGAACGCCATCGCTCACCAGTTAGCAGACTTCATGTTTAGTGAGCGGGGATCTCGAAAGGGCGAAACCGTTGGAAGGATTTTGTCCAATGGCTTTAGGGTTAGGGTTCCTTAATGATGTGCATACGTCGTTGGGACGCGTGCTGCGGGCAGTGCAGACCGATATGTTGGCAACTCATCTCAACTTCATACCTTTAAAACAGTAGCCACAGGACGATACTCTCCCAAAGACACCACTACATCAGCTCATCAATACCCTTATCTGTACTTCACTCTTATCCACGTTGCTCGCATCCGCAGAACAAACTATACCATATTACACCATGACCCTGACTACCAACAAAGCCCTGTATGTCAATGAGGACGGAGAGATACAGGTTCGGAACGACATCAACCACGAAGAGATTGCAGCCGGCGAGTTGGTTATCGAAGTGCACTACTCTGGTATCAATCCAGCAGATAGCAAACATGCGGAGCTTGGTATCCGTTCGACGGTCATCGGGTACGATTTCTCTGGGATTGTCTTGTCAGCACCTGCTGGGTCGCATTTCAGAAAGGGAAGTATTGTAGCAGGATATACGCCCTCGGGTATTGGAAGAGCATTGAAGTATGGTTCACATCAAAGCCGCCTCGCGTGTCCCGACGACATGGTATTCGAAGTATTTCACAATCTCCCAGAGACCCATGCAGCAGCTCTGACAACAGTGACGATGACGGCTGCAGACGCGGTCTTCAACCTGTTCCAATTTCCACTGCCTACCGCTCCGGCCGCCTACACCCGCCCTGTCCTGGTTTGGGGCGCTTCGTCTAGCGTTGGCTTCAGCACTGTTCAGTTTCTGCGTGCCAGTGGCTGTCAGAACATCATAGTGACTGCTTCGCCAGCCCGTCATGGGCTGCTGAAGAGTGTTGGGGCCGCACTGTGTTTCGACTACGCCTCATCAACAGTTGTATCCGATATCGCCGCCGCGGTGGAAGCTCTGGACCAAGGACCGATCTCTCATGCTCTCGATGCTGTGGGCACTCCGTCTACAGCGCACTTAGTCGTACATAGCGTGAGGAGCTCAGCAGCAGTTCTAGCCTCTGTGACCAAGTTCGATGGTGGGTTTCGGATGCCGGTGGCGTACACGAAAGATGGCTGGCGCATCCAGCCGCCTGGTGTTCCTCATGCCATCGATTTGCCTTCCAGGCCGGAAGACCATTGGCGTGCTTGGAAAGCGTTGCAATGGGCGGTGGACAACTATGGTAGTCACTTCGGACTTCCAAATGTGGAAGTATTTCGAGGCACGACCGAGGAGGTGTTACAGGAAGTTATCAAGATTGGCGGATTTGGAAGAGGCTTCGGTAAATTAGTCATTGAACAGCCTTTGCATTAAGGCTAGTTGATATTAGAGTAGAGGTTGCGGTGATCTGTCCAGGGTCCCGGCTATGATATTGCAGAGAGAGCAGACGGTCGTCGTGTATGTTAGTATATTAACGCTCACATCTGCCTGTCTAATACAAAACACTCCTCGAACGGGCTAACTCCGCTCTGTCTAACGCTATCGTGGTTAGATCGTCTTACAAAAGCAACGTTGGTACTACAAGATACGAAGTGTCAGCATACATGTATTTAACAAACAATAGCACATGTAGGCGTACAGCAGGATCGCCACAGCAATGGCTAAAGCTAAGTCTTGATCAAAGGATGCATTTCCTATGTCGAAACCCCCTTGCTGCCAAAACATCCAAACTGTCATTTTCGCTTTCTACAAGGGTGACCCCTCATATGCACGATCATGCGCATAGTATCGGGATTTTCGCCTCGATAGGCGACCCGTTGTCCTCCCTTACCGATGAGTAACGTGCGGTGTTGCGTGTGGATGTGTCATGCACTAACAGTCGGCTTTTGAGCCGGCCAATCGCGTGCTGCTGGTATCATGGGAAACGCCTTGTTCTGGGTATAAAGTAGAGATCTCGATGCTGGAAGTGATTGACTAAGGCTGATGAACAAGCTAGCTTTAGTATACTGACCTCGTATGAGTGCAGGCTAAAGTCGCTGACAGAGATCTAAGTAAAATACGCTGCTCTGTCGTCAGAGGACGTGGTGGAAGACATCAGTGTAACAGATGTCTGAAAGGACGAGAGAAAACGGCATAGGTTTTCTGGTGAGTGAGTACAGTCGACCCTCGCGCCTGAAGTCCTGATTCCATGTCGGTAGATTTGCTGACTCGTTCCTGGTTAGGATCGGTCGACAGAAGCAATTTCAAAAATCGGCATTCATATGCGAGCCAGTCTTGTGTGAGTTTATGGATAATTCTTTCTCCATACGTGATCGAACTGACCTTACTTGTGGAGCTCATTTATCGCGGTAATCGCGGACGTAGGTCGCCGAGCATGTATGAGTATCGGTAGGGATTCGCATTGTCCGAGGGATGTGAGCGTCGTTGGTTTGACACCTCAAATCAAGCCACTCTTTCGACTGTGGCTATAACACAACATTAGTATAGCTCTGCAGGCGACGAACCTGTAAAACTCAAGGCGTCCAGGCGGGATAATGCTATTTGTTCAATCATATATTAGACCATCCTTCTCCGTGCCGCACCTTCTCGAAGGCGCATCTGGGACCCACCACCAAGGTTCAGCCGTGAGATGGGGCGCTCCTTGACCTCGGAACACGGTTTGAACAATAGAATACCACGATAAGCGCCAGAACGTAGTGCGTGACGGCCCGCAATCCAGCGGTGTGGGTGATGAGAGAGAGAGAACAGCATGGAACGTGGGGACGGCAAAAGAGAGGAAGGTCGTACGTACAACGAGTATGATTTACCGTCTTCGCTTCCTGTTGCGGCTAAGCGCGAACCACTGATTGACAGGTCGTCCCCTTATCTCCCACGCTTCAAGTAAGGATCCCACTCGCAATTACTACACACTGTATCAGCAAGAAACAAAGCATCGAGTCTAACGGTGTGTCGGTATTAACAAGCATAAGAAGACAACAACAACGAACCAATGTGTTGGGGGTAGCAAGTAAGCACACACGCACACACCGCACGCGCGAACCAACACTCCGGGACGTAGTTCACGCCCGCGTTCTCAGCCGCACGGACACGCGCTGCAGCCCTCCTTTCTTCGACCTATGCCGTCATTGAAGTAAAGCCTTTCTCGTAAAACCGCTGTGTAAAAGAAGGGATATGTAACGCCACGCGGTAAGGGTGGGAAATGTAAGATGGGGGTGAGGGAGCGGCCTGTGCAACATGAAGCTGCGCTCTAACGTCTTTGCTTTTTTCCCTCGTCTCGATCCAAACGATATTTGAAAATGATGGTGTCCACGTTGAATTTCGATGTCAAGGGGTACGTTGGCCACTTGTTCCTCCTCTTCTTTTTCTCTTCTCCTCCCCTCTCCTCTTGTTGGCGCACTCGTCCCTAAGTTCGTCTCTTGTATCGTCGGCGCACTTTCTTCTTCTTCGCCAAGTACGTTCGTTGTTCGAAGTCGTTGCGCTAGCTCAGCCTTGAGGTTTGCATCGTCGATATCGGGTAGCAATTTCCAGGCTTGAGGCTGCTCTCTGGCCAAGCTACGAAGGCCGTAAGAGGACGCAATAAGCAAGTTCAAGGCCGGATTCGACAGAAACTCGCTCGCTGGGATGTTGCCGCAAGATTGTTAAGAGGTGGTGTTGAGACTATTCACGATTGCAGTAGAAGGCTACACAAGAAGAGCTCATCGCTGGTCCAAAGAGCATCACAATACAATCCGAAACCTCACATCGACCGAGCCTAGAGATCTAGCTCAACCGACCTGAGCAAAAAGTATATTGCACCGATTCGCGTCGTCCCGCTCTTCGCACCGCTCACTCAGCGACTCTTTTACGCTCAATACGACCGCAACCTCACTGCCCTGAACATGTGCTACATCGTCTACACCATACACGTGTGCAACCATTGGATACCCCAACCACAACCCAACAACGGCCCAATACTACGCATATGCGAAGAAGCAGAAAAGCTACGACTCGGACACCCCTGCCCAGAAACACAAAGAGAGCACAAAGTCATGAACAGAAGTCAAGGCATGTGTACAGGCTGCATGTGGAAGAAAGTCAGCAAGTAGAGTAACTCGATCCCATTGCAATCGGCTCGTAACGAAACGAACGGGAGCACAAGAAGTCAGCAAGTAAGCCGCACCATGTATCGATAAACGTTGGACGACAAATAAAAGCGGAGACTTTTTGTGGAGGTTAACAAGACAAAGACAAAGAGCCGCGGTTGAAATAACGGCAGGGTTGTGGAAAGATGTGGGGATGGGATATGGGAAAAGAACAGGATTGATGGGTGGGGAAGGGCCGAATCATTCCACTTTTCTTGGCTGGTTAACTTCTGGGAGGATGAGGGCTGAGGGAGATGACGCTTCATTCTTGAGTTTGTGCGTGGGACAAGCTACCGCCGAAACAAGGCCGGAGTGAACGCCCACCTTCCCAACAGGAACCGATTGCGAGGCTGCGAGAGCAAACACACGTGCATTAAGCTCCGACGCATGCGTGATACGGCCCGGGTCTCGGTCCGATCATGTCAGGACTGCCATTTCTCTGGCAAGCTTTCTCTGTCTCCACGGCGCATGGGAGTTTCGGAATACATATATACCCTGGATGTTTGCGGTTATCTAAGTTGGATTCTAAGGGAGTGGATGGGTACAGAGTGTAATAGTATCGATATAAAGGTATCCCTATCTCATTCTATACGTGTTCATTGTGCCGTCGAGGCTTTGGTGCCACTGTCTCCAAATCTGCCTTGCATGCAAATCAAGGCTTGGAGTATCTACGTACGTATACGGCTTGGATTAGTCTTGGGTGCGGGTCAATTCCATCCGTCGCTGTGATGTGCCTTCCAAGGGAAGCCAAGACAAGCAAAGCCTTTCAAGCACTGACATTTCGTTACAAATCTCGGAACGGAATGCAGATGAATACATCTTGGTGCCAAATGCCGCGTGTTAGGGCTTACACCTGTCATGAAACGGGCGGCTTGCGGAAGTAACCGGCAGCCTGTTGCGCTCGGTACTATTTCCCCAATGTTAACCTCGGGATGTGGAGAATTGATTATTGTCCTTGCGGCTTGGTACAGTCAGCACTAGGTAACTTGGTGTTTGTACTGCGAGGTGGCTGAAAGGTAGGAAATAAGATAGGATCAATGGCAAGGTTGAAAGCAATGACCTAAACAGGACATGATACAAAGGCAGGATGTATGATCATAGTCTTGAAGTTCTTAGTACATACAAGTGCAATCCTATGGTGTTGCAGCTCTCGGACCGAATCCTAGGACATCCCTCTAGTGCCATAGCGAAAGCCAGATATAGTACATCTACAGCTGTCAAGTAGATCTCTAGGATGATATATCATCTTGCCTACCACATATATGAGTTGGTTTCTTCTTGAAGAACAATCTGTCAAGTACGATGTGACACCTGCTTCCAGCTTTCGCAGTGGCACTAGAGCAGCCATAGGAGGCTAGTGTAAGAGCGCCAGTGTATGGTAATACTGCATTGGAACTGTTGCTTACCTGTAGCAGTTTCGTGGATAGTGTGAGGAAATACCAATCGAATCAGTAGTAATGGCTTTCATTTATCAAATGCTCATTGTGGTTAAAGAGTTACCTTAGTTTACTATTTCAATTATAATCAGTTGTCACACAAACGCATGAACGTGAAGGTGATCCGAGACCGTACGTTTTCTGTAGCTTATAACGCTACAATGTCTCCATTCGAGCCTGCGCGATGCCTTTCAGTTCAGTAGAGCTAGATTAGATACCATTGCTGGCGCTTGATGTACATGTACCTATTACGGGAAACATGCTTTGTCAATACTAATACTGCCGACACTAAAGCCCATGTTCCCGCAATCTCTGCTCACTAGAAACTCAGAGCTTTATCTTCCTCTCTCTCGTACTCATGCTAGCGCTAGTCGTGCCACCATCCGCTGTCGTGGAGTACCCTTCAATATTCAGACGTTTGACAACCATCTCAAGCTTGCCATGCAGAGCAATGTTAACCCTCGCTAACGCCAGGTTCAGTACCTCGGCTTCTCGCGCAGTCGAGCAGATTCTAGTGAAGTCCAAAATAATAGTGCGGAATGACACAGAAGTGATCTTCATGTTGAGATTTTCAGGACCAACGATAGTGCTAAAGTTGAAAGTGAAGTCGAAGCCTGGTGAGCTTGTGCCGGGACTGGCTTCGACGCTAATAGTTAATATGCCGGATTTGTAATGCTTGTCGTTGTGTATGCTGTTCTAGCGTCGTATGCCGCTTTGATCATTTTGTAGGCTCTTGACTCTTTGAACTGGTCCATATGGAGCTTCTCCCATATTGTGATTGGAACCCAGTAGGGATAAGCGAGAAGTCTATCCATTGCTTGCACATTATTTCGTATGTTCTTGCCACCTCGCAAGCGTGACAGTGTGGATCCGACGGAATGGAGAAGTACGGCGCAAGTGCAGCCGCTAAGAGCAGTGAAGAAAGGTAAGAGGCGAGAGAGAGAGACGATTGTTCATTACGCCATGATGTATTTCGATTATTGATAGTGGAATCTACCGCGCTGGCGTTTGGTGAGATGAGATGGCGCACGGTGGTATGGAGTACAGAGACGGAAGACACAATCGCAACCATGACGCGCCACCTCGTGTTGAGGTTGTATGATGGAGAAGTAGCGCAAGAACACAAGTAAGAGAAGGAAAGAACACATATGATGTATTATAGAGTGAGAGAATCGTGCTCGGTGTAGTCGCGAAAGGCGCGTTCTTTTCTGTGTGTTCATGTAGTGACACACCAAGGTGATGAAGACGCGATACAGCTACCTTCCAGGGTCCCAAAGCTGATTTGCGCCCACCTCATCATGCGGTTAAGCTTCTGGAAATCATATCTGATTTGGATATTACTGGTTGTCGTGTATAAGCGCAGACACATCCATAGCATTAGTGTTGGTCAATCCAGAATGCGGCATTCTCCGTTGTTTGTTTCCGGTTCATGCAACTTTAAACAGACATGGCTTCGAAGCTGTCCTTGCCACATTGCGAGGTTGTGATGCGCTCCGATGCGGTGAAAGACGTGTGCCTGAACCATGGTTGTTGAGCGTCGCCATATTGTACTGAGAGAGAAAAGGAATTCCTTTCGACTGATTGATAGACCCTGGCAGATGGCGCTTGACTCATGGAATTGCGACGGTGATCTACCCTCCGAATTTTGGATTGTGACTTAATAAAACGTGCGGTATATCCGTGCAACACGAAAATAGAGCCTGGAGTCAAAGGCACTCGCAGCGTGCAGCTTTGCATGTAAACAACACTTGCCTCTCCCTGCGGCATCGGTTCGGCAACAGAGCGACGATAGCCGTAGCGAAAAGCGCCGCATCAGCCACCGTGCCCTTGCTTACATCTTTGCTTTTCTTGATAAAGACGGCCTGCAGCCCGCATGATTGCTCATGCAGCCCGTTTCAACCTCGGGATTGTCATCCCGGAAGGAGGGTGGATGTGGTCCCACCTTTCCCAGGGTTGCACCGAGAGGCCGCTCGGTCCCACACAACCCTGAGGCGAACATCTTCATGACAAGCTCATGGCGTACACGAACCAAGGTTTCCAGCCAAACACATTGCTGAGATCCTGACGGTATGATGAGTCTCGACCGTTGGAGGCTCCTACGAAGTGAACGGCGGGATCTGGAGGCCTGACAATGATGCAAAGGTGGCACAACGCATCATGCGCCTTTCCATTCCTTTGAGCTTGCTATGGGCATGCAACGCTGTTGCTTTGACAATCGAGGGATCAAGTGGGGGCGATAAGTGGGTATCGGAAAAATGCTTGACCTTCCTCCACCAGCAGCGACTAGCAATATGTCGACAGAACAGCGATTGTGCACAACCTGTCAGCCAACGGCGGTCACCAACCACTCGTCTATGTCGCCCGGGGTCCGTCGATCAGCTGCATTAGCTACATGCAGAGTCACCCAGAAAGCATCGTAGAGGGGAAGATCGTAGCAATTCGCGGATAGAGCCATGTTCCAGCTGCTGTACACTCCGGGGAGCGAGAGCTTGCCAGTCGTATAATAGTACGTGACAGCGCGCAGCGCGCAGCATGCAGGTGAGAGGAAGCATCAAGCTTGGTGCAACACTCGGATGAATCTCACATTAGGTGAGGGGCGATAGTAGGTAGGGGGCTACCATGGATTACCGCTGGCATGGGCGAGGTGTATTGGCTAAATACGTAGCTTTGCTCGACAATGCGGGGAGGCAGTTTATTGATAGATGCTTCCCTGTGTTATGGACATGTTTGCTTGCGAAGCAGTTCATCAAGGGCTAGCGATGTAGAGAAGTCAGAAGCAATTACCGGGTACCGCTCGCCAGGCAACTAGATGATGGACTCAGCAAAATCCCCGGGCCGCAGCCGCCAGCTGAGGTGCCAAGACGAGGCTCATCCTTCATCGTCCCACATAACACGTTTCGAAAAGACGATAGTAGTAGTGCGTACAGAAGTCATGTCGCTGATGGCAGAAGTGAAAGTCTATATATCCACGACCAACCATACTCGGGTTCTCGGGTCACGACGCGGGTGGACGGGCGCGAGACAGATCTGAGCCTCGACCTGACAGACCGCACTGCGACGAAACATGCTGCTGGTGCGTTTCGCGTGCGCCTCGCCGTTACCGCACAGATCCGCCGCAACCAAGCATCTTATGTATAGAGAGCATTGGAGATAGTGGCGGCAGCTGGGGAGTCGCAGCACAATAGATTTGGGTGAAGCAGATGAATGGACCTTCCGCATTGGTAAGACAGCAGTCCCTTTAAAAACAGCCTCGCTTACCGGCAAGGCTGTGATGACGCGCGCAGGCCAGCCCTGGATCCACAAGCTTGGAGTTTCACGTGGGTGCGGTTCTTGAGCCCAGATGCTAAGAGAGGGGCTTTCGTTAGCGGCGGCCCGATATCCTTTTCTCGGTCACGCTGCTCCGTGGACACCAACGACGGAAACGGTATCGACAGATGTGCTACGGGTACGGTGGGCTGCAGCAAGCCAAGGAATTTGGACGCAATCATGGCTCGACTGAAGGGCGGCAGATGCCAGCGGCTTGGTCCTGCACCGAGGCGACGCAATCCCGGTTGCATGCTCATGCGCCAACTAATGATCGACTCTTGTCAGATTCAGGCTGCGGCAGGGGGTGGATTGGGTGACACGAGCCTTTTTGCCGAGGACGCGGGAGCGGAGGACAACTGCGTCACATTACGATGCATGCCGAGAGCCGCTAAGCAGACGACGGAGGCTTCTCTGTTCTCATGTGGAGGGCTGGCTGATCGCCCGCCCCCGGCCTTTGGACGGCACTGTCTGTGGGTGCGCACCAGCTGTGTCAGCACCATTGTCGTCGCTCGTGCCCCCTTTTGCAGGCCCTATATCAGCCCATTCCTGCGATTTCCGAAATGAAAACCATGCCGTTTTGCCTAGTGGGCTTCGCAGGCTGAGTGTCGTAGGGCGACGATTGGGGTCTGAGTGGCTGGCATGGCAATCTGGCGACGCCTCCCATAAAGCCCCGCTGCGCGAGGACCCAGTCTCGGGAAAACAAAATATCTACGATCGACTTTGGGTGTCGCGACGTGATGGTCGCCTTGTGTGTAGCGACACTGAAGCAAGGTTTGTGTGGATTATGGTGCATCGTGGTAGTTGAAGCTAGTTGATGCTCGAACCATCCATGGATAGCTCAACGGCGGCGACCCCATTTAACTTGTTCAGGCAGAAGCTGTGGCGTTCTGCGTTGGCAGTATAACTATGGCAGTAGAAAATCGGCGAAACAAGATTGATCTGTCCTCTAGATGCGGCGCATATAGCGTAATAGCGGTAGCGTGTCAGTCCATCGGCTCCGCTGTTCGGTGAACCTGGGACGAACGGTACCAGATCCGCACGGAACAATCTGAAACATAGCACCTTTTCCGCCAGAGTTGGCAATGGTGCCAAATGGTGCAAAGTAATCAATAAAGATGGTTCGTCTGTTACCTAGTACCAAGTTGCTGTGGCACAGGAGAGCGCCGGTGGAAGCATGGGTCGCGGCGGATAGCCAGCGCTTTGCGATGCTAGGCACGTAATTTACGGCAAGATGCCCACAGAAGTGGGTCTTTCTTAGCGTGGACGCTAAGAAGTGTATCCCTGCAACATCTGGTCCCCTTACCCACGTCTGATGGAAGGGACGTTGGAGCGCCCCTTCCATCTGTTGGTCTGCGGCTTCCTCATCTGTTTTCTCTTCCACGAGGCTGCATCTCACATCAGTCTTTCCTTCTCAACCCACCCCGTGGCAAAGACCACAACATTGTTGCTCTCACACGACACTGTAGAACCAAGTCGGGGTCCACACCATCCGTGTTCCTCTGCGCGCTGTTGTCGTTCTCCGCGCCAACCTCTCCACGCCTCGACTCGCACCCGTCAGTACGCCTGCAAGACGCGCTCCCACGCCCGACTGTACGTATCCATCCTCCACCACAACCATCAAACTCCATCTCCTGACTCACTTAGATAGACAACACGGCGACCCATCAAGTTGCTCTGGTCTTGTCTTCCCCACCACCAAACCATTCCATCACTGTCGCGGCTTCCGTAGCGCACCAGTCGCATTGTAGCCTGATCAGTCGCAAGCAGCCTTCATGGCACAACACCAGCAACCTTCGCCCACCACGGGCATGCCCCCGCATCATCTTGGGCAGCATCCGGCGCACGCGCAGGTAAATGGACACCCGCCGCACGTCAACCAGCCCAAGACACAATCGCAGTACTTGGGACAATTGACCGAGGCTGTCTGGACTCAGATGGGTAAGTTGGTATCCATTGCATGCAGCGTGGGCTCAAACTAACACCCAGCAGGTTCTCTCTCTGAGCAAATGCAAGACTACGACGGCGCCATGCAATGCTACGAACAGGCCTTGAAATTCAACCAGTGGTCTGTGCCAGCTATGCAAGGTATCGCGTGTATTTTGCGCACCAAAGATGCCTTCCCAGCAGCTGTCGAATACCTGCGCACTATTCTCAAGGTCGACCAGGCCAATGGTGACGTTTGGGGTAGCCTCGGTAAGGACTTTGCGCGCATCACTCGCATCACGTCGCTAACATGACCAGGCCACTGCTATCTGATGATGGACGACTTGCAGCAAGCATACTCTGCCTACCAGCAAGCTCTATACCATCTGTCTGACCCAAAGGAGCCTAAGCTTTGGTATGGCATCGGAATACTCTACGATCGCTATGGCTCCCTGGAGCACGCCGAGGAGGCCTTCTCACAGGTCATGCGCATGGAACCCACATTCGAAAAGGCAAACGAGATTTACTTCCGCCTTGGCATAATCTACAAGCAGCAGCAGAAGTTCAACCAAAGTCTGGACTGCTTCAAGTACATTGTCACCAACCCTCCTCGCCCACTGACCGAGGAGGACATCTGGTTCCAGATTGGACATGTGTACGAACAACAGAAAGAGGTTTGTGCCACCCACTCTTGTAAGCTTTCACCACTGACATGATTTCTAGTTCGAAGCGGCCAAGGGCGCCTATCGCCGGGTCCTCGAGCGTGATGCCAACCACGCCAAGGTCCTACAGCAGCTGGGATGGCTACACCACCAGCAGAGCACAAATTACGCCAGCCAGGAGCAGGCCATTGAGTACCTGGAGAAGTCTGTTGCTTCCGGTAAGTACTGTATCCCCATGTGGTTATGCGCGTGTATCTAATCATCGCTCTAGACCAAACGGATGCGCAAAGTTGGTACCTGCTTGGACGTTGCTACATGTCACAGCAGAAGTACCCCAAAGCTTACGAGGCCTATCAGCAAGCGGTGTACCGTGATGGCAGGAACCCAACCTTCTGGTGCAGCATTGGTGTACTGTACTACCAGATCAACCAGTACCGCGACGCGCTGGACGCATACTCCCGTGCAATCCGCCTCAACCCTAACATTTCGGAAGTTTGGTACGATCTCGGCACACTTGTAAGTAGCTCCTTGTCCCTGAAGGTTGAAGTTCTTCACTAACAATGGCGCAGTACGAGTCTTGCAACAACCAGACTGCGGATGCACTTGACGCTTACCAGCGTGCGGCCGATCTCGATCCGTCAAATGTACACATCAAGGCTCGCCTACAGCTTTTGCAGAACGGACAGACATCTGCAGGCGCCCCGAACCAGGGCAACGCTCCCATTCCACAAGACGTGCACCCTCAAGCCTACCAGCCTGCTTCTGTCCATGGCCCTACCGCTCCTCAATGGGGCGCTCCTCAGCCTCAACAACCTCCGCAAGGTCCTGCTCCCCCAGCCTTAGCGCCTGGATGGGATCGTCCCCTCGCTCAGATTCGCGATCCCGGCCTTCCGCCGCAGCAGCTGAACCCCTATGAGCAGCGCGAGGGCATCCGGCCACCTACTCAGCATGCTCCTCAAAGGCCTGTAAGCCCAAGACAGGAAGCACCTAGGTCATACGCAGAGCCTTCTCGCCCTCCTACAAACGGTCCTGGTCCTCAAGGCCCAGCTGGCCCCCCGCCGCCAGGTCCACCAGGGCCAATGCGCCGTGGCATGTCTCCGTCGCCGAAGACGCACCATGCTGCCCCTAGCCCTTACCATCCTCAGCCTCCGCAACTTACGCCTCAGGCTGTTCATGCACAACCTCAGCCACCACTGCACCAACAGCAGCCACCCCAGCCTAACCGTATTTCCAATCCAAACTACGGCCCTCACGCTGGTAGTGTTCCTCCACCACCTCCTCCACCACCTACCGGTCTCGGTGGCCCACCAACTCAAGCCCCTAGCCAGAGTGCCGTGCCTCCCTATGGTGTCCGCCCTACAAGTCCCCCACCGGAAGTGCGTCCTATCGTCGAGAACCGAGCGGGATCTCCACGGAACGGCTACCAAGGGCCATATCAACACCATGCTGATCCCTCGGCCACCGGTGGTATTGCTAGCGGAGCTCCTCCGCCAGCTTCTGCCCAAACTGCTGCTGAGCAAGCAGCCCGTGAACGTGACGACAGGCCGCCGACCGCCCCACCAGTCAAACGACACCGCGAATGGGAGGCTGAATCTGATCACATGAGCGCAAAGCCTCCTTCGAACGAAGAAAAGCGTCAGAAGATGGAAGAGCCTCACAGCCGTCGTCCAACTCCCCCACACCGCATGTCATCTCCTCAAGTGCCACGTCAGAGCCCTCGAGAGGGGCCTGATCCTCGTGGCTTCAACGATGGATACCATCCATCTGAGGCGGCTCACCACCCGCCTTCGCTTCCACCCATGGCAGCTGCGCGACCGTTGTCTCGCATGTCGGAAACACCAAAACAGGAGCGACCGGAACATCACGAGCCGGCTGCTCGACACATGGACGTCGATGAGAACTACGATGATGAGGGTGATGACGTGAAGCCTAGCGCGCCAAAGTCTGAGCGCAGCAGCCCTCGCAACGCGCCTACGAACGGCGTTCCTGCTCACGCAGCCACTCCAGCTGAGCAAAAGTCTGGTTAGGAAACCAGAGAATGTGACTTTAGGCGTTGTATGTAAGGCCGCTTTGTTCAACAATGCTTTTCTTGTTTTTAAACATTAGTTACCTGGAATTTGGGGAGTTGAGGATGTCTAGTTGGAGGGCAAAATATCGGAGAGACGTGGTAACGTCCTTCCGCATGGCGATGATACCCTGCGCACCTTACATTGGTTTCGCCCTTTTGCGGGTTGTTGTGTGTATTGCTTAATCAACTACGAGAATGAAAATGCCTTTCTTGCTTGAATTTGCGTTTTACTTGCTGCGCATGCGATTCGAATCGTTACGACTGTTGGTCTATAGGGCTTGTGATGTCGTTGTTCATAGAGAGTTAGGCCCTGGTGTGTACATGGTGGGGTCGCGCAACTGCTCGTGGAAATGCCCGCAGTTAGCCGTTGCGTCATCGCACCGCGTGGAATCGCGAAACCATGGACAGGCTGCTTCGACGTCCCCCTCGATATCCAGTACACACAAAGAACTACGCGGACAAGACAAATATTCCTACAGTATTACACACCATCCAGCGGCTCATCCACCGTAGAACCTTCTCATCGTTCTGCGCCTGTGTCCAAAACAGCCAACCCACGCGTCGTACGCTCTACTCCATCGCCTTCGTCCCACGTCCCTTCCCCTCCACACGTGTTAGTTCCAAGTCGGTTGATCGGCGATCCACCCTTCACAACATGTCTTCCGACGCAGACTACGCCGCTTTTCTCGACAAAGCAAATCAAGACACCGGCTCGGCGGAGACCAAGGACGCGTCGCAGAAGAAGAGCTATGGTACCAAGAGCGTAAACACTGCCGTGCCGAAGATACTAGAACAGGTAGAAGAGTACTACGTTAGCGATTCGGATGAACCGTTTGAACCTGTTGCGCTAGAATTCAAGGGTGACAACGTATCAGCTGGTAGGAATCCTCTCTCCGCCTGCACGGCCTTGCAAGCAGCACGACCAAGCTAACAATGACTCAGAGGACCTGAAGTCACTCATCGGAAACTCCAACGTAGAACAGGTTCAGAACACTGGCTTCGAAAGCCAATACAAAAAGGTCATGGAGGCGGTGAAGGAAGCCGGGAACGGCACCGTAAAGGTCTTCAGGGTGGAGCTCGAGGGCACAAGGGCAGAGTACTACGTTGTGGCAGTCGATGACAAGAAAGGCAGGATCGTGGGCCTCAAAGCTCTTGCTGTGGAGTCGTAAGCTTGCATTGCACACAGGAATACGAGATGAACTATGATGCGCAAGACGGATTGTACACATGCCGATCTACATTGAACGAGTTGAGGTCATGTGCGTGGGTGACCATGGCGCGAATAACGCCGTTTGAAACATGAGGGATGCTGGGATATGGTGGATAGTCGACGAGGGACTGCTGACAGATGGTGGAGCGTGCAGGCTATGATGCGACGTCAGAAATTCAGTTCTGGTTCAAGCTTTTCGGTCATCGTAGATCTGCGTGTTCAACGTTCCGGGTATTGATTCGATCAGCCCTCTCGGTTTGGCACAATACTCGCGGACGTTGGATAACAACCACAATTTGAGTCATGTGTATGGTACAAGACTGTTGATCTGTGTAGCTGCATCTCTACAATGTACGATGGTCAATGCTTTGGGCTTCAGTGCGATGCGACTTCTTTTCTCCAAACCTCCTCCTTGAATTACTGGACATGTTTGGATAAGAAAACATGCATGACGGCATGATGCCTGTGCTCGAAGCACGAGGCATTGGTGAATCCACGCAACAAGCGCGAGTCGCGCAGCGCAATTCCAACCGTCAGTAGCAAGAACCTTCAGCAAGATAGCGAGTACACTTGGTTGATCTATTAAACTCAGCTCGTTGGCCGCCAGCCTCGTATCCGTCAAGATGTCAGCCTTGCAATGCCGTGTCGACAGACATGTTGATTGGCTGCTGAAGCTCATAGTCCGCCCAATCCGGCTATGCCTCGGCCGGACGATGCAAGGTTCCAGAACAGCGCTGTGTTGCTGCGCCTCCGAGCTTCATTTCGGGTGTACCCTAGGTAGCGCTTGGCGCCGGACAAGGAGATGGATCCGTCTCAACCACATTGAACGGCTGGCAAATGTCAAGAAGCCGGGCAACGGCAGTAGTCTAGGTTGGCACGAGATAAAGTGAGGGGGTAGGATGCATAGCCGACGACGATTGATGGTAGCGACTGCGAGGGATGGGCAAACAGAGCATAGGCCAATCGACGTCTCGGGGATCCGAGAAGAAGGATTTGGGAAGGATCAAAAAGGACGGGGTTAGATCGCCACGCTATGTTCGGCAACGATACGATGGGCGAGATGGTCTACACGAAATAAGATGGTGAAGGTACTTCTCAACGGCCGTTGAGCACGAGCGCACGTACATGTATCAAGTGCGGTACCGTCAGGCGCTTGCGAGGTTGGGGATTGCGGGTTATTATATGTGGTCCGACGCGTAATGGTAGCTGCGATGATCTTAGGCTATCGATTGCGCGTGCAAAGCGGTATGATTTCTTGGAATGCCATGTTGAGGAGAGGGGATATGCAGAGCTAGAGGTCGGGTGCAGGAGGTTTCCCTAGAAACAATCGCATGTACCGTGGCGGGGTGCAGTGGCAGCGGGTCTTGACATGTTGGGTGAAGTTGTCGATAGGGAGCGGGTGACAGCAAACAGACAGACGACAGCACGAGATTTGGACAGTTGAAGGACGCATGACAGGTAATTTGAGTACTTTTTGACAGGCTCCACCATAGGAGAGCTTGAGCAAAAGTGTTGAAACGTCGTGGTAAATTTAGCAAGGCTCCCGCTGGTGTGCGTAAGCGGGCCTTTCTCTCGTCGCCGCATGCAAGCGCCGTGCCAGAGACGATTGGCCGCTCCTTAGTAGTGCTTCGAGATCTTCGCCCTCCCTGAACCGTGTGGGCCCGACTCGGTCAGGAACAAAGCCCCAAGCTCGCCCACCATCCACACAACTTGCCACCCTATGAACACTGCGCCATTCCTGCTGCTTGTTGTTCCCTCACATCACCACGCGGCTTCGCTCTTTGTTGCATTATTATCCCACCCTCGCTGCCCATCGCATTCCAATATCTGCGTCCTTGCCAGTCGAGTCGAGTCGAGTCGTGCGTCATCACTCATTCGCGCCTGCTGCCGTTGAAGACCGCCTGCCCTGCCAAGTCCCTTATCCCGGGCGCCCCCCGTTTGGGCCAGGAGCCATCGATTCACCTCCCCTTGAACCTCGACCTCCCCAACTTTTCTCACGTTCTGCACGCCGCCCTCTTTCCTGCTCCCCGACAATCAGCAGTGATAGCGATAGGGTTTAGGGTACTTCGCATTCGTGGTTTTCCTACTAGCTTCATCCCTTGCCTGCAGGTTACCACAACACTCGTTTTCACCTGCATAACGACCTTGACGAACACGCCTCCTGTTGCCCGGCCATCTAAAGTCGCAGCACATCGCAACATATCGCAACACATCGCCAACCCTACCGCATACGCTCCCTCGCACCATGATGCCGCAATCGCCTAGGGGAAGTGGGCCTCCCCATCTCCGCCTCAACTCGGGCTCTCACGAGCCTACCACCGACGATAACTCGCCGCCGCCTGCCGTGCGACCGAGCACCGCACGAACCAATTCAGCCCGCTCCTTGACCCAGCCAACTCGTCCCGGTACTGCACCAAGCCAAAGTCCTGGCATCCGATCGCCCCATATCTACAGCGATGCAGCCATTGCAGAGTCGGCCGAGATGCTGCTGCCGCCTCAGAAGATGCGCACGCGCTCCTACCGCGACGAATCGCCCATGCAGTCGCCCTCTGGCTACTCTTCGCGGCGGACAAGTTGGAGTTCAGACATGACAGGAGGACCATTTGCTTCGCCCTTTGACGACTCCCGAGCCCCGTCGCGCGCCGGCAGCGAAGAAGACTTGAACACCCAGACCGTGTCTGAGAAGTTCAACATTCACCCGTCAGCCGGTCTGTTGCTATTCCCGGAAGATGTGGAGAAGGACGACTACCTGCACAATCCCGACCCCAACGAGAAGGACAAGAGAGACTGCGACATCTTTACAAGGAGAGGTATAGTCAATCTTGGTGGCTTGGCCATTCTCGCGCTTGGTCTGCTCATGCTGTTCATCGGTTATCCAATTCTGTACGTCTTTGCGTGCCTCCATTGTTTGCTATCGCACTAACAAATACCAGCACCTTCGTCGAGGACATCACGAAGCCCGAAAGAGGCCCTTGCACTGATAACCCTCTTTGTATAGAAGGCAAGCAAACCGAGCCGCTACTGACCAACATCCGGAGAGGTCTCATCGATCCGGACACCCCCGACGAGGTCAAGACGCGAACATCTTACAATGGCGAGAAGCAAGTTCTCGTCTTTTCAGACGAATTCAACACCCCCGGTCGCACCTTTTATGATGGTGACGACCCATTTTTCCAAGCTGTTGACATCTGGTACGGTGCTACTATGGATTTGGAGGTAAGTTTTGATGCGCCCGCTCTGAGTGGCCAGAGCTGACATTTCGCAGTGGTACGATCCCGACCAAGCCTTCACTCAAGATGGTTATCTCGCCTTGAAGTTTACCAAGGAGCCTAGCCACGGCCTCGATTACCGTTCTGGTATGATCCAGTCGTGGAACAAGCTCTGTTACAAGGGTGGCCATTTGGAGGCTTCCATCTCACTACCCGGTCGTGGTAATGTTTCTGGTTTCTGGCCTGGTTTCTGGACCATGGGCAACCTGGCTCGTCCCGGTTACTTGGCCTCTACCGAAGGCCTCTGGCCATACAGCTACCACGATGAGTGCGATGTTGGTATTACACCCAACCAGAGTTCTTACGACGGTCTCAGCTACTTGCCTGGTATGAAATTGCCCGCTTGCACCTGCAAGGGCGAAGATCACCCCAGTCCTGGAAAATCACGAAGCGCTCCCGAGATCGATGCCCTTGAAGGTTCAGTCCATTTCCTCGGTCCTGGAGAGAGCAACGCTATCGGTGTCGTATCTCAGTCTTTCCAAGCCGCTCCATTCGACACCTGGTACATGCCTGATTATGGTGAGCTCTCAGTCTCCTGTTTCTCTCAGCCAAGCTAACATTCAGCCAGAACAAATGGAACTCTACGATACCTCGATCACCACAATGAACGCTTACAAGGGTGGACCTTTCCAACAGGCTATTTCTGGCTTGACCAACCTGAACAATGACTGGTACAACGGCAAGCAGTACCAGACTTATTCGTTCGAATATAAGACTGGTGACGAGGGTTTCATTACGTGGTATGTTGGAGAGGACAAGACCTGGACCATGAACGCACTAGCGACACGTGCCAACGGCAACATCGGTACTCGAACCATTCCTGAAGAGCCCATGTCCATCATTGCCAATTTCGGCATGTCAAACAGTTTCGCCGCCATCAACATCGAGGATATTGAGGCCAATGACCTTCCCGCTATCATGCGGATAGACTACATCCGCATCTACCAGCCCGAGGATGCCCAAATGATGACTTGCGACCCTGAGGGTTACGAGACCACAGAGTACATCAGGACTCACCCTGAGCCTTACGCGAACCCCAACCTCACTGACTGGTACGTTTTCATCACATCAAACACGCTGGCATAGAGCATACTAACTGAAATCAGGAAATCTACCAAGTACGACTGGCCAAAGAACTCCTTCATGGACGACTGCAAGGAGTGAACGTACAGATTTCTGCACAGAAACTGCTGGCTTTCAGTTATCTGTTATACTCTCTTAGCGAGACCCATTTATGTCGAGTCGACTACCTTAATGTGGCACATGGCAGACGACAAATACCCCCTGACCCTCAAGACTGGATTCTCTGATTGATCGCACAAAAGCACGTAATTATAGACTGTTCGCATCTCTTTCGACCTTTTCGCAAGGCATATGCATGGAGCCTGGGGCGTTATATTTTGGATCTTACGTCTTCGCCTTCGCCACAACGAGACACGCCCGCTTGTCGCTCGCTTCGACCACGTCCTACGTTCAGCGATACCCGATACCCCTTCGGTGGTAGTGGCGTCGGCAAGAAACCTCTTTACCCTTCTCACACATAAACGGCGCGTCCTCTGTATATCAACGGCATTTGTTTACCCTTTTACGCATCGCCTGTACAAAGCATCCTCGTCAAGGTGTTCAAGATCTCAAGACCGTGTCTTTTTTTCTTTCTGAATTGGAGTTGCTGGGCGGCTTTTCAATCCTATTCTTCCTGTTTTGTAATGCATTGTTCTATACTGTTGGATACTTTAGGAGCAATAAGGACTGGGGACGATATCTGATGAATGAGGAATACCTTTTTTTTCTGTCGATTGATATATCTGGGCGTTAATGTATAGCAGTGCGGTGCATAGGACAAGATTGTAGATGCTGGTGCGCAGACGAAGTGGGTGAAGAGAGTGAGGGGAGGAGATATACACACCCCTGATGTTGCGGTTGTTGGATGTAACGAGTGCAATTCAAGCAGATTCAACAAGCTAGTGTCCTTGTGTTTGCGTATATGCCTGTGTGAAATGAGCTAGCAGTAAATGATGTATCGTCAATTGCTCTTCTGTGGCTGGTGGTAAATGTCACGTATTGCATCGTTGGTGGAAAGATTTCCACTCCCTAGTAAAGCCCTGCATTCTGGACGCTATACTCGAACAGCACAAAGTAGTACAAGCCCATCTCCGGCTCCATGACACAGGGTCAATCAACGGAGCCTAGACGGTAACATATACCCATCCTTGAAGCAAACGGTATACCACATTCACTTCTTTTCAAATAAGTGTGAACTCAGATCCCGTACTCTATAGTGTTTTCTCACAGTTCATTGCGGCAGTGGGAATCATGGTAATTGGCTACCTTGGTTGCCCAACCCATTGCGGGAATCCTCTGCTCCTTCTAGGCACACCACTACTGCGTTCATATTGCGCCGGTTGTACATTGTTCCTTCTACTGTCTTGACGTGAGATGAATCTGTACCATTCACCAAGAGTGGCTAGCAATACGCGGAGATACAGGTCATCATGCTCAGATTTCCGTTTCGCTCACAAGGTCGAGGGCAGCAGTCGTTGAATATATGTCCTCTTTACCTGAAGCTCGCGTGTGGCCTTATTTCCAGATAGGCGATGCAGATTGCGCGTGGCAGGGTTGAGTTCGGTTAGATGTATATCTTGCCAACTGTTTCTTTCTCGCTTTCTCTCTTTTTCTAATGTTTTCTCTCGTCTTTTACTCCGAGTTGCTGGAGCAAGTTGTTGTCTGCTGAAAGCGTGAAAAAATCAACTCCCGCCGTGTTCTTAATCACCGGCCATTCGTCACCTCCCTCCTCTCCTCTTTACAAGGCTAGGCGCCCATTCTAAAGCAGTACCATAGGGGCGATTTGGTGTCGACAAGGTGCATGACGAAGTGGCAGGAGTAGTTGGATTTTCATCGTATCTGTAACATCGAACTCCCTAATAACCATGAGAAGAAGTCTAACTAGAAGAATTCTAAAGGAATCCAAACCCCTATTCTAAGGGGCTCAGCCTACGAGGACATAACTTGGTAACATGCGGTTTAGGATGCGGTCGAGGAGAAGACATGGCTCCTCAACCTCGAGATGTTTTTAGGTCACGTACTTGATTGATATGTCCTAGAAAGAAATCAAGTTGTGTGTGTGTGTGTGTGTGTGTGTGTGTGGATTTCTGTACAGTGTGTAGAATGGTGGAGGGAAATCCGGTTATTTGAAAAACAAATGACTGTGTACCGCACGTTTTCTTTGTCTGACCTGTGATGCTTGGTTTCTCAACACCTGTAATAACTGCTATACATCCCAATAGTGGCTAACCAGTATTATGGACGAAAAGATCTATTACAAGATTTGTATGTAGTAGAGTACCACGCATGTAACCATTTCGTACCATGCGACAAGTTGATGTTCATTCGAGAACGAGGCCAATCATGGTTTCTCGCGGGGACATCGATGTGATCGATAGCATTAGAATACAACGCATCATGGAGGTCGATCGATGATGATGATCGCATTGCAGAGAAACGTTCATGCACCGGTGACGGACATGAGTGACGTTCAGACTCCCCAGTAGCGACTATTCCCGTGCAAGAGGTCTATCGTCACCGTACAGATCAATTAAAAAGCCACGTACACCTTTCTCCAGATCGACGTTGTCTTGAATGTATTGCCCACCATTTCGGTGACAAGCGACCAGCGAGAAACGCCCTACGACCACAACCTCCTCGCGCGACCTTAGACCAGACCCTTGACGGGTGTGTACAGTACCGCAAAGCAACTTTTTCTGTAACTACAGGGTCATTCAATCGAAGACGGGAGACGGGATAGAACCGGGGCCCGGAAGCGTTGTGGAGGAAGTGGAGGGTTCCACACAGATCGACATTGACCATGACTCCCGCGGAAGAGATGGCATAGCCTTTGTTTAATATACCTTACTCGGAGCAGAGCGACGACTTCTTTTTTTTTATAAAACGGTTACAGCGAGATTGGGAATAGGTGGCGCTCTTGTGCAGAGTCGTATGCGGTGATCGAGATGGGTGTTAGGACATCGGCTCTTCGTTTCGAGTTGCGCAGAGGATTTTAGGTTGATGTTGAGTCATGCAGCAGAGGGCGAGGTGACATGATTTGCCGAGAGACATACTGCGTAGTATGCCAGTGTTCGATGGTGTGATCCTCTTTGCGGTACCTCCTAATTCTCCGGTCATTGTTTTGGTGTGGTCGGGCGATCAACGCTCTTGCTAGCATACCCTTATATTTCCATCTCTTATCTCTCAATTCTCTCCTTTCTTGTCTGCCATCTCATTTCTCGTTCTTCAGCGCCTCCTCTTTCGCCCTCCTCCGCGCAGCAATCTGACCCATCTTCCTTTCCATCTCGTTCTTCTTGACCACTAATTCGGCGCGCGCGACTTCGAGCTGTGCGATTCGTTCTTCTGGTGTGGCTTGGAGGATTTGTCGTTTTTGCTACAGGCACGGATTTAGTATGTGGAGATAGGATAGTGATTGCTAAACATACCTGCTTGACGTCTTGCTGTCCTTTCAATCCTGCACCATAGATAGTCCCAGTGATTGTAATAGCGGCGACAGCACCCGTCATGATCCATCGACGGACAGTCTGAAGGGTCGCCATATCTCGCAAGAGTCCAGAAGAGGGTAGTTTCGGTACGGCGAAGTGTCAATGGCGGGATGCTGTCATGCTGCGGTGACGGTGATGGTGGCCCAGGAAAAGTTGGCGAGTTTTGGTGGAGATTCCGAACGCAACCCGCCAAGGCCGTTTCGCCGCGGGAGTCCCACCAAGAAAGTCAGTCCGGCGCGCTTCCCCCACATGCACTCTAGCACAACAACACGACACACAAACAAACAGCACCCTCTGGAACGGGTGACGTCTTCCAAGCTCGAACCAAGGCCCTCGTCAAGGGAACGATCGTATCACCACTATGTCGGGTATACCGCGCTCCCACACCCCGGCCGGCGGTTCGCGCCTCAGCACTGTTCCGTCGCAGAAACCACGCCAGCTCTCACACCTACAAGCGCAACTCGCGCAGTTGACGGCGAATATGTCGGATTTGGAGAGCCTGATGCGTATGACGGCTGGCCAGGCGCAGGACATGCGTGGGTTAGGTGGCTATGCCGGTGCCATGTGAGTTGCGACACCGTGTCTATCAACGAGAGATGGAATGAAATGGTAGACAGGAACCTCAGTACTGACACAACTCCCTAGGTTCATGGCAGCGAGCAAAGTCTTGGGTGAAGAGACGGTCAAGGGTGGAGGCAGTGATAAGGAAGGGAGAGAGGGAGATAAGTGAGGCTGCAGAGCGATTATGCAGTATATCCCACCAACACCTCGAGAGCGATACCACGATACGACCCTGCAAACAACGCGCCGCGGAGATGCATCGAAACTATCTGCACGAAACGATAATGGCGGAAGAGATAGGAAGGGAACATGTCCGCGAGGAAGATACAGCATCCTTGTCGGCAAGCAATCGAATGGGACAGGTAATGGGAACAAATCTCGCGTCTGATGCACCTATGATACTCAGAGATAGGCCTCACTACAAGACATGTACATTGGCCATAAACACGCGACGCGTCGTGGTGCACGGTTGTGCGCCGGTGTAGATATCCAGCAATGTACTCAGATACGGCAATTCGATATAAGACTTGCCAGCCTCCCGTCACTTCTCCATCATAATGCGGGGGCCCTTGCGGATCAACGTGCCTGACAATCGTTCAAAGCAACCACTCTAATCACCCAGACGGCTCAGTTGGCCGACGGCTCGGCATCTCATATCAAAAAAAAAAAACGCACAGATATCTCCGGTGTCCCCATCACGACCCCAACATCCCCAGACCAAGGGGACCATACGATTGAAGCGACATTCCAGAAAGCGCTCCCATTCGCCGCGCCTCCCCGTCTATCCGTTATCCGCAGCCTGAGCGAATGATCTGCCCTCCGCAAAAAGGTATATGCTTGTTCCTGTGCGGTGCCTGCATCAGATAAGCGTCCTTACCGAGAGATAGTACTATCTCTCCTTCGTCCACGATAGGAAGGCCAACCATACACTTGCCTACCCAAAGAGATCACGTTGCTACGCTTCCCCGTATGCCATTGGCTTGGTTGGCTTACTCGGTGTGTTTCGACGTATGTAAAGTTTGTGAGGCTCAAAGGGGGGTGTGTGCGTGATGACCACTAAGAGTGGCGCTATCAATCGCGCAATGATAACGAGGGATGGTCTCACCGCGGCGCACCGCTGCTCCTATCTATGCGTTTTGTCTGAGCGTGTGCTTAAGTAGGGGTCGTGGTCCTCCTTGTTGTGAGGTTGAAAACAGTTTACGTTGGTTCTCTGTGCCTGGATTCTCGGTCAACTCGATCTCGCTCCGCTCATCTTCTCTCTCACACTTGGAACGCCAAGGCTGGATGCCTCGAATAAGACCTTGCCTACCTGGGATGGATGGATAGATGATGGATGGCTGTGATGACCATGGGAGGCTGATGAGGAATTAGCGGGAGCCTGGGATTGCCCTCGATTGTTCAGTCATTCGACCTCGTTACGGTCTCCAACCTCAAGCATGAGGCTATTCACACATTCACGCCGTTCGCCGAGCCACGCAACACTTCGCTATCCATGTACGCCGAGCACTTTACAACGGCCTAAGGCCGGCGAGTACCGCCGTCAGACGTCATTCCACCCATTTGACATCGGCTCCAAAAAGGCCCTGATCGCTACAATACCTTGGAGTGACATGCAGTCGCTGTGCTGTGCTGACCAAGGCTGACCTAACATGGAACCAGCGCCAGCCGGCACGTACTATACACAGAAACGGAACCTGCGCACGCGAGCCCTCCGCGTCAGCGACAAGTAAATCACGGAAGCAAGCACACGAGCAGGACCCTTTCCCGTCCGTTATCTCCCACGTCTTACCCAGATCGCCCCGTTTCCTCGATGGCCAACCGTTGTGTGCCCAACTGTGGATCGTCGCAGTCGCTCTTTCCCAAGAGCGGTCTCGAGGGGCACCGTCCAGGAAATTTCCCCCGAATTTTATCGAATATATCACGTCTAAATGAATCACGTACACGGACCCCCACAGGCATCCCGCGTTTTCGTATCAAGTAGGGACATGCTACCACAACCTTGCCCTACCAGCAGCCAATGTTTCAACTCGACCAAAAAAGATGTGCATCCGTCCTGGTCGCTTCTGACGACGGGGGAGGGGGGCTGTGTTGTTGCATTGCTAGCGGGTCGGGCGGTTGGGTAGTTCCGCGTTTGTTGTGGATTTTGGTATTTGAGGATACTGCATGCAATCAGATATTGCGTGCTTTCGCAACGGACATTTCCGCGGTTCCATGGAGACACACGAAACACTAGAGACGGGCGGAACGCATAGCGACATCGGACCATCGTCGCTTCGTCGCGCGCTGGAAGATTAGGATAAAGCCAGAGACCGCAGAAAGCAGAATAGCATGGTAAAATTGGAAGTGTGTTGAACGACATCTGCGTCTGTAGCGTGGCCCAAGTCGGCAATGCGGCGACAAGCGAGGTTAGAGCGGATTGAGTCGGGTTTAGTAAAGCGTCTAGGCTCCACATCCTTGCTGTATTGCGCTGCATGCAAGTCAGATGCAAGTGGCTTTTGGGGCTTGCATGAGACAGGGAATCACAGCTTAGGCCGCTTAACTCTCTGGGGCAACGAGCGTGGGGTCGTGCTGCTGCTCAATATCTGGTGAACCTTGTCTATGCATGGTGGTTCTGTCATTGATGAGTAAATACCTAGTGGCATCTTGATCCTTTGCAGCAGATGCATAATCACTGGATTAATTGTAAACGTATGTTTGTACCTTCTTGTCCTTCGGCTTTTGACATGTGAAACTCCACCGATTTGGTCAACAGGGATCTAGCCGATCGTTTCCAGGTTAGCGGACGCGCAACACCAAACATTGGTGTTTGCGGCTGGTACTAGATGAATCTCAGCCGAAGTAATGCCATGATGCCACGGTCGCGAGTGGGTAGATCAACATCTCCCTGGACCCTTTATTTTGGTGGGTAGCCCGGTGGGTACAAGCAGTTCGACCTGAAAAGCAATATGCTGCATGAAGTGAGTCCACCAATTACCAGTACCATGCAAGGTGATATTAGGGACGACAGTTCGCGGCTAAACCTGACGTTCGTTTGGGAAATTGAAGGGACCGAGAGCGAGAGAGATGGAGACAGCAACGGCGCGTCCGATCCACACGTACCGCATAAGTCGTCTCGAGATCGTTGAGACCTGTCGTTGCTAGTGAAGCGTGCAACGTAGTCAGTTGTCAGTCGAATAGCGTGTACTCAAGACTCCGTCTAGAAGACGAACCCGTCGAGTCTTCCCTGCTCTCGATGTGGCCCTAGAGATGGTTCGAGATCTTGAGCAGCACAATGTGCATACGTTCTAGAAGAAGAGGTAAGGCCGAAGACAGCGGCCTACAAGCTGCATGTTGTTCTCGACTTTACAGTTTGGTCGTCTCCACCGTCCGCGTCACCGTTGGATCTTGCAGTGTCCTGGTATCTACCAGGCGTACGGATACAACTGCGGAACCGCAGAACGATGCTATTGTTCAGGCCCCCCAGGCATTAACTTGAGTGAAGTTGTGAACAAGTGGATTGTGGTAGCATTAAAGGATGCGCTGTCGGAAGGAGCGCCCGCTACCAACGGCGTCAGCCGCATTGTTGCTGTTGTTGAGCGCGCCATAACTTGGGATTTATCTTTTGGTACCGGCAGGCGTTGTCGGATGCCACTAGAAGCGCAGTTCGCTCTCCACCACGTGCTTTGGCGCTATGGGCGGTGGATCCGTTGTCGCACAAGCCCATCGATAGCTGTGGACCTGGTAAACAAAGACCCTGAAATTGTGAGGCTATCGGGAAATCTAGGAAAGGAAGTGCCGAGCGCGATAGAGCTCGGCACCATTCGGATGACATACTCCACAGTCGGGTAAACGATGGAGATGTTGTAGGAAGTGTAGACGCGGTGAAAGCCCTTTTTCTTCTTCGGCGGTGGTCACAAGACACGGTACTACCGCTCCTGTATAAGCTACATGCAGTCGGCTGACAAGCTTCTCGTTGACGGGCGGCGAGGCACACTTTCCCTGTGTTGTAAATTACAGCCGCAGCCACTGCCTCGATCGTCTACAGGTAGCGTGGATCAATCACTCGAGGTAGCGTGCTTCCTTGGCCTCAAGGTAGCGTAGGCGTACAGAATCGGCTTGTTGCTAGACGCTGTAGACGGTCAGAAGGAGCGGGTAGGCAATGCACAGGAGCCAATGGAGACGGGCTATTTATTCGCGTAAGCTTTTGCCGGCTGGTGTTGGTGGGTCGTAGTCGCGCAGTAGAACATGTCAAGAGGGAACATTGGCGAGGGACAGTGACGTCCTGGGATCAGCGCTGTGCAGCTGGTAAGGTAGTTCTTCTAGTCCTTCTCGAATCAAAACACCGAGGGCCTAGGAGTAGTCGTGTGTGTTCCAAGCTCAGGCATGTGTCTTGTGAGTGGTGTACTCGTGCCCATCCGGATGAGAGCAGTCCGATAAATTTCCCGCTCATACTTTGGCCTCCGAGACTCTGTCCGGGGTTCCCAAGTATTCTGGTAGCACGGTTCAGGCGGTCTCGATAGGAACAAGGGCGTGCATGCTAAGCGGCAAGGCAAGCATTCTCCCGTGCGGCCCAGGATGCCAAACCGCCGTCCGTCAATCGCATTCCATGTAGTATCCCAAGCGGGCCCGTGTCGCAGCAAATGCGTCAGGTAGGCATGTCGTGTGCTTGCGAGTATTGCTTTTATGAGTCGCGCATTTGACGACACTGTGGAGAGGGGGCGAGAGCACTTGGAGGGTAGGGAACGCCCCAAACAGGACCCTAGGCTGCACGTCCAGGCATAGCCCAGGGATGGGCCTCTGGCTGCACGTGTGATTGGTGTCCGAGAGTGAGTGGTGGGGGCAGCGTGGGTGCCGAACGCTCCACACACTGCATCTCATTCTTCTCACCAAGGCCCAGCGTCACGACTCACGACCCACCCAGTGCCACCGGCTGCCCGTCGTATGCTGGAGCCCGCATCGCTGCAATTCAATTATTGCGCCGCTCACTGGTCCCGGGAGCGCGACAATTCGAGGCTTGTTCCCCGTGGGCGACATCAGAGGCATTCCAATATCTATTCAGTGACCAGGCCGTTGTGTTGGCACTCGCTCAGCAACCACACGCAAACATTACACGGGCTTCTGGAAGCCTACCACAGCGACTACCAAATATTACTAGCACTGCACTCGTCGGCCGCGCAGTCTGCCTGTCCAGCGCTCAGGGCCTACTTCGGCTGTGGTTGCAGCTGGCAGCTAACGTGGGGTGCGCCCATCCGATTCAGAGCACGCGCCGACCCAGCTACATCATCGCCTTCCTTTGAGAGGCACACTCACAATTACTGCCGCCCACCAAAGAGGGCACCACCCCGACTGCAAACCCATGGACTTTGCAACAGCAGCGGGCGCCATGGAGGTACAGTCGGCCGAAGACACGTCCAAGAGGGGCATGCTCCAGGATGCTATATTCCCAGCATTTGGCAACGATGCGGGCACGCCCAGCGTTGAATCGCCAGAAGAACTGCAGAAGAACGATCCGCTGGGTACGCAAATTTGGAAACTGTATTCGCGAGCAAAGACGCAGCTGCCCAATGCAGAGCGCATGGAGAACTTGACATGGCGAATGATGGCCATGAACATGCGGCGCGCCGAGATGGATCGCAATAAAGGGTACGCATTTCGCCATTTGCTTTTGCGTCGCTACCACTGCGAGTCTTGTTGTCCACGACCAGCTCAGCTAACTGTGATTTCTGCTGAATAGGCCCGCTCCGGATGCGCAAAACAATGAAATGATGCCGCCGCCGCCAACAAGTTCGAGCGCAAGACCGCCGCCAAGATCCGCACCCAGCGGCATCGCCCAGCAGTTGAGGAAGTCGCAAGACCAGCAGGCGCAGGTACAGGTACAGGTACAGGCCAACTCACCCCACGACGCCATGAACCTGGACGATTTTATATTTCCCTCGTCCGTCGGCAGTCCTGCAGGCCTGTCGCCCGAATTGTCGAATGATGATGCGGCTCCATTTAATCCATCTGCCCCAGCGATACCGATAAGAAAGCCGCATCTAGCCAACGACCATAATCTCTCCCTCGCCCGCGCTTCCGCCCCTTCAGTGCCTCCTGCTATCCACAGAGAGGATGAATTTGGCTACGTTCCGCGACACGTCCGCAAGACCAGCATCGACGAGCGACGAGTGAGTTCCTTATCTCTCTGCCTATCACATCCCAACAGAGCACAACTAACGTCTTATCAGCCTCCCAAGCGGCGCGCTGAAGCCTCTCCTCTGGTCCCTCCCGTCAACAGCATCATGATACCCACCGATGCCCAGGCCGAGCAAGACCTGCACCAGTACTCGCTCGACAGCCACTCCATGCAGCCCCCCACCTTCCCAGCCTCACAGGCACAGGTCCCCTTCTCCATAGACACCTTCTCTATGCACGACCAGGACCCCGTCATACATTCAGCAGGGCCCTACCAGCAGAGCTTCTCCGGCTTCTCTCCTGTCGGCTCGCCACTCATGAGCCACAACGCCTTCAACTCCAACATGTTCAACCAACACTCCATGGCTTCCTCCCTCAACTCCACCGACTACTACTCTCCACCCAGCTCCGCTTTTCCCTCCACCGTCTCCACTCCGCAACCCATACCCGAAGACAACCAGATGTACTTTGACAGGAGTGGCATGGACGTTCGCAACACACACGGCAGCGCCTCATACGGTCCTCACCGACCTTCCAACCTGTCGACTTCCATGCAGCCCCAGTTCATCTTCAACCCCGGTGGCAATGACTCCGTCTTCAGCCCTGTGACGAGCGCGAGCTCCTCACTGCCATTCTCAGCCTCGTCGTTCGGCCAGTCGAGTCACGTAGATCCGTCTCAAGTGCTCCACAACCACCTGCCCTTGCGCCAGCAGCATGAGATGCAGATGGGACGTCAGGAGAACATGTTCACCTTTGGCGCAGACTCAGACGCCGAAGACGACGAAGGCAGCGCGTTTGCAGACCGCACCATGCCATCACAAGATTACTCGCACATGGAGGACGGGTCACTTGATTTCAACAACGGCTACCAATGGGAAACCAATCTTTCGAATCAGTTCAACCCCATGCAGGCGCGGTATCCGGCCGGGCCCCCACGCAAGACTGTTACAATTGGCGGCACCGAAATGGTGCACTCACCGCAAGATCACTGGAGCCCTGGGGGCAGTCTTGGGCGCACGCATGGCTCGGCTGCCTCTGTAAGCGACATACGCAATCGAGGAAGCGATCCACGACGCCAGAAAATACCCCGCACTAGCTCAACTCCTAACGCTGCTGGAATGCTGCACCAGGGCATGCACGGCCTCGTTTCGTCGCCCAATTCGCCGCCAGAGTCTGGCTTTAGTTCTGCAGCCCCATCACGACCTCAAAGTCCAGGTGGCTCAAAGCAAGGCGAAGGCGGTGCCCCCACAACCTGCACCAACTGCTTTACCCAGACAACGCCTTTGTGGCGGCGCAACCCTGAGGGACACCCACTTTGCAATGCATGCGGTCTATTCTTGAAGTTGCACGGCGTTGTTCGGCCTTTGTCGCTCAAAACCGATGTCATCAAAAAGCGCAATCGGGGTAGCGGCAATGCACCTGTAGGCACGACATCCACGCGATCTTCCAAGAAATCGTCCCGAAAGAACTCCATTGCGCATACCCCGGTGACGACGCCTACGTCCCACAAAGCGGCGGAGTCGGAGTCTCCAAAATCCACCGGCTCTGGCGGAGCTTCTGGTACCATGTCCAATGCTACCACCCCGACATCTACGAAACCGAGCGGTGTAGTTCCAATAGCTCCCGGTCCACCCAAGTCCAATAGTTCTGTGAACTTGTCTCAGACTCGCGGTGTCCCTGTTGCGCCGAAACGTGTTCGCGGTTCAAGTAAAACCGAGTCACAGGAGCTAGAGATGGCAGATGCGGACGACACGAATGGAAGAGCGCCTACGTTGCGCAGGAAGGATACTGCGATTGCGAGTCCCAGTCCTTTCCCAGGTCAGAATCTAGGTGCCCTTCCTATGGGTGCTATGGGCCAAGGCCTGCAATCATCTGGCCCTGCTGAATGGGTAAGTAATTCCGTGCTGAAGCAAAATAGTAACATGCTAACAAATGTTTTACAGGAATGGTTAACCATGAGCTTGTGATCTCGGCATACCTGCACACATTCTTCACCGCTACCATCCACCACCAATTCCGAACAACCGATTTGGGGCCCTTTGTGGCTTATTAACGACCACTACGTCTGTTTTGCTTTCATGATGTAACTGGTGTTTGGAGTTCTCTATCTCTATCTCGAGCATGGTCATGCTAGGCCAATCTGCTGTCCTTTTTGTACACACCGCCTTTGATACCTCAAACCCTTTCCGCGATGCGAGATTTACCCTTTGCAACGATAGACGCGGTCTAGCTTCCTTCTCTGTTCTGTTCTGTTCTTTTTTCTTTTTGTGACATACCCTGTTTGCTTTTTTCAGCCGACACCGGCCAGCAGATTGAGATGGAGGAGACAGGCGCTCCATCGACGAAAGCTACTCAGCATCATCAACCCGCTCTCTAATACCTGGTCAATGGAGATACTTTGGTACTCGTACCAGTGGCGCCCTTTGGAGCGGTCCCCTGCTTCTCTTATTGCATGAGCTTATGAGAAGAGACGAGAGAAGAGAGAAGAGAGATATCCTGGGGTTCTTTAGTCTGTCCGTTACACCCGCGAAGAGGCATAGAATAAGGCGGTTACGCATCTTTTATGATGCTGAGTTCGACTCTGCTTTTGGCGCTCGAGTTTTACTGTACGGGAACGAATCTAGGTGGGCGCTCACAAACGTTTCGATTATACACAAAGGAAAGCACATAGGCAAGAGGCGTGTATATACGGAGACTATGGGTGTGCTTTTTTAGTGATATCCTTGATGACCGAATTGTTCTGGCGTAATCTTGGAGGGAACAGGATGGGATGAGCCAATGCTATCTTTTATGACTCTTCTGCGTATATGTGGTGCCTTTTGGTCTTGTGACATAAAACGTGAGTGGTTTGGACATTAGGCAATGAGATGTCCATTATCATTTCTTTATAAGCGGAACACGCAGGAAACGTTTATGAAGGGATGCCCGACATGCTGTTTCCGAGCCCCTCAGCATACGTCACACTTGGCTAAAATGCGGAGACATGTTCGACGTTGTCCCTCATCAACATACTTTCACATAACTGATTGTTACCATTGCACTTCGAATAGCGTGTAAATCTTCTAGTATTTGCAACTACGAACGATATGCCGAGAGCTCTGATACTGGTTGCAGATGGATCTGAGGAGATTGAATTCGTCACGCCTTACGACGGTACGTTGTCCGCCAACCTATAGCATGAGGCTGCACAGATCTTTCCAATCAGGCGAGCATGGTAGAGTTATCTTCAATAATCTCCAAAAAGAAGCGAACAGGTAGTAGTTGATACTGATGCTCATGGCAGTCCTGACCCGTGCTGGCTTCGAAGTAAAATCAGCTGGTGTATCCCTCAAGAACAAGAGTTACGCACAGTAAGTTCCTACAACCCCTTGCCCTCATTCGTTCTCTAGTCGTCCTCCCGTATTCGCGCTCGAGAGTGACGGAAAGGTGTTGTCTCATGTTTGGTAACCGTGGTCTCACCTCCAAACACTTTTCTACCCTTCTCTTTGTTGTTTCGGGGGCGTGACTGGAAGTAAATAACATCATGTGTTAGCCTATCACGCAACATCCGCATCGTGCCCGATTACCAAGAACTCTCATCGGTTTCGGGAGATGCGCATGAGCGCTATGACGTGTTGATATTGCCCGGTGGCGCACCAGGAGCAAAGACCTTTTGCGGAGACAATACTGTCTTGGATCTTATCAACGATTTTCGAAAGAGGGCGAAATGGGTTGCAGCAATTTGCGCCGCAACGACGGCGCTTGTTGCCGCGCATAAGAGGGATGATGGTACAGGGGAGGTTACGACGACGGTTACTAGTCATCCGAGCGTAAAGGACGAGGTGGTGCAGGCTGGATGGCAGTATTCTGAGGAAAGAGTCGTGGTTGATCAAAATATCATTACGAGTCGGGGACCAGGGACTGCAATACTTTTCGCGCTTACCATTGTGGAGGAGCTCTGTGGGAAGGAGAAGAGGGATGAGGTTGCTGGGCCGATAGTTGTTGCTGAGACGCTGTGAGGGAGGATGTATGTAGTGTGGGTTAGTACAGTTTGACGAAGATTGCGCTGGTTGACCGTGTGCGCTGAAGCTACCCAAAAGGCAGAGTATTATGCTCTGATTGACACGGCCTTACCACGAGGCAGAAAAAATTCGGTACAATGTGAGTAGAGGATATAGTTAATCGTTCGTTCTCTCGAAGACAGGAAACATGCGATGTATGTTGATGCGTTAGAAGCAGTCATATATTCGTTATATACACTAAAGCGAGAGAACTGCAGTGCCGAGCGAGTGACCATGTATCAAGATACAGACCTTTCGTGTGGTGCTGCTTTGGAAGGCTGTCACTTGCTCAGATCTGATGGAGATAAAGCCAACCCATGCTCATATTGCGCACTTTGCTCCAAGTGCTGAACGGTACAGGCTTGCAAAGTTCCACAGCATACAATACATGCGATGAAACTGTTATCCGGCATTGTGTCAACGGCAGATTGACACCGCTTGCCTCGAACGAGTAACTCGTAATTTGCGTTTCGGACCGACGATGATACTTGGAACGATTGGCGAAGCGGGGGAGTGATAAAAGAGCTTGGAGTTTGCGGGGGATGTACGGACCGTGCTGAAACTTTGGAAGTGTGCAATGACATGGGTGGTGGTAACGTTTAGAGAACAACACATCTCGCAAAGTACGTCGATAGAGGCTGCTGGACCAAGGTCGTGGTTGCATCGCATGGTCTTGATGTCGTATTGATGCTGCTATGGGTGATGGCATTTCATCTCGGTTACTGAATACGCGGAATACGGTGAAGCGAAGACTGTACAGGGCTGCATTGACCAAGAGTCGCTGCGTGGCACAACGCCGTCATCACCATGGCGGTGCACATATCGTTATAGTACTACATGATGAGTGTGACCATGTGTCTGGCTCGACGCGTGGATATGTCCCTGGAACGGCCTTTGTGCTTATTGAGCGAACAATTAGTGGTGAGCATGATCGTTTCGTGTCGAATGTTGATACCTGCACGGGTCCTCCATAACTGATAGCATATGTGCAGTTTGCTTTGACTGGAGAAAAAAACGCTGTGCTGTGTGATCTTGGTCACTAAGTATCGCAACACCAGCTCGACAGGCATGGTATTTTATTTGTGGATTTAATGCTGCAAGCTTCGACTAGGATAACAATAGCTAACAGCACAAGCAGTCAGGCCTCGACTCCCAATGGCCTGGAGGGTGGATCGCAAAAAAGGAAAATTGCCTGTGGAGTACATGACAAGTCGTGCGTTCGGAGGTTTTCCCATGCGAGATGTTACAGCAAACCCCGCAAAGGAATCTAACCGAGATGGACGGAGAGCGGCAGAGGCGTCAATCGCAGCAGGGTCTCAGCTCATTTCGTCTATCCTCGCGACGACACCATTGTTGCACAAACACTTCTTCGTGCGCGCACTGCAACGACACATCGCAACGTTGCCTACTTTTGCCGCCGGCACGGACGCGTGATGACATGTCGCTAGAGGAGGATTGCCGACATGCTTCCGCCGGAGCTTCCTAACAAACTCTCTACCAGGAAAAGCTCCCTTAAGGCGACCACATACGCGTCATTAGAGGCTGTTTTGTATGCGCTTCGGTCGTATTGCAAGAACGATAATTGGATGACTTGCGGCAAGTTTATCTCAAGAGCTGCACTCAAGAGGCCACTCCGAAACGCAAAGGGAGACCCTTGGCTTAGTGATCGGCAAGGACCTTGCCTGAGACGCACTAGCAGTCAAATGACGGCTCTTTGGCTAGCAGCCCCGTCGCCGGCACCTTCAAGTAGTCGGCTTGGACAGTGACCGTATATACCGTATGAACCGTATGATGCAGATCGCACCACGGATCCTAATGCTGGTAGACTGGGGACTGTTAGTGATAAAGGAGGACAATCACATTGCGCCGTCCTGCGGGCCAGACACTCTCTACCTACCCGTCCCAGATACCAAGCATCAGCAAGGTCAGCAGTCAGAATTGGATCTAGTGTCTACTTGACCGCTCGTCGCAAAGATGGCTAGCAAGCTTGAAAACGTCAATTCCTCTGCTACGCCTTCCACATCAGAGCCTACGACCATGGACCTCCTGAATCTCACACAGTTGACGCACACGCTGCAGACTGCAGCGATAGCTGCACTCATCTTCGCAATATGCGCATATGTTCCCAAACTCAAGCGCAAAGCCCAGTTGGGGAGTATCCCGACCCTCGGCGGCCTCCAGGGCGGAGAGAAGCAGCGACAAGCATACCTCGCGTCCGCGAAGAAGATGTATGAAGATGGATACACCAAGGTAATTTACCTATAGCTACATGGGGATACATCTGCTTATGCCACTTTTAGTTCAAAGACTCGATCTACAGAATCAATGGAGAGAGTGGTATGTCAACCTTTCTGAAGTGCAACTATCGACCATCACTCACTCCCCCATAGGCGAAGACAACGTTGTCGTACCTTTGAGCCTACTTCCAGAACTACGGAAACTTCCTGATGATGTCCTCAGCTTCCCTGAAGCTGTCAAGAATGCAAGTGGATAATAGCCATCGATGTCTCATTCAACAACGCTAATTGCTTACAGAGCATGGAAGTCAAATACACCAGACTAGCGGTCGAGGGATCCACAGCCGTCCATTCGGTCAGGTCTGACCTCACACCCGCGCTAAGTAAGTTCTGACAGGTATGGTGCTTGCGAGCTAGGGAAGCTAATATGATGTCAGCTCGGTTGAACCCAGTCATCTGCTCGGAGGTCGACGCCGCAATTCGAGAGTGCATGCCCCCTTGTGACGACTACACTGAAGTCTACATCAACCAGAAACTCGTCGATGTCGTCGCAAAGGTCTCTGGCCGTGTCTTTGTTGGACCAGAACTATGCCAGCACCCGGAGTATCTCGACCTTGCGGTCAACTATACCCTCGATCTTATGGCTGCAGTCAACGCCTGCAAGAAACTCCGTCCAATCACGAAGGCTTTCTTTGCTCCTCGTACCCCAGAAGTTCAACAGCTCCGCAAACGTGAGAAGCAACTGTCCGACTTCCTGCATCCAATCGTGGAGGAAAGGATGACTGCCAAGTCGAAGGACCCCAACTGGCAGGCGCCGGACGATATGCTGCAGTGGATGATCACACGTTCTGACGGTAAAGACTCAGTCGACCAAATTGCTCATTTCCAACTCGGACTCATCTTCGCTGCCATCCATACCACGACTATGACCGTCACGAACATTCTGTACACACTTGCCGTCACACCAGAGTACATCGAACCCATGCGCGAAGAGATCCGCAATGCCATGGCTGACAACGGTGGAATCATCACTTCCCGTGCTCTGCAACAAATGGAGAAGCTTGATAGCTACATGAAAGAGGTTACGCGCTTTTACCCTCCTGGCGTCAGTAAGTGAAGCTCTGCCGATCCTCTCCCATACGCACTCTCATGAAAGAAAACATCGCAACTAACCCGCTATCTAGCATCCTTTGGCCGCCGCGTTCTCAAAGGCATAACCCTCAGTAACGGCCAATACATCCCTGCTGGTGTTCTCATCGAAGTCCCCGCCGCGGCCATCTACCTCGACAGCGAACACTACCCCTCCTCTTCTGAATTTGACGGCTTCCGCTCTTACAAGCTACGTTCCAGCGGCAAGGCAGCGGATATTGCGCGCAACCAATTCGTCACTACCAACGAGACCAACTTGGGTTTCGGTTACGGACGCCATGCGTGCCCCGGCCGCTTTTTCGCTGCCAATGAGATCAAGATGATCTTAGCAAGGCTGATTTTAGAGTACGACATCGGGATGCCGAATGGTGAGACAGAGAGGCACCCCAACATTGAGATGGGAAGACAGAGTATACCGCATCCAGGGAAGACGTTAACGTTCAAGAAGGTGCAGATTTAGGCTTTTTCGTATGACATGAGGTTGTGGCATTCATAGCGGGTGACTAGTTGAGTGATTAGAGATATCTACACCTAATGCGCTGTTACTTGATAGCAGGTCAAGGTACTCAACAAAACTTTGGTACTCCACATAACACAATAGAGGCGTTGCGCTGCAGTCTATCAGATGTCTACATCTAAATACCTATAGCTATTCCTATCATTCCATATCCTCGTCGTAAACACCCCCAAACTAGCCCACTATCCTGAGGATGCCCAATGTGTTAGGTTTACCTCCTTCTCTCTGACAGCAATCTCTCTCGGTCTGCACAAGCCTCTTTCCATACGTCCGTCCAAATATATTTGTACCTGTAAACTTCTTGTTAGTGTGGCCACCACAACTCCCACCCACGCTTCATCGCCAGGTAACCTCATTCGTATTACAATATAATCGTCTAGCTACGCAACACCGATGACTTAACGGTCATCAACTTCGACCACATCAGGGACTCCACATGTATCAAAGGTGTTGTTTCTCTCCATAAAAGTAGTCGTAGCACTGGTTCTGTCTTTGATCGTAGGTGAATAATTCTGGGGAATCTTGCCTGATACAGACAAAAGCGATGTTAGCTTCTTCTCTTCAGTCTTGAACTATGACATATACCAAGATCGCTTAAACATGCGTGTGGAAACGTACCGGTAACAGCATCACTTCCATTGTCATTGCCCCAGCCCACTATCATAATCGCTTTCCCCAAAAGCCATACACTATTCACCACAAGTATCACGCCAAGGAGGATGGAGCGGCCTGGAATACTGTTGATAGAAGAGACGCTGTCTTGAACCACTGAGGGCCCGTCCATCGGAACGAATGTTCCTGGTGTCATTGTTGTGGTGTTAGCGATGGAATGGTGCATGTTTGGACGGCTCGGGTAGATGGTAAAATAGATGTATCTGATTGTGGGTCTGAGCAACGAAGGGTACGGATTGATTGCGTGATGGAAGTGAGAGTAAATGGGTGAAGTAAAATCTGGTGTTGGTTTTGTAGCGACTGGGCTTCGGTTACCGAAGCGGGCTGCGATGATAAGTACCAAGGAACGACGACGGATCTTTGCTTTTTTCTTACATGAAAAGAGAGAGGCAATATGAGACTGCGTAAATACTGTGTCGTGGTTATCGGTATAAAAAAAAGCGACAAAAGTGTGTGGAGTTATGTTTCGTCTTAAGCTCTGGTGAAGACGCTGTGACTGTCTTAGGAATGTCTGACTGATAAAGGGAACCTACCATCACGTACAAACTTTACAAAACGGTTGAGACAAGTCTTGGATGCGGTTTCAGCGATTTGTAATCTTTCTAGGCGAGGGACTGGTAGGTTGTTTGTTGTGGGTAACGGCATGCGCATAGGTTTGGCGAACGGATGTGTGGATTGCTCGATTGTTAGAACTTGAGAGTTAGAAAGTTATGGAAGTGGAACAAGCACGTCAGGTTTTTTTGTTGAATAATCCTAAGCCAAGTTATAGTTACTCTCTGTCACAACTTGGGTTTGGGTGGTACGCTCTCTGGTTGCTGATACGGACATTGACCCAGAATGTGCCCAGATAAAGACAGAAAAAGATCCTTTTATCTAATCACACTGGATATCCAACATAGCTACATGACATATAATTATATAAAACGAATAGACGTACACAGGTCCTGCGAAAGTTTTGAAAGTCGTGTGTATCTGCTTGTTCCAGATTATCATGTTTCATATGAATATGTTGAACAGCAAGAACAATCTCAAACTCAAAATGTGCATTGTGGGTATATAGTAATTATCATATCCTCCTTCCATGTTTCGCCGTACATCATGCGCTCATAAGTCGAAAATTCATCGTAATGAATACCTGCGTGCGATACGGAATGCAGGCAGCATCTCAAAAAGCTTCCGTAGTTTCTCTCCGTCTTCCCTACTCCTCGCGTCTACCCCTCCTGTTGTTGTCAATGAAAACCTTCTTGAACCTGAAGTTGCACAAGTCCTTGGTAACCTGCCATGAGCTCTTCGCGTTCTGTGCAACAAGCTGTCGGGTAGGCTGCTGGAACAACTGGTCAATCTCCTCAAGTGTCAGATCCTTGGTCTCAGGCATGAAGAAGATCTGATAGAACCAGCCCAATACAGCGATACCACCGTAGAAACCCAGCGAAAGACCCGTCTTGGTGAAGGTGTTTTGCATGCCAGTGAAGTTGTAGGTGACGATGAAAGAAGACAGGAAGAGCCATCCGGTAGAGGTGGTCATTCCGTAGGAACGGAGGTAGGTTGGGTAGACCTCAGAGGGAATGACCCATGTCAACGCGGCGTAAGAACCAAAGAACAGTTCGTACAGGATAAGACCGGTGAAGTAGGTACCGAGAGTACCTTGCAGAGATTCGATCTGGTATGAGACACCAACAAGGACGAGGCCGACGAGGAAACCAGGCAACATGGCAATGGCCCAGAAACGACGACCACAGGTTTCCATAAGGAAAATGGCTGGGATGGTACCGATGAGGAGAGAACCACCTCCAACAAGCGCCATGTAGTTGGAGGTAACCTTGTCGAAACCGACTTGGTTCATGAGTACACTCATGTAGTACATAATGGCGTTGATTCCCGTAAATTGGCCAAGGAAGATCATGATGTTGGCGTAGATGATAGCGCGGCGAGCACGCGGCTTGGTGAAGAAGTCCATCCATGGGAAGCGGTTTGTGCGCCCAGCAGCCACCTCGGCTTCTTCCATCTCAGTGCTAACCTTCATGACGAAAAACTCCTCACGAGCTTCGTGGGTAGCAGTGCCACGAATGCGCTTCCAGACCTTGAATGCCTCCAGAGTCTTGCCCTTGTGCATAAGGTACCTAGGAGATTCAGGCATGAAGAGGATACCAATGCCCATGATAGTGGAGAAGACGAGCGATGAACCGAGGATATAGCGCCAGTTGCCCGGTACAGTGATGAACATGGCTGCAACGGCATAGCCAAGAACTTCTCCGAGGGCAATGTTGAACTGGTAGAGGGAAACAAGGTTACCACGGAGTCTGCTTTCGACAGTCTCAGCGACGTAGACGGGGACAGTACCACCTTCGAGACCGACACCAGCACCGAGGATGACACGAGCAGCAACAATCATGCCGTAGTTCATGGATCCGGCCTCGAGCGCGCCACCGATAGTGTAGAGGATACAGGAGATGAGGATAGCCCAGCGGCGACCGAAGTATTCGTTGCATGGCGAAATGAGGAAGGCACCTGCAATAGCTCCTAGCGGCATACCAGAGTTGACAAGGGAGTTTTGCTGAGCGGTAAGGTGGAGATCATCGGGAAGTGTGAGGTTAGCACCAGAGATGAGCGACTGGTCCAAGCCAGAAAGCAGACCACCCATAGATGCGAAAGCGACAATCATCCATGTGAAATGCTTGGGATTCTTGAATTCGATATCCAAGAAGCCCTTCTTGTAGTTGGCCTGCTCCAACTCCTTCTCGAGATCCTGAATCAGGTTCTCAGATTCCCATCCCCTCGCATCTTCGAGCTGTTCGGTCTTGGCCTTGGGTGCGGAGTAATCTGGTGTAGGAGCGACCGCAATGTTATCGACCTTTTCGTTTTGCATTGGCTGTTGCGGCGACGACGTGTCGTGCATCTCAACAACCTTGGTGTCCTTCTCGTCCATGGTGGGCAGTGATCAGCAAGGGACCAGCAGAAAGGATAGAGAAAGGTAGAGGGAGAAGGTCTGCAGCAAAAGGCTGGTATCTCACAACCCCTCACAAGCGGACGAGTCTCCGCCCTTTATAAACCCCAGTGGAGACGACCCATGCCCATGGAGAACCTCCCCATGGCGCTCCCCATCCCGCCATCAACGTGACGTGACGTACGCGTGGAGTCTCCATGGCACGAACGCGGCAAAAAATTTGTCTTTCGCGGATCGCAATGCCGGGGTAGTAAGCACCAGTGCATGGCCGGTTGTTGCAGACTTATCATGGGCTGCCCAGGAAGAGTAAGGCGGGTGGAGATAAACAAGCAAAGGACCGACCGTCTTGGTGGAGCTTGGCTGCAAAGAAGCTTCTAGCGGCCCACATGCGGCTCTGCGGTTGGATCCAATATTCTTGCCGATATACTCTCCGGCCAGGTGTGGAAGGTTGCGCGTGTGTTCGTCTCGAGGAAGCCTTTCCATACCACAACAAGATACCGCAGATGCTGGTTTCAAGAGCGCCAAGTTTGACATGAAGACAAGCATTACGGAAGGCGCGGAAGAGGCGCATGGCTCAACGTTCGCGACCAGTTCTGTTGTCTCCCGCTACCAGCTTCTCGAACGCCCAACCAATACCAAACTCTGCGCGCCATGACGTCGAGAGCCCTCGTGATGTGTCAAGAAACGGCGCGAATTGCAAGAGTCCAAGACCCGAAAGTCCATGCGTCCCATCGGAACCGGAGGCAAGGGTTGGTATGGTGTGAAAAGCCAATTCCCATCGCCATCGGGGGTAAACGCTTGATTCGGCGCCCATACCGTTTTCGGACGACCCGGTACAATAGTGCAGAGGGAGCATACCTTACTAAAGTACGCCGTCCGACATGTTCCGCTCCAGCCTCGTGCTCCCCCGTTCTCCAGGCTCTCCAGGCCTTGCTGTTGGGTGGATCTTGGAGGAGACCTGGGGGTGCTCACACGCGGGTTGGGGGCCGCCTCGGGCAGAACCGGCGGCGACTTCCAACACCATCAAGCACTTGCGGGATAGTATGCTTAGCAGGTCTTGTTGTGCCGAGCGGCCTTTTGTTGGTGTTCAATTCTGTGTGATACTATCGTCCCTCATCTCCATTGTGAATTACGCTTGGGGCTTATGACTACCCAGCCAGACATCATATCAGTGCGCACTGATCTTGGGATCGGAGGTGGACCACATCGCTGAATCCTACAACATCATAGCGCCTACATCGGACCACTCGCCTGCCTCCGACATTCTAGAGCTCCGATCCAATACACTACTACAAGACACAAGCCAAGCCATTAGCTAAATGTCTCCATATCACGACTCCACACGGAGCCTCACGAACTCTACCGTGTATATGCGCAAGCGGTGTGACTGGTCGAGAAGCTTCAGTGGATCATGCCCTGACTCGAGCAAGAAGAATCCCATGCTATGGCTTGATTTGCATAGCACAAACACCTGTCACACTTCTTCCATCCTTCCCAGAATGATGTACTTGTATCTCTCTCTTGCATTAGTACGATTTGTGGCTGTCAACTCTAAGTACTCACTCCGTCACCGTCATCATCGAAACTGGATAACGTCCCACCCAGAACAACAAATTTGAGCTTTACATTGTATAGTTACGCCGTTGCATCCAGCCTGGCGTCCAGATCCGTCTTGAATCCGTCACTTCCTTTGTTACTGCACGGTTCAGGCGGACTCGAATGGGTCGTAGCACGCGGTCGCCATCTATGGCATCTTTCTCCACAAGACCCACGGTTCCAGACGCTTGGAAATGCTAAAGATTGCTACACCGACAGAAGAAGGTTTCGACGCCCAAATTCTTTCTGCCACTTTCATTGCTCTGCCCCTGTCTACAATCTTTCTCATCTTAAACATTCCAGTCCCATCTATAGTATGGTGTAAGCTATGCCGACATATCATGAAAGTCTAGCGTCCGTCGTTATACAGCTCACACATTTCAGACAAGACAGTACTTTCAACAAACCGTCAAAGCCTCTGGCTCATGTACTCAAGGAGATTTGAAACACCCCGACTATCAAATATTGTAGGTCGAAATGACACGAGGTACACAATAAGAGCAATAGGTAGAGTATGGTATCCCATACGCAAGACCAGGACGAATCGCCATTGAGCTACAATAGCGATAGACAGGCTTATGCTACTTATAACCTATGATAGGATAACACAATCCACCGTCCTGGAGTCGACCGCCAACCAGATGCCAACTCTTACTCCGTTGCCGGCGCCTTAAGCACCTCATCCAGCCTCACGACCGTCGCCGAAAACGGCGTGTGAATGCCCGTACCCCTATCGTCATAGGTCTCACCTCCGTAAATCATCAGATGATTCGGCCTCTTCTTAAAGATCTGAATAGCCCGACTGTACACCGCACCGGCCGGCGTAGCATGTTCCTCCCACTTATCCAACGCGCCACCTGCAGAGTTCGTATACACCTGCCTTCGATCCGCATCACTTACTATAATCGTACCGTTTGGTCCACCAAGCGGGCTCCAGACCACATACGGACTTGCATTCGGCACCGTACTGTTGTTAATAACGATGGGTCTGCCAACGCTGTTGCGGAAGTTTAGCGGGCTATCGGCCATGACGTAGTAAACTGGGTAGTTCGAGCCGTACGAAGACGAATTTCCGATGGGCAATTCGTGGACGAGAATCCATTGGTTGAGCGGGGGAATAAAGGCTACTACCGTCATACCTGGGCGAGCGAGATACTCTTCGTAGGCGACGTCGTTTACAACTGGGCCCCAGGTTTTTAGGTCGGTGGAGGTTTGATGGGCGAGTTTTTGGCCGTGCAGGGGGTCGCGTTGGTCCGAGTAGTAGGCTACTAACTGACCTTGGTACTGTCTGCGTTACGTATTAGCACAAGTGGTGTTGGATAGGTATGAATTGCGGTACTTACAAGAAGTACGGCTCCCAGATTGGCGTCGCGCCATTTGTAGTATTCGGCCTCCCGCCTTCAGCAACATGGCTTACGAACTCCCACGTCCGCGCACCGTCTCTGCTAGCATAGAGATCGATCCTTGTCCCGTTGTTACTCCAGCTGTTTCCGCCCCCCAGGATAGTACCAGCTGGGTAGCCACCCATTGGTTCTGTCAATTCCGTCAGCGCGGGCTGGGCACTAAATCCCCAACCGTTGACTGTGTCGTGGAGATCGGAAACGTGCTCCCAGGATGCACCGCCATCTTTGGACTCAAAGATCGGGAAGTAGTTTGGGTTGTGACCGGAGAGGGATGCTGTAGCGATGATTGTTCCGTCTTGGAGCTCAGTATAGCGTGGGTAAGTTATTCCCTCGTCGCCCGAGGTTTGATAGATGGTGTTGTTTGTAAAAAAGCCCCAGGGTTGGGGGGCAGAGCTGTTGCAGGAAAGAGGGTGTGCAATGGTATTGCTGGTCAATGCAGCTGTCGCTGCCAGGAGCTTGAACAACATCGCTGCAACCTTCTTCTAGTATTGGAAGGGGTGTTTGATTGATACTGGGGTCGTGTAGATCGATCGTAACCTCAGCTTAAGTACCTCCATTCCGTCTTGAACGCCACAAGGTCATTGGTTTTCAGCGGTTCGGATCATCTCCAAAGCTTAGCCTCAAGAAGCAATGTGTAGTTCATCGCTTGTATTGACTATATACCCGGCGGGCTGTATAACGTGGTGTCAGTACCCCATGGGGCATTTTTGCCGGTGGATGTAGCTCATATGTTTTCGCGCAAATCGCCAACATGCGCTGAGTTTTGCTGTATTCATGATATTGGTGAGGGGAAAACAGTCTTCTTCCGGGATTGGCTGTATCCTGACGGCGGGTAAGCCGGGTGTTGAGATCTTGTACATGCTTTGGGTGCCTATAATGGTAGATCGACATTAAAATGTTGCGAAGCGAACTCAACAGAACCGGGCGGGTAGTCTTCAAAGACTCGGCTCAGAATATTGGATGTTTTCAGTGACCTTAACTGCATTTGTGTTTCTGTGAATTGCCATTAATAGAACTGATGGCTCTTATTAGGGCGTTATGTTGACGAGCCAAGAAGGGTCGAACATGTGATGGCCCCGGAAAAGTTGGCCGACATGGTATGTTATACTGGAAGGAACGTTGTATTGGGTTCTAGGGGCTAAAGTGTAAGGTCGTGATGACGGATGCTGCATATGTAAACAGCCGCGGGTCTTTATGCCTTTCTACCCTGAGCCAGCAGCCAAGTCAGAAAGTGGAGAGAGTTTCCGCATGGAGAATAGTATATGTACGAGCCCTCGTCCGGCAACGATTTTCTTGTGTTACTTGCACTAGTCGAATAGTCGGTTGGCATCCGAGTGAAAGAATGCCGTAATTCGGCGCATTGCAGGATACTAGGCGTACTACCCCATGGGGAAAGCAAATCACCGTGCATGATGCAACACTGGTCCACAAGTGTATCACCTGTCTTGTCCTGGACGAAGTGCCGCGAGTTTTTTCGCTTGGCATCATTTACCTGAAATACCTGTGGACTGGCGAAAACGCGACTTGTACAATGTCCATTGGGCATGAAGGTAAAGGTATGGAGAATGACCTCCTTTGAATTGTATAGAGGTCTTGGTTTTCTCGTACGGCAGATAATAACGGCAGTCAACCCCTAGTATTCGAGATGAAAGTCTGGAGTTGATGCCTAAAGCAGAACTCACGACAGTCAACCCCTAGTATACCAAGGAGATCGTTTGATGGGGTTGACAGTATGGAGATTATCATTGAATGGAGCGCAGAAGATGAAAACATACTTAAGCGTCCGTTGCGAGACCAACTGACTGCCAACGCAACAATCGAGTCCAGCGATCAGCGACCATGTTTCGTCCAACCTCTTTCTTCGCACTTGGCGCACTTCTGTTTCTCGCAATACTTGATCACGCCTCCGCTGTCACAGCGGGTTGCGGCAAGTCACCAAGGTTGACCAACGGTGTCCAAAGGACGACGGTGAACGGCAAGCAACGCCAGTGGACCCTCCGAATCCCGAAGAACTATGACAACTCCCATCCCTACAAATTCATCTTCGGTCTCCACTGGTTGAATGGCGACATGACATCTGTCTCCGGCGGTAGCGCACCGTACTATGGCCTTGCGGCTCTCGCAAACGAGACGGCCATCTTCATCGCACCTGACGGCATAAACAAAGGCTGGGGAAACCAGAACGGCGAAGACATTACCTTCCTCGATACCATTCGCAAGCAAGTCGAGGATGATCTCTGCGTAGACGAGACACAACGTTTCTCCCTCGGATTCTCCTATGGCGGTGCTATGAGTTTCAGTCTAGCATGCAGTCGTGCGAAGGAGTACCGCGCCATCGCTGTGCTATCTGGTGCAACTCTTTCAGGCTGCGCCGGCGGAAACGATCCAATTGCTTTGTACCAGCAGCATGGAGTGAAAGACAGCGTCCTGCCCATCGCTTCAGGAAGGGAGATTAGAGACCGCTTCGTGAGACTGAACGGGTGCCAGGCTAAGAACGCGCCAGAGCCGGCGAAAAACAGCAGGCAGCGAATCAAGACGGTATACGATGGGTGCAAGTACCCGACACAGTGGACTGCTTTCGATGGAGATCATGTTGCGCTGCCCGGAGACGCGGGTAACGATGTTGGACCACAAAGTTTTACACCTGGTGAGGTCTGGAAGTTCTTCTCTCAGTTTTAAGGAGCGAGAATCTAGTGTGTTGAATTGATGGTGGGTGACTTGATGAAGTGAGGAAGACGGCTCAGTATAGCTAGAGGTGTATATAAATGTCAGTATTGAGATGATGAGAAAGTACAATTGAACGTATCACGCGTCTTGAGATGAGAGGTTGATGAATGTGGAGAGTGAAGGGTGAGGGGCCAGAGTGACTGTCCGCACGTGAAGAGGCGCCCGCGCTACTCGGCTCCTTCCCCACCAGACGCGAGTGTCAACACCAACCAGACGCGTCCCAACTCGACCCCAACGTCATGGTAAGCATAAGCATCAACATGCCGCTATTCTATGCGCATACTGACTATGACAGGCGCGTCTCAGTGATGCGAATGGGAAGAAAAGGCGAGGCCGGCCTCCAGGCAGCCGCAATTCTAGTGGTGTTGTGAAGTCAAAGACGAAGCCCGCACCAAGGGCGGCTGCGGCGAAGAAGGGCAAACCTAGGAAGAAACAGGCGCAAGAAGAAGTCGAGGACGAGCTCTCGATAGCTGTGGGCGCACAAACACAACCATCGAAACCTCGCAAGCGCAAATCCGACGACATCGCCGAAGCCGAAGACGAGTCGCGCAACCAGTACGCGCAGTTGGAGACTAAGACGAAGAGGATACCGCAAGAGCTGATGGACACATGGCCGCAACTGCCGCCTCAGGTCTTGGAGCAGATGACGGCCGTGGTACGCAATGCGAAGAAGGATATCGCCGAGACACAGCGAGACGAGCGCAGGATCATGGCCGCACACAACACACTCAATCCCCTTGTGCGGAAGCTGGCACGTCAACTAGCTGAGTCGCGGATGCCTCCCCAGGCCAAAGACATCCACTTCAACATTGATAAGCTCACGGAGCGCAATGCCCAAGTATCACGAGAGGCCACGACAGTCCGGCATGCGAAGCAGCTGCTCAGTGAACAAGCCAAGATTGCTCAGCACTTGCTGAACAAGGACGAAGACAATCTGGACGCTCTGAAGAAGAACGTCAAGAGCTGGAGGACCGAGTGGAAACACCAGAAGAAGCACGGACGGGTACGTGTCGGTCTATTCTAGACAAGCTGAATGTGTCGCTAACCTACCTGCTGTAGCTCCACCCCTTACTCCAAGGCCAAGGCGATGCGACGACGAACAGAGACGGTCCAGACGATATACAGTTGAGGCCATCACAACCAGTAGACTTGTCCCTCCTCGATACGCCTAACGACGACCTTGCACCGGTGCTCGGACAATTGCGACGCAGCCTGGAGAGTATGCAGGGCAACCATACACAAGTAGAGGGTCTCGATACGGCCATGAGGGACGCGCAGGCTGCACTAGACCATGTCCTGTTTAAGCACGCCAGCGCAGTGCAGTACGCTGCTCTTTGAAGCGTCGACATGCAGGTCCCGCAGCGGTTTTTGTTCTTTCCATAGTTATGCATGACTCGGCGTATGGGTTGGCTTCTGTGCAGGCGTACTGCACACGGGGGTGGGATGAATACCAGGGCAAGTGTATGGCGTTGGAGGGCATCTCTATCAATTTACTCCCAGTTTTAGAACTGCGATTCCGACAGTATGGTCATCGGAAAATGTGCATTTGCGGCCGAGTCCATTTATGTAGTGTAGCAACACTAGAAAGTGATTGGCTCCACCACCTTGGCATGGCCTCTCGGCAGAGCGGAGCCACTTCTGCAGCTACAGCCCTTCTATGCGAAACTTGTGCGAACTACAACACGTCAAGCACGTCGCTCTTCGCATAACCTGGAAACCATCCGAGATCGTTAGCGTCTCGCAGCGGGAAGCTGTCAAAATTGCCGCTAAGAAATTCTCGCGGTGCACTTCTCCGCTATTGGATGTCCTGGCAGCCTCCGGGATCTTCCTTCCAAGGTTCGGTTCGGCAAAGCACGCGACCGCAGACATTCACCTGTCCCTTGTGCCTCTAAACCCACACCTCTCCGCCACTCGTCTACCGCGACTACAGGCTCTGCTGTGCCACCAAAGAACGTGTCTCTGGCGCATCGCGACCTTCTTTGCTCTTTCCGATGCTTCAGTGCCTGGCGAGACCCCTGTCGTAACACACATGAACCTGCGCGTCTCCAAGAAAAGCACCCGGCTCTGACACCGACCCACTATCCACACTTGATGACGGAAGCTGCACGACGATCAAATGGAGCTTCGCCAGACAACATGGCCGAATCCAAAGAAACAGACAAGGACAAAGTTGCCCCAGATAATGACGTGTCCAAAGCCCATTCTCCTGCGAAGAGCAAACCCAATGCGACCAATTCTGAGGCGCCTGCAAAGCCACCAAAAAAGCGTAGAAAAGTAAACCATGGTAAGCCATCGACGCTGTGTAGCCGCGAAGGCGTCCGCAACCCTGCTAACCTATATGCTTCCATGTAGCATGCATCTACTGCAGACGTTCGGTGAGCTCCACCCACATCCCCAGCATTCGATACATACCATGTGTTCGCATGTAAGACAATTTTTCCTGCTTGCTGACTCAAACCAATCAGCACATGACCTGTGATCTCGTAAGTGCACCAAATGAGGCATCATCTATTCGCAAGCTGATTGTGCCTTCGCCCATTGCAGGAGCGACCATGCACACGCTGTGTAAAACGAAATATTGGACACCTCTGTCACGACGAGCCGCGTGAAGGTGTTAAGAAGTCCAAGTCTGAGCCAGAGAATGGTGATGGACAGAGTCAGCCCACTCAGGTCGAGTCAACTCCCTCCGATGCAGCATCAACGGCCGCTCCACCAGTTCCGGATGCAGGGCTTAACCTGGCCACGCATCCAGTACCTCCTAATAGGGATGCCAGCACAACATCAGGTACCCGAAACGACCCCGTATCCGCGCCACAATTGCCTGCTTTGACGGCTGGTAGTCAGCCTTGTAAGTTACACTTCCCCTCAGCTCCACATCGTAATCGTCACTGACACTCCTGGGAGTTTTGGGTTACGATGGTTTGCTCTCATCTCAGAACAACCTTCAGGACATGCAATTCCACCCTTCATATATGTTCAATACCTCAGAAGTTAGCAATGAGTATAACCTGCTCAACGATTTCCTCAACAACAGTCTCATGGATGACGGTGCATTCTATGGAGGCAATGACTTCCACAGTCTCTTCACCGATGCCTCACTCATGAACCAGATGGACTCTCTGAATAGCAATTCTGCCTACAGTGCAAGCACATCAAGACCGCCCCAATTACTTCCACCTCCCGCGCAGAATGCCGCTGGGAATGCTACATCACGACAAGCAGCTGGGGTCCCCATTGACAAGGCCAGAGAAAGATACCTCGTCACAGCCGCCGACCCTGCTGGAAACGACAGTCCTGAAGAGCGCATGAACAAACTACTCAAAGCGAAAGTCGACGCAGGGCTCCTAAAACCTTTCAACTACGTCAAGGGGTATGCCAGATTAAACCAGTATATGGAACAAAACCTGCAGCAGGCATCTCGCATCCGCGTACTTCGCCAACTAGATCGCTTCCGGCCCAAGTTCCGCGAGCGAATGCAGAGCCTGACGGACGTCGATCTAGTACGCATTGAGATGTGGTTCGACAAGAGCTTAATGGAGTACGACCGCGTCTTCGCTAGCATGGCGATACCTGCGTGCTGCTGGAGAAGAACAGGCGAGATATATCGCGGCAACAAGGAAATGGCGCGGCTCATCCACGTACCGATGTCGAAGTTGCGAGACGTAAGCTAGAACAACTATCGCTTGAATATAGAGCAAGCTAACCAGAACAAAGGGTAACATCGCTCTGCACGAGATCATTGCCGAACCATCGCTGGTATCGTATTGGGAGAAGTTTGGCGCCATCGCATTCGATCATACGCAGAAAGCTATTCTGACGAGTTGCTCCCTGAAGAATCCAGATCCGCATTCCAAGGATCCAGAGATACGGTGCTGCTTTTCATTTACGGTGAAGCGAGATGCTTGGAATATGTAAGTGGTGGTCGGTGTTTGCATGGGAGCTTAGACTGACTGTGACTAGACCGGCGTTGATTGTGGGTAACTTCCTTCCTATCACTGAGGCTACGTCGGGGTCGCTACCAGCTTCGTAGAACCTTTATGGCAAGTTCACTGCTCACCGGCGGCATTGAACTGTAGTTTGTAATGAGTTGAGGATGTAGCAACATTGGGCTTGGATGTCTAGATGCATCCACCAGAAAAAGTATGTACACAATCTGTTGTGAAGGTAATTAGGATTGCGGCAAGAGGCTTTACTTCAACATGTATATCCTATTGCTTGCATTTTTGTCTGATTGTATTTGTTCTTCTGTCTCTAATTCAGATGCACTCGCGTGTTGCTCCTTCCCAATCTTTTCACGTGTAGGTGAAGTTACCTTCGACAATGGCAGGTCGCGACTTCACTTTCCACACGTCACCCTCCACCTGTCTCTTCTCCACGTCTTTCATGCAACATGTCTCACGCGCAACCAGCAGCAAAGTTAGAGCGCGAAAAGAAGTTGAAGGCGGTTCTGAGTGAGTGTTATCCTTTATACTTACCCTGCGCATGACGCTCACTTTCTTTCTAGCATTCGCGTCAACTCTCAGCGAACGCATCGAAACTGGTAACAATGACGCGACGCTCATCAGTGAACTCCAAACGCAGATGCGCGGCCTCCCTCTCCAAGCCTCATCTACCCTCACCGCGAAGCAAGATGAACTCGATAAACTAGGAACTGAGCTCTGGAACCAAGCTACACGCTTACGCCGCAAAGACGAATCTGACATCGATGCAAAATCGGAAGATGCGACAGCGCACAAGTTTCACATTCTGCCTTTTCTGCGTGCTTACGCGTTCATGCTGCTCGATTCAGCTGGCGGCCGGGGTCCGAAGGGGCGGCAAAGGAAGAACTGTATTCGACTGATCAAGGTTGCCCTGAAGACGGCCAGAGTATGCATTGAGGGGAATGAACTGGGCATTGCAACAAAAGTTCTTGAACGCGCCGCCGATTACGAAGATGTTTTGGGTAAGCGGGACGAAGGTGGGGACGAGAGAGACGGGGAGCTTGCAGATGGGTTCAGGGCGCAGTATTTTGCTGTGCGTACAACTCTGGTAAGTGAACTATCAGATGCGACGCCCCTGAGATGCGCCATCGAATTGACGTACGTATAGGCATGGCGTAGTGGTCGTATGGACATGGCAGAGCACATGTTTAGGAAGTGTAAAGAGTTTGGGAAAAGCTTCAACGCTACCACGACTGAGCAGCTTGCTGATCTACTGTATGAGATTGGAAAAGCCGCCCTTGCGAAGCGCGATTACGAGATTGCCGCGAGGTGGTTAGAACGCGCCTTTGATGTCCTTGGAGAGCAAGATCTGGACATGCTCAGCCCCGAGATTGGTGAGCTGAGACTTAGCATCATGCAGAGTCTTGGTAAGAAGACACATCATACACAACCGGAAGACGACAGCTAATGATACCATCAGTCAACGCATATATGAAGACCAAGACCATGGAAACACAAGAGAAGGCATGGCAAATGATGAGGTTGATGGAAACCGACTTTGGAGACAAAATGATGGTGTCCTTGCTGAAGATCGAACTCTTATCCGAAGCTCAAACTTTCGACACAACCGAGTTCTACAACGTCCTTTTGCGCATGATACGCACCGTTGTGCTGAATGACACAAATTTCAAGACCATCATGCATTACATACACAAGCTGAAAGATCACAGCAACACCACCGCCTGCAAAGCGCTCGAGGATTTAATCGACGTTCGGCTCTTTCGAGAAGAAAACCAGTCCTGGATCGAAAAAGCTGTCATCACACGTATCTGGATTGGAACAAACAATAATCTCGCTGACAATACGCTCGAGCAGCTCCAGGAGCTCTTCGATACCGTCGATCAGAACTCGAAGATTCGCCTTTCTGCTCCTGCCACACATGCTGCGCAGACTTTGTTGTGGAAGAAAGTAGGGGCCGCAATTAGCCAGGAGCAATATCATGTGGCTGAGGCGTGGTGTCGGATGTGCCTCCATGCTATCTTCGAGAGAGCTGGGGTCCAAAATAAAGCGAAAGTTGCGAGAAAAATTATACAGTGTGCACTGGCGACGCATGACTATGAGGGCGCGAGGGAAGTGCATAACAAGATGCCAGAGAGTGGCAAGGATGAACCTGTGACGAGATATTTGATGTATAAGGCTGGTCTCCGAGGCGGGGATGAAGACTTTGCGGCTGAATGTCTCGATCATGTTTGTCGGAGTTCTGCGAAAGATGCTACTCTGCTTTATGCTTGTGTTATGGAGGCTCAAAGTGCGGGGAACAAGAGGCAGGCCATTCGTGCTCTGGAGAAGGTGCTTGAAAAGTACGAGCATAATGCGCTAGCAGAGATCAATCTTCCTGCGCTATTGCGGTAAGTCGTTCGCTGGAGTTGCTTTACGTTGCTGACAGGTGACCAGGTCTGCCACTCGTATGCTAGAGTCTGAACTTATCAAGGACGGCAAGATTGACACCGGTGTTTTGAGACAGATTTGCAATGTCTTCGAAGGAGGTGAGTGGCAGCACTCTTTCTGGTTGAAGACTTTTTCATAACACTCGCCAGCATGCCTTCAAGCTAAAGCGTCCCGTACGAGGCCGAGCACACCGGCTAAAGAACTGTTTACAGCCGTGGAATTTGAATGGTTCTCCAAGAATGCTTATAACATATCGCTCAAGTACTGTGCGGAGATGCCACCAGGGTCTCTGGTCAGGTTGCTGAGCTGCTGTATCGAGTTCATCAAACTGCTCAAGGGGAAGACCCAGCCAGAGGCAGACGGTGACCTCTGCCTCCGACTAGTGTTCTGCGAATTCCTCGCTGCATGCACCTACACCACTCTGGCACGCGCAGAGGATAACACTGAGCAGAGCGTCAGTCGCGTTTGTTGTTGCATTGACCAATAGCTGACTAGTTTAGATTCATTACTACCTGGAGACCCGCAAACACAGTCAAGAATTTCGACAAGCTGCAGCAGAAGGTATAGACAAACTCAGTGGACCGTCTCAAGCCGACATTATTTCCAAACACCTCCAAGTTGTCAAGCTGGAGCTTGAAGCTGTGCTCAAGCTTCAAAGATGGGATGAACTCGACAAGCTTTTCGACCAATGTTGGAAGTACAAGAGTCCAGACCACTACGAAACGTTGGCAGATCTTGTCCTGGTTATACATGGGTGCATTCTGAAAGCGGGCGTAGATAAGAAGTACCAGACAAGTAAGACCTGAAGCTGAGTTGCGTGAGAACCGAACTGACAAGATTCGTAGAAGTACTGTCTGTTCTTGAGAAGATCATCAATCTGACGTGCCGACAACCAAACCGGGACATAACGAAGCTGGCTCGTTGGCTCCGGTGCCTGTTCAATATTTCACTTGAGCATGACGAGAAAGCCAGTCTCAAGTGCATTGAGCAAGTAACGCACATGGCAGCGAAGCAGCAAAACGTAAGTCCCATTTACCTTCTTACCTATTGATTCATTTTAAAAAGTCCGTTCAGACCGTCCATTCTATCACTGCAAAAGTTGGACTGCACACACCATCGCTATCATCTGACCCTGCGAAGAACGCAGACGCTGCAGACCCGGCTGATGATTACATCAAGGAACTCGAGCGCTACCCCAAGACAGAGCTCGAATGGCTTGCATGCACCCTCTTCAATCGTGCCGTGGACTATTATTTGCAGGAGAATGACGATGCGACAAGAAAATGGGCAGATCAGGCGTTCCTTGTAGCACAGTGTATTGATGATGGCGGTGCGACAAGGAATAACTTGATGAGTCGGTTCGCAAGGCTGGAGTTTGGAGAGTAACCGGCACAGTAAGCGGCTTGAGGCGCCCCGACCCAGATCGTATCCAACGGGCAGGATAAGCACTTCGCACGTTATAGGCATAGCGCATTGTTGCATTTGTGGCTTCACACCTGGGCATCGCATGTCCTCCACTGATACTCCTCAACTAAAATTATACACGTAAGGCCTTGAAATTCGCTCCACAGATTACGCCACTGATGTGGGTCGCTCGATGCCGACGCGGCCGTTCGTTCCGCGCGGCCAAACCTCACGCCCACGCATTTGTGTACGCGGCGCAGTGCAAATTCGGCGGCATGACAGCGGTAAAAGAAGGGGATGGCATCTTTAGGAGACGCCACCATGCAATGTGTGGGTTAAATATTCTTCCACTGACAGATAACCATAGGTTGATAGCGTCGTCTGCAACGCGCACGCGACATGTATCCGCTTTCGGGCGTAGTAGACGTTTCTGACCCATGTCATCCCGGGGATGACACCCACAGCAAGGCTCGCATTGTATAGGCGTCGTCATGTTCCTTAATGCCCAGCCATGTTGACGCTGGGAGTTCCCGCAGTTACGAGCCTATACTTTCACAAAGGCTGCCCGCCATTTGCTTTCATTTGCTCGAGCTGATCGCGTTGCTAACACTTCACTCTTACACGCTTTTTAAACCGTCAACTAGCTAGTGCTGTAGCGCGATGAGGTTCTTCTCAAGGCTGCATGTATGTGCGGCTCTAGCTATTCTTATGATCTTGTACTTCACCTGGGTTCACTCTGCCGACTTCGAAGACACCGTCCACACCGTCTGGCGCGGTAGCGCGCATCGCATTGTAGTATTTGGTAATGATTGGTCCGACACTGGAAGCTACCGCGTCTCGTCGCCTGTATTGTCTGCGGTCGTTGCCCGCGATGCTGACCGAGGCGATTTATGGGTAGAGACTTTATGCAAAGAGGTTAGTGGGAGTCACAAACAACGTGAAGACATGACCTGACAGACTTCAGCTCGCGTGTGATACCATTGACAACTTCGCGCACTCCAAGCCGGCTGCCGCTGCACATATCGGATCGTTGGTTGACGCAGATGTTCACTCGGAAGCGAAAGGCGCCGGGAGCAACGAGACCACCGTAACTCCGTTCGACTTCAAGACACAGGTGGAACAGTACATCACCTACGACAAAGGACGTCGAGTTATCCCGCAAAGTCTGCGAAAAGGGGACGAGTGGACTTTCTTCACCGTTTTCTTCGGCTTGTGGGATCTTTTGGAGTACTCTACACTGGAAAAGGCTGCCGCCATGTCTGCTGTGGACAAGAGCATTGCATCGCTGTTTCTGAATCTTGATGTACTCGCCGAACATACTGCAAATCCGCCGAAAGTCGTCATGCCGAAGATGATCGACGCTAGCTTCCTACCTCAGTTCCAGCTGCAGAAGAAAGCGATGCGGGAAGCCGACTTTGCGGTGACTCAGCACCGAATGGTGTTTTTGTGGGCATATTGGGATACTGTTTTGGTTCGGACTGCATCCCAGTGGAACAAAGGTGCTATCTACATGCCTGGGCCGCATGATTTGATCATGGAGGAAGTTCGCGCCAAACAGCTATACTCGAAACAGATCTCAGATGCAGCTGGTGTCGGTAAACAAGCCCCTCTTTTCGAACAGATTGAACAACCATGTCTCGTGCCGCAACGAAGTGGTGCAACGGATCTACAAACATCCGACGTGCAGAAGTGCTCCGTTCCAGCCGCACACTTATTCTGGTAAGTTAACGGCTACACAAACGCATTGTCTCAACCTGACTAGGTAATAGGGATAACGTCCAACTCAGCGGTCCTGCCCATGAGCTAATCGGAAAGCAAGCCGCTAGCCTCGTACGGGGAAACCAAACTGTCAATGAGCGTGAGATGCAAAGCTCCGACAACAACGAAAAACCTAAGGAACAAGAGGGACAGAACTTCAACCTAAAATTCCCTCCAGGTTTCTAGTACGCCGCGATAGAGACACTGTCTAGAACTTGGCCAAGGCTTCGTTGGGCTTCATGGTTCTCAGCAATGTGGCATAGATTGCGCCTCGCTTCGAAGGACGGCGTATGGATGCAATGCGCAGTATAACTGTGTAGATCCCGAGACTGAGTCACTTCTGTCATCGTGAAAGACGTGTTGCATTGTTGGAGCCCCTTGCGTAGCGGGTACAGGAATGCTGTCATGTCTCGCGGGTCGGTAGAGCGTGTCTTGGCGGGATGAGAACAAAGAAAGTCCCTAAGAAGATCGGTTACATCTGACTGGAACAATCATTTTACTGGATCGCAACAGCTGATTCGTCAAAGCACATCGATTCCAACTCCACACACCGGATAATGCATTCAAAGAGAAGCACAGAATGTTGTATGGCTCGTCCAACGCGGCTCCTCCCTTCCTGTTCGGCCAGGGACAATGAACCACGCCTTCTTCCGACAAAACTCATTAGATCAACTGCTTCGTCGCTGAATCTCAAAAATGCTAGCAAGTCGAGTGTTGCCACCGATTGTTCGGACTTCACCACTCTCTTCCCAGCCTCCTGTCGCTATCTTCTTCCACGTGCCTCGGCGGTACGTCAAGTCAAATATGCAGGTCAGTGACGGTTCTCCAGTGTCTCCAATGGACGATGCAAAGCCTTTGAGAAGTCTGCGTAAGAGCAGTCGAATTCATGAGACGCGGTCTGCTCCTACTTCTAACCCTACTGCTGAGGGAAGCAACAAAGAAGAGCAGCCGATATCCCCTGCTTCGTCTTCGCCTCGGACTACGAGAAAAAGAATCGCCTCACTTATTGAGGTTCATGAGAAAGAAGACTGCAACAGTCCGATCGACGATATGCCTCCTCCAAGCGCTACTTCTGCAACTGCAGTAGGGTCTCCAGACTTTTCGGGTCACGTATGTCTTTGCCAACCGGAGCCAAAAATACCACGGCCACGAAATGGTGAGTCCATGGCATTCCTTTGTCTTCCAAGGACATATCCTCCTTAATCGGGGTATACGACTTGGGTTGTGGATCAAAACCGAAACACGAGTCTTTGTCTGTAGTCATTGTTGCTCAGCCCACTAACTACTTTCATAGCATTCATCCTCTATCGACAGCATCACCAGCAGGCCATTACCGCTCGCAATCCTGATCTCAACAATCCCGACATTTCCAAGATCATCGGTGAACAATGGAAAGCTGAAGGTGAAGAGCAGAAGAAGGTTTGGCAAGATCTTGCGCAGGTTAGTGGTCATCTGCACATCTCTTTGTGTTCATTTTATTAACATGAGACTCAAGGAAGAGAAAGCTAGGCATCAGGAGCAGTACCCTGACTACCGCTACCAACCGCGTCGTGTTGGCAAGCCGGGATCATCTCCGTTGAACCCTACTGGTCAGCATACTACAGTCGACAAGTATCGCTGCCACAAATGTGGTGGTCGCAGTCTCAGAACACCCGCCAGTCCTTTTCTCGATGCCTCTGGCACACCAACTCTGCCGCCTCCCAATATATCGGAAGGTCTCACACCAACAACCCGCTATTTACCTGTGGTGGGTAACCTCAGCATACAATCACCAGTTATGCGCCGCCCCAGCAACCTTCAAGTAACTTCAGCGATGCATACGGACTCGATAATGTACAGCCCTTTAACACCGAACAAGAAGCGTCGTTTCGACTATGGACCGCCTCCGCCAACGAGTAACGGTCGCAGAGCGGAAGGACCGTACTATGCCCCAACTCAGTATGCTCACCGACGTGAGTCTTTACCGCCTATTCATGTGCCGCCTCACAGTGCGACCATGCCTCCTCCACGAACTCCTCGTGAGTTGCAACGGAATTCAATGGTTGAGTTGGGTCCTCTACAACATGAAGGTAGCCCAAGAAGCGTAGAAGAAGTGCTCAGTGCATTCCCATATTCCAACAAGATTAAACTGCTTGGACGCATAACGCCTCCGTACAAAGAACCGGGCTCCGCAAGCCCATCGTGCCGGACCAATCGCGGCGCCATCATCGCCGTCGAAGGTGACGAGATAGCTGCAGTCAAGGAACTCTCAGAATGGTTGAACGAGTACCTCATTAAGCAGAAAGAGTACAAACCGCAGATAGCCGAGCCACCTCAAGCTCCCAATGACGATAACAAAGAAGTCACGTTTGAGAACTATCTCAACCTAATTAAGGAGTGGCATGGCAAGAGCAAGGAGATGATCAAGTACATCATTACGCCCATTTCATCCACACTCTCTTCCCCAAAGGACACCATCGCGTCCTCAAACCCATCCACCGTTGCTGTCACATCATCTACTCCATCCCGGAAGGACTCGACCACACCACCCGACTCTCCCCTAATGTCAACAAGCATAAAACCCGTCATCATCCTCCCTACCTTTCAACTCCAAGCCTCGGTCGCATACGCATCCCGCATTCCCATTCAAGACGCTTACAGCCCGACAGACCACTGGCAGTGGATGGCGACGCTTTGGCGGGGAACGGTAGGACCGGATTTAACGCTTTATGTGAGAGGGTACGATCCGAAGGAGGGGCAGGTGGGAGCTAAACCTGAGATGGATGATGGGGTTCGGTGTTTAACTGTGTGGAAGAGTAGGGAGGCTGGGGCGAAGTTTGCGGAGGCGGATCTGAGGAGGGTGGGGTTCGAGGTTGGGGAGTGGATTAAGGGTTGATGGATGTCGTTGACGTGGCTCGAATGGCTCACGTGGTTTCAGGCGATGGAGTGGGTTTTTTCTTCTTCTTCTCCATTTTTCTGTCTATTCTCTTCTTTTGGGGGCATGATGCTATCAAGGTCTTTGTACAAAGCTTTGACTGTCGAGGTCATGGCTTGTCGAGGTGTTGACATGGTAGAATATAAAGGTTCATGAAGAGATGAACTTGGAGATGAATACTTGTGTCACATACAAACTGCTACTTTGGGTGGTGCTAAACAAAGAAGACGTGACCTGGCTGCGGCGAGGGCGGCTGACGTTGGCCTGGTTAGCTCCTCGGAAAGAACGCAACAAAGCCGAGAAGATGTCATAGCGCGGCTTTCACATGGCACGCACACGTCCTCCGCAACCTGTCACATGCCGGACCCTCACCCAACCACAGAGCCTCAATACAGCTAATTCGCCGCGCTTGTCGACGGCTTGAACGGCTATTGCTGTAGTCGTGGACAAACTGGGGGTTGATGACCATAATGCGCATTGCGCCGCTGTTCCATGGCTTTCCCCATACCCCAGACGAGATCCACCCCGGGTTTGCGTTACGACTTGACCTCAGCTGGCATTCACATGCTTACGCCGACAGGCTTGCGACGTACGTGTAGACCCGACTTGACGCCTTTCATGACGCACAATAGGCCTGCGACTGCATCTACTTGGTCCAACACAGCGCTTTATGCTAGGAAAGAGCTACGGCCATGATAGACCATGTATTGGGACGGCCATCGGTGCAGTTCAGGAAGATACAGGTGTTGGCAGTGGTATCCTTTTGGTCCTTTTACCTCTACAGGCAAGTTCTACACACACTCTCTCTCACACACACACACACTAACAATCCCGTAGATGCGACCGCCATGGCCCACCAATCCTCCGCCGCATATCCGCCCTCCTCTCCAAGAAACTCACCGTCTGGCAATCCGTCCTCATAACTCTCCTCTACCTCTACGTTGCCCGTAACTTCGGCAAGCTCGTAGGCCTCGAGTGCCCAGAGCCCCTCGCGAGCCTCTACTCGCGCTCCTACTTCCGCGCTACATGGGTTACGACTGCGCTGGACGCAGGCTTCTGGTCTGCTATGCGGATTAAGCGCAAGGGCGTCAGGGATCTGTTGTCTGTCGTCTTCAGCATATACTACCTGATATGTGCCGAGCAAGCCGACGAGAAAGTCCGCAAGATTAGAGCGACGCTTACCGTCGATCATTTGCGCGTCGCTTGGAATAAAGGCACCACGCCGTATCTGGGTGCGCTGACGAGCATGATGCGACCCAGGCTGATGGTCTATCCGCCGCGCCAGATTCGCATACCGCGACCCAAGGCTAGTTCGTACAAGGAACCCGTGACCGGCTGGCTGTACTTCAATGGGCCGCGGAGCGCATTGAAGAAGCAGGACAAGGTCGTCTTGGACATACCTGGAGGTGGTTTCGTGGCCATGAACCCGAGGAATCATGATGATAAGCTCATGGGCTGGGCTGGCAAGACGGGCCTGCCTGTTCTTAGTCTGGATTACAAGAAGGCTCCTGAGCACCCGTATCCGTATGCGCTCAACGAATGTTACGACGTCTACCACATGATCATCGCATCGAGAGGAACGTGCATGGGTCTATCGGGAGAAGTAGAGCCCAAGATCGTTGTCTCGGGCGATTCGGCTGGGGGTAACTTGGTTACTGCTATGGTGCTCATGATCCTGCAAAGTGGCTCGACTGAGACGCGAAGGTGGCAGGGTGAATATGCGATCCCGCCTCCAATCGGCGTAGTCTTGATCTACCCTGCGCTGGACATGAACATTGGCAACTGGATGACGGACGAGCAAATGGCGCTTATCCGCGACCGACGAGTGAGGAAGACGAACCGACCCATCTTACGACATAAGAGCGATGATTACAGACAACTTGCGCCCAACACACCATATGGCTCTGATGATTCGGATGGTGACGACGAAGATGAGCGCAACAGAGTCAGCACGACCAATGCATCTATGCCAAAGACCAATGGTCTCAGGACGTCTCCCCAGACAATGATCAACCTCTCCGCCGCACACACCAACCAAGACAGCACCTCTCTCCCCCGCCTCGACACTAACACCAGCACCCTCAACCAAACTCCCGGCCAAACAACTCCTGCCAATTCAAGTTTACCGCCCACACCGGCCGCGACACAGCCCTCTACACCTGGTCCAACAGTCCCAGCACCCCCAGCCACAGCCATTAAAACTCGCCTCGCAATGTCTTCCATGATATCCTACTTCAACGACCGCATCCTCACCCCCGAAATGATGCGCGCAATGATAATCCTCTACATTGGCCCGCACCACCGCCCAGATTTCTCAACCGACTACCTCCTCTCTCCTTTACTCGCCCCGGAGTCCCTACTAGCAAGGTTTCCACGCACATGGATGTTGACGGGTGAGCGCGATCCGCTCGTAGATGATACGGTTATCTTCGCAGGCAGGCTACGGCAAGCGAAGCGTGCGGAGTGGGTTGCGGCGAAGGAGTTGGGACTAGACTGGGCGAGAGGTGAGTTTAGAGAAGGGGAATGGGTCAATGTTGACTTGGTGCCGGGAATCAGTCATGGATTTTTGCAGTTTGTAGGGGTTTTCCCAGAAGGGTGGAAGTACATCTTCAGGTGTGGCAAATGGATTGCTGAGGCGTTTGAAGATGCGACTGATGGGAGGAGGGGTGATGAGACGCCCATGTACACACCTGCTGTTACTGCTACGCCGAGGAGACCACGAGAAAAAGGAAGCGATTATTTCGGTACGGTGGGTTTACAAGATGCTATTGATGGCTTGACTTCTCCGCAACATCAACGGAAGAGACATCATCAGCGTACCAACACCGCGTCTTCGGCAGAGGAAGACAGGCCGTTGGAGATGACGGTTTTAAATAAGGGAAAGAAGAGTCCGCCACAGCAGAACGGGTCTGGTGTGCGGGGAAGTACAAGGGGGAGGACGAAGAATTATAGAGGGAGACGCAAGAGCTTGGTTAGTCTGGCGAGCGAGGATGACTTGTTGGGCAGGAGAATGAAGAGTTTGACTGGGGGGTTGGGAGGAAATGGGGTGTCTGACGTTATTTGATGTCTGATACATAGGTCTAGCGAGTACTTGTGCTGTGTTTGCATATATAGAGATTCATCCAGCAATGTGTCATTCGTATAAAGGAGCTTGTTTCTGCCAAGTCATACTTCAATTGTTAACACCTACCCTGAATGTTTACACTATTGTCTCTCTGTCAAAGTTACAACAGGAAAATCTACGTATACCGTTAAGGGTGAACCTTAATTCTGATTCCTACAGTCTACGGATCAAAGAAGACATCCCGCACGTCCTTCCACCAAGCCTTCTTCTTGTTCCCTTCCTTGTCCATATCTCTCAAAAACTCCAGAATCGGCATCCGTCCCATTGGACACATGAGCACCCCTCTCGCAGTCCACTCACACAAGAAATCGCGATACGCCTCATACCCCGGCGGCGTTACCGGATTACCCAATCTCGCACTCACATCCTCCACAACAACAGGCTTCAACGCACCCCTTCCCACATTCGCCATATGATCCAGAATCTCCTTGGTGTTGAACAACTTGCGCTCAACAGAAAGGCGCTTCAACTCGCCTTTCAAACACTTCTCCAACGCCAACGCTTCGCAACTCTCCACAGGATTGTCCAAACTAAATCCATACGGCAACATTGCCCAAACTTTCTTCGGCACGTGCATAAACGCTACCGCATCATCATAGCGGACATGGACTCTAATCTCCTTGACCTGCCGATCAGTATCCCAGTCTTGTGGTATATCGCGGAACCACCCACTATGCGGTAGTGTCTGGAGTCTCACAAGCCAAAACTCTGAAGCTTCTTTTTCTAGACGCCGCATGCAGATCTTCCAACGCCACCAGGGCAGTTCGTCGGGGCGTGTCACGGCGGTGCGGTCGACGAGGAGAGCTGTTATGCTTTTACATTCTATGCAGCGGAAGAATTTAGTCAGCGGGTCGGTTTCGCCCGGAAGCAATTTGCCCCGACCGGCACTTGAATCGACGTGCTGGGTTAGGCATTCGAGACAGAGGAAGTGGCCGCAATGGAGGCGGCACGCATATTCGCTCTCGGTGAACCAGGTGCGGCTACAGGCTGGGCATGCGTCGCCTAGGTATTTTGCCTGTGCGGGTGGTGGTGGAATATCGCGGTGTACGGTGACGAGTGCTTCGATGTCGGGTCTGGGGTACCAGTTGATTAGCGGCGGCGCCATCTGAAGGACATTATCCATCTGGTCCCGAGCATGAAAAAACGCTCGATCGTAGCTTGCATGAAAGAGGTTCTACATAGCGCTTGATCAGCTTTTGTACGTGGTTGTTCATCCTTACCCTCTCTACCCACCTCTTCTTCTTCTTCGTCTTCTTTCTATCAAGACGCACGAGTGCAAAGTACAACACTTACATGTAAACGTACCCACCAACAATCGTACTCCTTCCCTTCAACCATCGGTGGCATCATCCCTCTCCACTCCGTACACGGGATAACATACCTCTCCTCTTCCCTCCCAAAACCCTTCTTGTCCCCATATCCTCCTCCTCCCCCCTCAAGCACAACAACACTCCTCCTCACAACAACAAAACACATACCCTCGCCTCTCCTTAGTTGAAACTTGCCCGCCTCCAACACCGTATTACCCACATACAAGCTCATCCTCGCCATGCTCCTCGCCATGCTCCTCGCCAATGCATTCTTACTCTTCCTATTCCGTTCCAACTCCCGCGTTGACCATTCTGCAAAGGAAGCTGAATGCGGAGCTAGTAGCTTCTGCGTGTTCGTTATGCTAAGAAAAGTGTGGTCGTCGGTGCCCCAGGACCCGGAACCTTGGGGCCGGGAGCGCGAAGAGGAGTTGGATGGCAGTTGGAGACGCAGACAGCCTGGCGGGTAGTCGCAGAGGGAGGGGTAGATGTAGCGAGTTATGTGGCAAGGTTTCAAGACGGTGCCGCTGCCGTGGAAGAGGTATTCAGAGTCTGGGGCTGGGGTATGGGGTTCGAAATGGACTGCCTTTGCCATGAGTAGGTATTCTGGAGGAGAGGTTTTGTTTTGAGCGTGGCAACTACGTGCGTATGTGATGTAATGGCATGTATTGTTGCACATGCTTGTGTTTGTCCTGTGAATGGTTTAGTGAAGGAGAAGTCTACCCGTCGAATGGCATCGAATGAGGCAGTGCTGAAGGAAAAAGATTTCAATCAAGTAACGCAGGTGCATATGATCTATAGTTCTCAAGTATTTACATTCCTCCCCAAAAATTAGTGTTTTCGTTACTCTAATATATATGTCCCTTGCATCTTGAAATCTTCTTTCAGTACAACGTCTTAGTTGCACTTTCCCCACTTGCTCTGGCACCAGTTGGCCTTTCCACAGAAGTCCTCACCAGTGCCACAGAAGTTGGATCCAGAGCAGCAAAGACCAGCAGCGCACTTCTTGTTGACAATAGGACCGCAAGTCTCTCCAGCACCGGAGGTACCCTTGGGGGCGGTAGGCTCAGCAGGCGCCTTCTGGTTGTCGCACTTTCCGTAACCGGCTTGGCAGCCGTCACCGCAGTAGAGAGCCTGGTCCTGGATGTCGTTCTTGGGGCCGCAGTGGCCGGCGGAGGAGCAGCAGCGGTAGAAGTAGCCGTTGGCACCGGCGCCAGGGCAGGTTACACCGCCTTGGGCGTGTCCACAGACGTCGATCTCGGGGACCGCGGTAGGGAAGGTGGTGGCGGGCGAGGTAGCTTGCTTAGTTGCGCTGGTCTTCATTGTTGTCTGGGTGGGCTTGCATGATGAAGAGGCGCCAGAGAAGGGGTGAAGGCAGGTCTTTGCGTCGCAGTGGTCGACGGTGGTTCCGCACCAGCCATACTGGGAGCCTGTAATGCATGTTAGTAGGGTTTCGAAAATATGTCGTCTGGATACAACTTACAGCACTCGTTGGCAGCGCACTTGGCGTTTCCATTCTGGGGTCCGCAGTTACCAGCAAAGGCAACCGACACAAGGGACAAGAGGGCGAAAGCGGAGAAGCGCATTATGACTATGATTAAGCTATTCGAGTAATTGGTCGAAGCGAGTGACTGTCGAAACGAGAGAGACGACGACGAAAGTGATGTAAGTTGAGAAACAAGACCTTGCGATGAAGAATAGTTTCACGGGCAGCAGCTCAGCTCTTTAATAATAGCCCCCCTCTCGTATTGACCCATGGCGCACGCATCCAATAAAGCTCGTCGCCTTACGGCGCTCGTACATACTCCACATGGACTGACGCTGAAGGCCAGCGTTAGGCCGGCGCTACATGTGCGCCAGCGCTGAAGCGCATGTCAAATACGGCGCTCGTGCCTGAACGCACGGATGAGATGCTTTCCCAAAGGGTGAGCGCTCGGAAATTTACCAATGACATGTTTCGGCCAGACTGATCCGGAAGGTCGGCATTATCTCACGAGGTCGAGGGCTGACTTTGCGTCGTGATTGTGGAGATTCCGCTGCAGTGCTTGTTGATCGCATATTTTGTGATCTACTAGATCGTCGGGAACTACAGCGTCATAGGAAACGACATTGCATAACCGTTGAGCGCTTGAGAGTTACCTTTTGTGAGGAGCCAGAATGTGGGTATGGATTCGCGAAAGGTTGGGAACCCAGGAGGGGGGTCAGCCCTAAGAAATTAAGCACTCGCTAAAAGCTGACTAGCTGGTGGACGGACACGATGCGACCCCTGACTCTTCTCTTTTGCCGTGGTACAAAGCTTTGAGGCGTGAGCTTAGCAGACAGGCGAGACCCCGCTGGAAGCCTGGTAGTCTGTATGATTGCTGGCAAGCTCGCTGCCCGTGCAAAGGCGTTGGTAGTGTGTGACGTTGTTGGAGGCCTGATTAACGCTGGCCGAGTGTAGCGAGCACCAAATATAGGCATTGATAGAGGATGCGCTGCATGGACGAGGCACGTGGGAGGTACTGAGCGGGGGAACTCGGTGTAGAGAAAAAGCAGTCACCGCAAACTCGGTCAGGTCATGCAGTGCTTGGTCCTCTTCTGATGATGAAGTTCGAGGCAGGTGCATCGGATGCGCGATATCCGTGGCAGGAGCATTACGGTACGCACTGTCACGACCAAAGTCGTTGTAATAACAGAGGACGTAATCAATGTAGCCGACATTTTAGGACTGCGTTTGATGCACGATGACAGTAAGCACCAATTGGCGCATATATACACGCTGAAGGTGAGTCTCTGTACCAACAAAGCTTTCGATGCACAGCATGCAAATGATATCAAGACTTGCGGCAACACACACCGCGAATTAAAAAGATGTCGCCGCGAGTATACACAGTCTTTCTGCTTTTGAGATTCTCGGGTACTTCTGCCGCCGAGACTCAACCAAAAATCTACCAAGCATATCTCTCTTGGCCTGCGCTGCCATGCCTCAACCACCTCCCATTCCTTACCAACATCAAAAAATGATGGTTGTTTCCGACACCGGGAATCTGTTGAATTGTTAGGATGATGAGTCGAACTCGAATTGAGTTGAGTGAACTTACCGAACCCGGGCCTTGCCGGCACTGTACAGTGAACTGACTCTGCGAGATGAGAGCGGCAAATCCTAGCCACTAGACCATATCGGACTTTGATGGAACACTGAAGGAATGGTAGCAATATAAAGGTAGTCGTTGCGATACTTGACGTGGTGGTGAGTGGGGCAGAGGAAGAAATTTTGCAAACCTCACCAACGAACATCAAACTAGCGGACAGACAAGATGTGACTGAACTAGAAAAATGAGGGTGGGGCAGAGATTCTTAGTTGTATCTAGATAATACAGACTCTAGTTGGGTGGGGATAGCGAGCCGACAGATGCAGGTACACAACTTGAATTTGGCTCACTAAGAAGTTGAAAGAAGCACATACGAGGCAAGGCTACTGCGACCGTATTCCAAGTGATGCATACATCTTGTCCAAGTCATTGTAGTATGCGCCTCCTGTTTTTATTCGAGATTGCGCCACTCTGTATCGTCGTGCGGCTTGAGTACAGCATCACGCTTGTACCATGCAAACCAAGCAATGGCCAATGTGATGATGAGCACCAGGGCTGTCGTGGCTTCGGTCGATACGAGTGTGGAGGAACTCGACAGTCAGAGTTCCGACTTGTCGCCGAGGGCGGGGATTTGTTGGTTGAGGTAGGACTCGAGGTGATCGATCTCATCAGGATCGGCGGAGTGCACCAGGTTCCTATACTCTGTCAGGGGCATGTCTCTCTTGCTACACACATGACGTACTTGTAAGTCCTGAAGTCGACCTTGAACCCGTGCTTTTCGAGCTCGTCAGCACTCAGCTTTCCCCACTTGTGCGCAACGACTTGATCGGCGTCGCCGTGGCCCATGAAAATGGGCGTCTTCTGGTTGGGGTTCTCGGTCGGAATCATGTCTTTGATCTTCTTCTGCAGCAGGAGGTAGCAGCTCAGGCCGAAGATGCCTCCGAGCTGGTCTTTGTAAGTCACACCGGACAGCAGTGACATGGCGCCGCCTTGGGAAAAGCCGCCGACGACGATGCGGTTGGCGGGTATGCCCTTTGCGACCTCTTGGTCGATGAGGGAGTGGAAGTACTTCTGGGAGTCGACGATGCCCTTTTCGTCTTCCTCTCGGTCATCGAGAGTGCTCAGTGACTTGATGTCGTACCATCCTGGCATGCGCATGCCCATGTTCTGTAGAGTCGCATATCAGCGCCCATGCCGTGTGTTGGCGGTGGTGGGTGGTTGACGAACCAGCGTGATTGGGATGCTCGGAGCATTGGGGAAGATGAACGAGACCTCCTCGAACTTGCTTCGTCTGCGCCAGTTCTCCGCGAGGAATATCCTATGTCCTTCAGTGTCTAGACCTCCATGGTGTTGAGTGCTCCGGAGCCTACCAGCCAGCCCCACTGTCGCCCAACCCATGCGCCACGATGACAGTGGCTGTGTGTCGCTTGAGCGCGGGAACGACCAAAGGTGCCTTGTGGGACATGATGAAGTCGTCTGGAGTCGTATGTCGGTGGTATCGATAGAGGTGCGTAGCTCTGCTCAGAGGTGACGGACTCGCGCCAGAGTGGGACCTCGGCGCGTGCTTTAGATACGCGCTAAGGCAGGGACGAGGGTCAAAGCTCCAATCATCATCATCGACGTCATGATACCTGCCATTCACCCTCACCATCAGTCTCCCCTTTTCCATTTCCTTTAACCTGTAGCTTGACGTTTGCCGCTCACAGGACACTTCAGAAGACCTCCTTCTATCACTCGTCTCCAATTTGTTTGTCTGGCGTCAACCCCTCACCATTGCATTCAGACTTGCCCATAGGCGACTGCTGGCACTGCGCCCAAGCCTCTTGACGATCGAATCGAATCGACTCGGCATATCCACTGTACCAAGCATGGCACGAGCTACAAGGAGCTCTGCCAGGGCCGACGCCGTGCCTGAGCCAGTACAACTGTCCAGTCCCCCAACTACCCCCGAAACAAGTAACACGCGAAAGAGGAAAGCAGTCAAGATCGAAGAGTCGCCAGATGCGACAACCAAGAAAGCTCCCGTTACACCTAAGAGCACAAAACGTGCCAAGAAGTCAGCAGTAAAACAAGAAGACATCAACGAACTCCCACACAACCTCGGTGCTATTCCGGATCTTCCCGTTAAAGACGAGGAAGCCGAGAGTAAAGCTTCAGCAAAGAAGCCGAGGAAGTCCGCAACGCCTAAGAAGTCTGCAAAAGCCACCAAGCCAAAGAAGGAGGAAGTCGACGACCTCGTTGCCAAAGCGACCACCACCACGGACGCGTCATCCAAGAAGAGTAAAGCCAAGACAGGTGGTTATGGCCTTACTCCTGGTCATACGCCATACCCGAACTACCCCCACCCTACGGCCGAAGAATGCGAAGAGGTGACCCGTTTACTCTCCAAAGTTCACGGTAAGGTCGAAGCACCCAAGACCATTCCCGCGCCATCTCTCGAGGTTTCAGGTTGTGGAGAAGTACCATCAGTCCTTGATGCCCTCATCCGAACACGGCTTTCGGCCGCAACATCCGGCACGAACTCGTCCCGCGCATTCGCCGGCCTTGTCGCCAAGTTCGGCGTCCTGAAAGAAGGCATTGGTAAAGGAAGCGTAGACTGGAACAAAGTGCGACAAGCAGACCAAAAGGAAATCTTCGAAGCAATTAAGAGCGGTGGTCTCGCAGATGTAAAAAGCAAGGACATCAAGAAGATTCTACAAATGGTCTGGGAAGAGAACCAAGCACGACGTGACGAGCTCCTGGCTTCATCAGACAAGGCACCGGGTGAAACCAACGAAGCGGAAGCAGAAAAGCGTGACGAGGTTGAGAAGGCGGACCAGAACATTGTCTCGCTAGACCATCTTCACCAACTTTCCAACGACGACGCTTTCAACGCGCTGACCAAATACCCTGGTATTGGTCCAAAAACCGCGTCCTGCGTGCTTCTCTTTTGCCTCCAACGACCCTCCTTCGCAGTCGACACCCACGTCTTCCGCCTGTGTTCATGGCTAGGCTGGGTACCGCCCCCAGGCGATGACAGAGGCCTTCCGCCCGGCAAAAAAGGCACCTTCGCTGGCCCAACACGCAACTCCACGTATGCACATTGCGAAGTTAGGGTTCCGGATCACCTCAAGTACCCGCTTCATCAACTGCTTATTAAGCACGGGAAGAGCTGTCCTAGGTGTCGTGCTATAACAGGTGAAAGCAGCGAGGGATGGGATGAGGGATGTCCAATTGATCATCTGGTTCAGAGGACTGGGGGGAGGAAGGGAGCTGGAGATAGTCCTGTCAAGGGCGGTAGCGCAAAGAAGGCTAAGGGTAGGAAGAAGGTTGTGGAGGATATTGAAAGTGATGCGGTGAGTAGTGGTTTGAGCGACGCGGAGAGCGAGGTGTTGAGTGATGTTGTGAGTGATGCGGAAGTGGAGGTGTCAGATGAGGAAGAATCAGCGTCTGAGTGAAGGAGATGTGGGACCTTTCGGTTTTATTGGCGCATTGTATATTTCAGATTTAATACGGTGAGACTCAGGGGGTGGCAGACCAGGAATTTCCCTTACATGTATACTATTCCTCTTATGTATATTCCTCGTATCTAGCAAAACACGTTACATACCCAGATCCTTTCGATCGTCACTAGTGATCAGTTGAGATGACAGAATACAATGAGGCTTAGTCTAACCGAACGATACAATATGGTAGGATTGCCTGCCATTTGACTTTGGCAGAATTGAGACTAATTCGAGGTTACACCTCAGCTATAGAACTAGATGAGCTTCTCCATAAGCTAGTCACTAGCAATCACCAAACACAATTGCCAGGGAAACATGTTTAGACCATCAGGACGTTTTGTTCATTCTTTCATTCTCGAACAGTTATAGCAGTGTCCGAATTACGGCTGAGCAAGCCTGTGCCTGCCTTGTGTGGCATCGGCATACCATTTATCATACATCGTAAAGCTCATATCCGAGCGAGGTAGAAGAAACTGTAGAAAAGGAATTACAATATACTTAGTTGCCAACCTGGATCGCGTAGCCACCATCGACAGTGACAGTTTGACCGTTAAGGTACTGGCAGCCAACAGCGAACAGGATAGCTGCAGCCATATCCTGGTCCTTTCCAGGTCGCTGCGCAGGCAGACCTTCCTTGTGATCCTTAGGCATCTCACTCTTCTGGTTGTCATCTCTGCTCTCCTGGGTCGTCATCTCTGAAGGGAAAACACCAGGCGCAATAGAGTTCACCCGCACCTTGATACCGTTCTTGGCAATCTCAGACGCGAGCATCTTGTTCAAATGTATCGCAGCACCTTTGCTAGAGTTGTAGGCAAAGTGACCTTGTGAGATGCGGATGTGGCCCGAGATGGATGAGATGTTGATGATGGTGCCTGAGTAACCGGGGTGCGACTCGGTGGACTTTTCGAGAAGAGGGAGGAAGGCGGTGGACATGAGGAAGGGGCCGACAACGTTGGTTTGGTACACGTCCAACCACTCTTGCTCAGTTGTGCCATCGAAAAGTTTGTCGACTAGCTCTTCAGAGCTTCCCTTCACCTCGGTCTTGCCTGGTGCGATACCAGCGTTGTTGACAAGAATGCACACGCACTTCTCCTTTGACTCGATCTCTTTCTTAATCTTCGATACGCCCTCCTTCGTGCTGACGTCTCCCACAATGGGGATAATCTATTTGCAACCCGTTAGTACATATCTCACATGTATAAAGTTTGCCGAAAACTCACCTGACCTGCAATGTTCTGACCATGCACCTCGACAACCTTTTCGAGCTTCTCTTCTGTCCTTCCAACGATGTACACCTTAGCACCGTTGACAGCAAGAGTCTGGGTAATCATGAGACCGATTCCTGAGCCACCACCGGTGACCAAGGCGACCTTGTCCTTGACAGGAAAGACCTTGTCCATCGTGAGCTCGGGGTTGTTGGTAGGAGCCATGTTGTTTGCGTAGTTGCGTTGTTGATTAGCTGATTGAAGTTGGTTGGTAATTTGTTTCGTGCGTTCAATTGATTGCATGCGATTTGGGAGTGTAGAGAGTGAAGAGGGGAAAGGTCGTGGTGCAGAAGTTGTGATATAGCGGGCAAACGGTCTGACGTCACGGGCAAAGCGCGTCAATGTGACGTGTGGGATCCTTAGGGACATGGCGTTAACTGTGTGTCCAAATTTTGAGTCAATGGAAATCCTGCGGATCGAATCAAATAAGAGTAATCTCTAAATTGAGGGGAATGGTACACAGAACGCCGTTTTCGACGCGTTGATACGGGCCTCGAACGGTGGTGGTCATGATTGCATCACTGGTACGGGAGATCGACCCGCACGCGCGCTGTCACGTTTTGATCATCGCGTCCACTATGTGAAAATCTATCATCTAATGCATTACATGTGCGAGAAAGCTCGTCTTTCCAATTGCGCACCATCAAATCGTGCTCAGAAGGTATCCGCTACGACTTCCTTTAACATACTTATGGATTAGAAGACAGCATAGCATATTAGAAATGCGTTTTTTCATGTACAACGATGGATATTAGTGGTTGATTGGAGAGTATATCTCTTTTCTTAGTATATTTATAGGATACTAAATTGAAGTATAATGGAGTGCTGCTAGGTACTCATGGGGGCTATGCCGAACGGGCAATATGCATGAGTAGCAGCAGAATTCTCATACTTGTACCACTATAACACACTGGCACGCCTGTCCATTCCGTGCCAGCTTCTCGAGCAAGACATTACTTTCACCATAACAGACGGAAGAGATAGGAATATCGAGATTGAGGTATTGAAAGCTATTGTCAAGGACGGCGGCTGCTAGGTATGCGAAAAAGGAGAACCAAAGCAAAAAAAATGGTGACCAAAAACATACAACAGCGGGGATTCGCTAGTGGTCACCCACCTAACTACTAATCCGCCGGTACACTGCTTGTATATGGCTGAGCGGACGGGAAGCCTAATTTTCAGTGTCCTGTGGTCGTATGTGCTCAGTTGTGCCGGTCTGTGGAATATATTCTGATTAGATACCCGTTTCTCGACGCAGGTAGCGATGAGAGGAAACAGGAAATCTTGTTGTAGCATGATGCATCTAAGGACATGAATTCGCTGCCATGTACCAGTTATCCTCTGATAACGGCGACGACCGTATCAAGAGTCGGCCAACTAGGTCATCTCATCAATGCCTACTTGTTGTCTCTGACGAGTAAAAAATCCTAGATCCATACACTCACATCTCGCACGGAGAAGCTGATTACGCCTGCTCAAGATCCAGGTCCACAAGCCATGGCGCGTTAAATGGCTTGTATGTTACGCTCATGATACTGGCGTTGACCATCAGCGTGTCCCGTCCAAACTCAACCGCGTCGTCGCTACCTTGACCAACGTCAATACTCGCAGCCCTCTCATCCATGATTGCCTCCCAGTCAAGAGGTACAGCATCGGCGAATTCGATATGCTCTTCAATCTTAACATCCAGCTGATCGTTGTTGTTCCAACGTACTTTCTGCGCACCCCAGCCCTCATGTATATGTCCAAAGCAGTAGAGTCTGGGTTTACAGCGTCGAGCTGCTCGTAGGAGGTGTTCGCAGCCGACGTGCTCTCCCGTTGTTGTCGCGTCCATGACGCCCATAGGCGGTCCGTGGGTCATCATAACATCGATGCTGGGGAAGTCTGGGACAGGGTTCTCGGCGATGGGTTTGGCGTTCGGTGTACACTGATGGGAGGGGTTGTAGCGGTCTTCATTGCGGGAGTATGGAAAGGCAAAGTCGCAGAACTCTGGTTGGTAAGGGGATGCGTAGACCTGAAAGTTGTAAGTCTCCAAGAGAGTTGAAGTATTTCAATACGCCTACCCTGAGATTGGCACCGTTCGGTAACTGGAAAGTATGCGTTCCTTCTTCTAGGTAGGTCACACCAGCTCTCTTAGCTCTCTCGCCCGTCCACATATCTCTCGCCTTCGCAGGTAGGTCTTTGTCGTGTCTGCCCCTGTGCATGTTCTCGCCCTTTCTAGCATAATATTCTTCATCCAGAGTGATGTCATGGTTACCAGCTATCACGAGTTTCAGATCCGCGTTGATACTCTCCAGCATATCAAGAGTCTTTTCATACTCTTCCAAAAGACCGATCATGGTCAGGTCGCCGCAATGTAGGAGCACATCTGCCTTGGGCAGTGGTGGGCGGAAGGACGCATCATTGTTTCCGATATTGTCAGCAGGGGCAATAGAGTGAGTATCCGAGATGACGAGAAATCGCGTCCTGACGTGGCCTGGCTTTGTTGATGTGGTCGTGGTTGACATGATGGGTACTTAGAGCTCTAAGCTTGAGCAGTTGGCGCTCCATGAGGGGTAGTGGGGTCGGGAAGTGGTAACCTTAATAAATCGCCAGTGCTGCGACCAGCAGCTTCACCATGTATGTACACCAACGAGAACACTACCTTCGCTGCTGAAGAAAGGTCGCCATTGTCTTGTCCCTGTGTGAAATCGCGACATGCTGTTTGATGCAGATCAATCTTACGTACTATTCCGACTGCGCAGTCACGCTATCGCTCGCTTTCAATGTTCTCACACCATTTGCGGCGTCGACGAAGAAGTCGCGTGCAGAATCATGATTGTTCTTGTTGTGTGCACCGAGGTTGATTACAGAGAAACGCGACGGGCATGGGTTGTGGGTATCCTTGCCTCACTCTCTTAAACTTACCCCTTTTGATCGTGTCGGACCAGTATCACGCCATTCTTACGAGGCGCCTCACGCCAATTTTAACTCAGCCACATGTGCAGCGAAAGAACTTCTCGACTCATCTTGTTAAGCCCGGACTATTCCCATGCGCTTCCAGGAATAGCGGGAACGCCCGTTGGCATACCCTAGCATCCAAACGTGGTACCATAACAGGCGTTCTGGTAGAACCTCTACCGTTTTCGGTTGACGCACAACGATGTAATGCAGTACTTGACAAAACAGGCTTATGCTCTCGAGAAAGCAATGTCTTACATCAGAACACATCTCATGTACATCAATAACAAAGAGGGCATCATCCGGAAATCCTTCGCTGACGACTACCCACGGATTTCGATACTGCAATGGTACCTGCTAACCACGCAACCCAGTGATCGTCTCTCGAAAAAATCCATCCGGAATCAAAGCTGGTTTATGCGACCCGTCCCGAGCTTGCCGCGCAAAAGCGAAGCAAGCAAGATCCTGCATCATTGCCTATGAACTACTGTGCGGTCTTATACCGCAATTTGGGCCTTGGACTAGGATCAACACAGTAACACTCGGCTATACGCACGAAAACGAGGATTGCTGTCCTTGCGATGCGTATTCAGAGTCACGTCGGCATCTCGGTGTCGGAGCATACGCGGGAAGCGGTTTTCGGCGCAGTGGAGCTTGTCCCGAGACTACACGACATGCTGCTCCTACCGGACTGCGCCGATGAGGTGCTTATCGTTCGACGTTCGCAGTTTTGTTAAAATTTCAATCTCCTGGCTGAGCGTCAGATGTTTCAGTGAAGCTCGCGGATGCGGAAGGGTTCGCTAGCCGTGCCAATAATGGTTGAGGAGTACATGGATCCACATATCACTTGCGATTTTGGGTTTACCGTACAGCTACTGGAAGCATCTTGACTTGACGAGCCACTACACCGGAACCTGGTCAATCCTAGTGGTGGATTCTCAGCAAGTCACAAGGACCTATTACCTACTCTGTTGGCTGTGCAGTTCTCGAATCGTCGATACAATTACGTCCCCGTATCCTTATAATATTAATGCCTTGGTCTTTCCGAGCGACACCGATACACCAGCCATCATACACCAACGAGTACCTCCCTCGATACACGAGTCAACAAAGTCTTGATGAACGCCCCGAGTAATGCGCAGGGAAACAAGATCGAGCCTACCGACCACTCTCCACCACAAAACACTATGCCGTACACGAACTATTTCGACAACCCCTACCTCAATGAGCCGGCTCCGGACTACTCGCTCAACACCTTTTTCGACTCCGACTCTTTCTTCGACCAGGCCTTGACGTCCGTAGAGGGTGTCACCGACACATCGAAAGCGCAAGAAACATTCGGCTCGACATATTCTGCGACAAACATCCCATCAAGAAGCAACGAACAACCTATGACGCAAGCATTCAATTCACACCCTAGTCAACTCGGCCAATATCCATTCAGCTTCGCGATAAATACGAGGCAACTCCAACCGAACGAACCAGACAGCTTTTCCCCTACAAGCACAACGTCGCAACCCTCGTCGCTCAGTGGAGACGCGCCGCAACCGCTCATATCGCCTTCCCTTTCACCCCACATGCTGAAGCGCGAATCCCCATCATCGCCAACCTCTGCATCCGAATCGTCCACTCCCAAACGCCCCACGAGGAAGCGGGGTCGACCGAAGATGGACCGTAGTAGCACCGACAATGAAATCATGACCTCTCCAACTACTACAAAATATCAGCGTTCGAAACGTCTACCGCATAACCAGGTTGAGCGCAAGTATCGAGAAGGGCTCAACTCGGAGTTGGAGAGGCTGAGAAGGTCCGTACCGATATTGAGGCAGAGCGACGAGGCTGGTGCGATAGGGCAGCCGAAACCGAGCAAAGCGATGATTTTGTCATCGGCGATTGAGTATATTCAGAGTATTGAGAAAGAGAGGGATGCGTTGATTGAAGAGAACGATAGGTTACGGCGAGAGAGATATGAAGCGCCGGCGCAAAGCAATTGGGACGGAATGAACTTTTGAGACTTGTTCTTGACAGTTTCTGGATACTTTGTGATGATGTTGCGGAGTCGCAGCGAAAGAGTTAGGCACCATAGAAGGAGTTTGCGTCTTTGATTGGGCATCGAGATTGTATACCCTTGGAATATGATCGTATGCGTAGACTGTACATTACGATGCGACCAACCCCCTCTGGAGATCACGGCGTTATGTCAGCTAAAGATAGCTTAATGACCGATAAGTATCGGTGCGAACAACGTAATATCAGACAGCTCGACGACAATACACTGTTAGGTTAGACCATACATGCAGTCGAATTTGGCGTCCTTTGTGGAGACAATTGGGTCCCGCCTATACTTGGAGGTTTGATGAGGAGATCTGAACCTTTCTTACGGGAACGAAATGCGGTCGGGTTATTATCAATAGACAATTTATGGTTAGTAAATATAGCAGGCAGCAGCAAGCAGACTTGTAATCAGGCCGCGTGAAGAAGACCTTTACGGTTGTAATACAAACGTCCAACAATTATGAATGGTGTAGCAGAATGTATTCACACGTGTACTATAAATTGACCTAGAACACTAGTGCCCGCACCTAGGCCTCGAGACGAGTTTCTCGGCGAGAGTCGTTGTTTTGGTGTGGTGTAGTTTTATTTGGTTGGGTCGGAGGCGGGGTTCTCCCGGTTCGGGCTCACCGCAGAATTTTCCTTTCACCCCACTTCGTTGCCAATCTGTACCATCCAAACGCTCCGACAAGGAGTTTGAGAACTCAAGATCCCCGTTCATTACGATTGATATGCTGATATAAGCGTTATAACCAGCCAGACTTTCATCAATCGTCTGATTACTTCAAATCGCCCGGCTAGCTCAATCGGTAGAGCGTGAGACTCTTAGCTTTCACGTCCTAAAGACTCGATTGGTTATCTCAAGGTTGTGGGTTCGACCCCCACGTCGGGCTTGTACAATCGTTCATTTTTGCTGGATGGTTGTAGAGGTGTAGCTCTGGTGTTGAGGGTGAAGGTCCTACCATACCTTTATAATCCCCTTTTTTTGCTACCACAACCTACTACGGTCTATCTAGCTGCCGAAACTGCGCAATAGTAGTTCTGGATGGAGCCTCGGGCTTGAGTGATTATGTTTTGGTCCCCCTATGCTGGTAGGGGTGGTGGTGGTGGTGGTGAAGGACATACTTTTGACAGTTTTGGACATTTCGCGCTGAATGGCCAACAGCGCCCACAACAATGACACATGGCACGTTTACGACACTCTTGCCTTAGCTTGTGATGCGTTACCTCGCAAAGAGCTCTTCTTTCATGCTCCTCCGGCTGCCTTGTTGTAATCTTCCATTTTGAACTCGACCACATGTATGCTTCGCTTTTCTTCTTGTACTCCTATCTGATTGTCAGAAGAGCATCGGAATCCTTGAATCTCTACGCTAGATACTATTAAAGTACTATTTGATGCTTCTTCATTCTCGAGCTAATTATCTTGCAGTACCTCCCTCGCACGAAAACTCAATGGGCACTGCAGGGAGATGCTATAGTGAGGAATGCTACAAATATATCCTGCAAATTCTTTGCAATGAGCGCGAGTGCATGTATAGCAACAACATACGCTGCTCTTCATGACTGAAACGTCAGACCTGCTGCAGGCCTAGGTGAGGAAGACCTTTCTTCACACCAGCAAATGTCTAAATTAGAGCATGAATAAGATTTCTCTTCTATAAGTCGATGGCTTTCATTGTGATTTCTCTTTTGTTCTACTCTATTCATGTTCGTTTCGAAATGATCTAACACACTGGTATATGAAGGCAGTGTGCTGACCAAAGTACTGATTCACAAAATCCCTCAAGCTCTGATGCAATACCAGCGCACAACCTAGACTATCATAGAAGCTTCTGCGAAGTAGAGTAGATTTCATGCTAGAAATGTATTCCAGTGTGCGGCAGAATCGTGACTACGGACGTGTTTCACTTGCGCCCAGGTCTAAGGATTCCACCACACCACTTCGATATAGTGGGTTCTGTGAAGGCTATTGCTCGCTTGCACGAATGGATACATGCGTGATTTCTAGCCTCGTTTTTGAGGACATCCAAATCAACTCGACAGCACGCATCACCAAGTGCTTGGAAGGTCCTAGTCACGAAGACTTATTGGTAGATATGCAAATGAGGTACCGGCTCTTTCCATGGCTCCGTTTCAACATTCAAACAAGCCTTTACCAATCGCTAGAGACCAGCAAGCGGCGGCTGCTAGGTCAAACGTAGGCACCGGCTACAATTGCAGCCGGTGGAAGAGTATGCAGTCTCCAATCCACATCAAGCGCTGGCAGACGTCTGCTAGTGTCTGGTGCTATTCGGGCCTTCTTTTTGACGTCGAGTCTTTGGAATCATATGCGCTAGACTTGATCATTACCGATATTTGAAATGCAAGGGATTCGAAGGGAAAATGGGAGAAAAGGTTGGGCGAAATTGTGCATGAGTGGAGAGCTGGAAGACCTTCACAGCCTTTCTCTTATGTTGTGATGACGCTGTGTTATGCAGAAGAGAAGATCTTCGCATACGACTTTCCACATCCACAGCACTCACTGATATCAAGATGGTAATCATTCTTGGAACGATTTGCACACCATCCATCTTACCCACCCTATGGTTCAGCCGTGTTATTACAATAAACGGCGCATGCGCATCATCGCCTCGTGTAAGTACGTGAGCAACCGTAAACCGTCTAGCTCTCCAACAGCCCAACGCCTGGATCGCATGGCGCGCGGAAGTAAGTTTGCGTAATACGCCATGCGTGAAGCCAAGATTCCGGAGTGCATGCCACGCACATGTACGTGGTAACACGAGCAGCAGGACGAAAAGGTCCGAACGCGCATGATGCGTCTGTAGCGGATCCAAAGCAGCAGTGTCCAGTACCTGTGCCTAATGCATGTTGTATGGGCTGTTGTTCTACTTCATGTGGGATTGGGGCGTAGCTCGGGAATCCTGCCCGGATCGGATGGAAGGATGTAGCAGTCGACATGGACGATGGACGGCTAATGCTGCAGATGCGGCCTTGCGGCGCAGTGCAGGATAGGCGCATTACGTGCAAGTCACGCCGCTTTGTGAGTATGCAGATTAGATTGTTTGACAATCGTGAAGGTTGGGTCAGCGATGCAAGGGAGAGGCTATTGGTCAGAGACGGAAAGTGTAGTGGTTGCATGCTCTCCGAGTCGTTGTATATGTCTCTGTAGCTTTTTTAGCATGCATGAGAAAGATGGCTGTATGCGCTGATGCTTAATACTCGCAACGTGAGCCTGGATCGTTGAAACGGCGTCAAGATCAAGCGGAACGGGAGGTACGGTGCGCACTCAATGACTGACAGAAAGCACGGATAGGCGGATCTGGCATGGGTCTGTCTCCGCGGCTTTAGACGCGTGAATTTTCCATGAGTAACAGTCCAGAGACTCTGACTGTTGGATATGCGTAAGTTGAGCGATGTAGAAGGTAGTGTTCCCAACTTGGCATGCATCCATGGATGTTCTTTGCCCTGCAGAAGCGCGTGAACGCGACTGCGATTGCAACACTCGTTGTGACCTTCCGTTGCAGGGGTCAGATGCCGATAACTGTCACACGGCAACGGCCGGCTTTTACGACGCTAACAAGGTGGTATTCGTGGTGGAATGTGATGACAGCATAGTGGTGTGCGCGTGCGGACAGAGCGAAGGTGAGGATCAGGGTGGATACAGTACTAGTGACGGAAGACAACCCGCCAGCACGCCTAACCATGACAGGACAAACCAATCGTGCTCCAGTGTTGTGCATGTGAGAAATGCGCGATTGGATGCCTAGATACGCCCCCAAATCCTACAGGAAATCCTGATGTTGTGTCACCAGGAAATGATGTAACGTTGCGCAGCGAGTAAGTCGTTCACGCATAGGGCTGCAGCGAAGTGCGTGTACGTTTGTGTAACGTCGAGAACCTGGGCGCATGAGGTTCGCAGCTGCTGAGTGGTTCGTCAGTCTCGCTGAAACTTGCGAACATGTTGAGCACCAGCTCGAGTACGTAACCACGCTTGATACGACTAACGTGTTCACTGCGAACTAGCGATTTTTACGCACATTTCTCCACGAAGACCCCTGACGACAGCTGCAGTAGTCGCTGCTGGGAATAAGCAGCAGTAAATGCACCTCTTCGCATCCATGCGTTGAGTCCAGTGCCCACCTCATTTTCTCTGATCCGATTTAGTTCGTACAGGCACACCTCCACTTTTGTGGTAAGAACGCCGAGAGGACTCGCAACCGAGGCTTTGGAGCCCATGAGTCAGCCTGGAAGGATCAGCGAAAAAATGGTCGGAAAGGATCAAGGGCCATTCCGGAGCAAACGTCGACGGGCCTCCTTCCCGGCTGTGTGGTAGCGGGGAAAAAGTCGTATAGGAAAACTGGAAGAAGGGCAAAAGCAATTTCCGTTCATTCCGCAGCCATGTCTCAAGGCCCGGAATTGAAGGAGGATTACTGTAAGCCCAAGCTTCCTTATGTCCTGGAGAAGCGACTAGAAAAAGTGGATCAACAGTAACCTTGAATGACCGAGGCTCGGATACTGGAGTCGCATACGACAGTCTCAAGAAGTCTGGACAGGAGGTCTGGGCGCTTGCGCAATGTCCGCAGGTTCGGGCTGGGAAGAGAAAGTCGTTCCTAGTCCTGGGATACCTGCGTCGCTTGCAAAATAGCTCAAACGTCATGGGAAACTTTGTTGACAGCTGGTAACTTCTGAAATTATACATGGTGTCGCCAGAATAGAGGGCCGAGGTAATAACATCCGGTTTTATAGGTCGTTGACGCAGGTACGAGGATACGACGATGCCTCCAATTATATTGCTTAATGATCGCGTGTGCCCTACGGCTACAGTGCACTGCCATTCGCTAATAGCCGGTCCGTAATCTCCATGCATGATACAATTGACACAAAAAACTCCATCTTTGCATTGCTGGTATTGGCGTGAAGAGTGTTGATGAGATAGACCGTACTGGAAATCACGGAGCATCAGGATTCCGTGATGAGTGAATGGATTTAGACTTGTAGAGCGTATGCCAGTGTTCTAACCGTGACGTGATTCAAATGTGACTACGTTTACTCAGCGTTGGGAGCATGCCTGATATCCAAGGCTAAAATGACAATCTAAAGCATCTAAAGCAGGAATGCCAGCATGGTAAGGAAGTACCTTGCTCAGTCGCCAATTGTACCTTGCAGAGTGCCCAGTGTAAATCTAGACGAGAAGGTTTCGCGTTAGTCACTCCGCGTTCTCCGTGAAACCTTGCGGGTAACGCATCCTTGCGAGGACGCCACCACACCGTGAACGACAGGAAACTGATGTCACAGACGTACCGAGGTGTTCACATGATCAAGTAGCGATGAGTTGAAATATGGGTATCGAATTCAGCGCATGTGCTTGAGGCGTAATCAGAAGCTACATGTCGCGTTCCTCTAGATGCGGTCCAATCGGTGCTGTTTGTACATGTGATAGACGGGATTAAATGCCGATTGAGAGTGGAAGACGAAACCGCCGCAATGGAAGATCAAGGCTTCTCAAGCGAAACTGAAATGAACATGAAGAGGGCCACCTCTTACAGAGTGTTTGTAAAAGTAGAAACAATCGCGATGCCGATAGCGCCCAAGATCACGTATTGGTCCATGAAAAAAAAAACATGATCTCCAAACCCTGTATCGTGAAACCAGTCGTGCCGCGCCGAATAACTCCAAGAATGATAATTTTTGATGATGAGGCGTTCACTCCAGAAGGCTTTCTAAGCAGCCAGTAATTCATTCCATGTGCCACCATGGTGAATATGTGAATCTGAGTGTATAGCTTCTGATAGTGCCGCCGAAGTTGTATTGTTGCAAGAGGCAGTGTCGTGACTTAGGCACAGTTGCTGGTCTGATCTGCCTATGCTCCAGAGTAGAACTGTGGCAAGCCCTGATGGTGGTATGCCATTGGTGGAGTGACCTCCTCTTGTACCCGATCTAGATGTCCCGGTTCTGCATACCACTGCGCACTCATTGATCGTCCAGATGAAGGCATTGGTGGACCGTGGTTTGGCATTCCGTCGTATGATGACCAGGGAGCTGGGTAATAAGAGTGATTGGGAACGACGGGCGCGGATAGGGGTGCCGACGTAGATCCGCCTACCGTGGTCGCGTGCATTGTGGAAGGATTTGTGTCTATGGTAGTCGGGTATGGATACGGAGAAGTACGTCGGTAGTTTTCGTGCTGAATGCCAAGGCCTTGACCAGAATATTGTTGGGGAAGTCCTTCTATGTTGCCGTATGACATCGAGCGCGTTGGCGGTTGGAATGGTGGTTGCTGACCCCAATGAGAGTCCTGGTGACCATAGGACATAGTCGAGCTCGTACTCATTGCGGCTGGTGTATGACCACCTGAAACGTTTGACTCACTGCCATATGCTGAGTTTGCTGTCGAAGGTGAGTTACGCCATGAGGGGCTCTCGGCTACGGTAGATGAAGGTAAGAAACCGTTCGCTGATGGCCACTGGGTTTCTATAGGAGGAGGGTATGGATAAGAGGGATGCTGTACTGGGACTTTGTTGGTTAGCGTTTGCAAAACCGAGATGGCAGAATACATACGGCCATCGACAGGCACTTGGTGACGGTCGCTTTCATGATCGCCGTGATACCCAAAGCTTGGAGGTTGACCGTTTGACGCAGGTCCAGAGAATGGTGTGCGGAATTCGCCCATGGCATCGCTATGCCGAGGTGAAGTAGCGACTGGTGTAGCTGGTTGTACTGCGCTACCAGATTTCGACGAGATAGTTGGGACATGCGGCAGATCGGGGTTATGCTCAACTGGGTAGAAGTTGCATTCTTTTTTCAGCCGAATGCAGTTGGAGCAACGGCCTGCAGGATCGTCTGGAGCTAAGAGACATCGTATCTTTCTACGTCTGCAATGACCTACCCTCACCAGTCAGTGATCAAGTAATGCACCACCATGGGATTTTATTTCTCAGCTTACCACATGCGACCGAAGTTCTATGATAGCCCAACTTATTCCGCGGCTTGTTACTTGTTGGCGACAGGTCGCCAGGGTTCCCAAGTGCTAAATGGCGCATGTGTGGAGTTGATGAGGACTTGCGGAGTTCTCCCGCTTTGCTGCTCTTCGAGGAGCGTCTTTTCTTATTCGAGTGATGGTGAGGTTGACCAGCAGGTTCTTGACCAGTGGAAGAATCGGCAACAGACTCGGATTGGTCTGTGGGGCTTGGTGTGGAAGCTGTGTCGGCGGCATGGGAACGACCAAACCCAGAGCTATGGTTCGGGGGATTGAAAGACATGGTGTCTTGAACGGGCTGTAAAAGCAACGATTGCTCTAGCCTAGATGCCGTCTTCTTCGCGCGGCGTTCTGTACCCACAGCCATGTGAGGCGCACTGATTGTCGCAAGACCCGAATATCAACACACGGTAATGCGGTAGCGCATTGAAGGACCTGAGGGTATAAGCATTTAATGTTTAAAGTTCAACAAGGCCCCACAAAGATCCATGATGGACAGGAAGCTAAACAGTGTACATACCTGGGAGGTCAAACAGGGCGACTTCTCAAACGCTGGAGTCGGCACTACAAGATCTTGCCGCGGGAGGAGACGACGGGACACTTGCTGATCTACCGTACCATGGGATTCTCGATCTAATCAATGCTTCAAAGGCGCACTGACAAGACAGCAGGGGTTAACAGGTAATGATAGTCAAGACCCAGGTAAATAACCAAGTAGCAGAAGCGATGGTGAAGCAGTTGCGCACCGACAGTGACAGCTAATGTCAGCTAGTCGTTACCACGGCTGTTAGTTTAGCGGGGGCGCATTGCAATCTTGAGAACAACAGGCGCCAAAAGCAAAAGCCTGCATACATACGAAAAGAAGTAGGGACTGGATATAGAAATTTACACGACGCTGTTTGGTTGAATGAGTGGATGATTAAAAGTGGCGAAGTATATCCGCGCTACTACGCAACAGGATTGCTGCGTTGGAGCGCCTCTTGCACCTAAGGATTTCACAGGGTTCATCAATGCTCCTTCCTCACAAGCACAAGATCATCTTCTAGAGGCCAAGCGACCAGGTTGCTGTTGGTGGGCCCGCTTGGACCAAGTGATGTGCGGGATGGATGGGTGTGCAGGCCAGCAAGTCCGAGCGTCATGACTTGATGGCTCTCGGACCCTTCGCACAGTCGCTGTTTGGGATTCTTTGCCTGTCACGTCTCGACGGTGTGATGCGATGACAGCCAGCGGTAGCCGCCTAGCGTCAGCGGCGGCGCGATCCACTTGTATCGCTCTTGGTTGAAAGTCTAGTCAAGCCACTGTATTGATAGCTTGCGATTGGTCAAGACGGGTGTAATGTATGCCTGATTATCCCGATTTCTGGTTCCGTATGTAAGGGGCCTATACAAGGCAGTATACTGCAGGAGTATGCAAGCTGTAAGGTTAATCTAGCATGGCTCTGTGCGTACGAACGTCGCCGGGGAAGCGTGGTTGAGCCAGGGTAGGATTCAACAGTGTCCGGATCTAAGATGACGAAGACGGCGATAAAGGCCTCGATGGAGACAGGGCCGAACTGCCTGAGCAGGAGAGCTGACGCAGACTGGAGACTGGTAGGGTTTGGTTTGCGCAGATGAGGGCCCAATACGCAAAGGTCGTGACGTGACATGCCCGGTAGCGAATGCCCGCTGCGATGATCCCCCGATGCTCACGGTCGTTGGAGAGGTCTCGAAGTGTGGTACAGGGATAACGCCGACGTGAACTGCTGGCGCTGTCATGGTATGGCTATCCTGCGACAAATTGGCTGTGAAAGCGCGTCCTTCTCCACACAGTTCATTTCGCTAGCAGGGCCCTGGAAAAGGCTCGACTAATCTCCACTCGCGTCATCGTGATTGAGGACAATCAGCGATTCCACAGTTGCGTTGCACAAGCGTGGTCAAGCGAGTATGTCACTGGCCAAGGTTGATTGTAGTACGTGATGGCCGCCGGTGGTCGGTTAATGCGCATGAGGCCTGACCCAGCGCTATGGCTATGGTCGTTGCATGACTTGCACTCCAATAGTGCGGGCGCTGTCCAAGACGGGCGACTGCACGTGGAGAAGCGATCTGATACAAAAGTGCTTCGGGCCTATTAATACGTCTCGAATTTTCTGTGGTCAGACGGTTTCCAGCAGGCTTGCTATTTCCCGACGGCACCTGCGCAGCGTCTCCCCCCACCGGTCCGCAGTGGCGCATGGATGGTGAGGCGTTGAGGGTATTTCTTTTTCCCAGTGAGCCTCCCTTTGTTCCAGAAGCAGGGAAAAGGTATCCCACGTTCTCCATTTTTCTTTCTTCCATGTGTCCGCATGCTCATCGTGTTCGTGGTCAGCACCGCGTGCTGCCGGTGCCGACAGCCTATGTCAGCGTCGCGCGTCATTGGAGGGTAATGTCAACTTGACGCCTTTTGACCAGGTTATCGGTAATCATGCAGTCCGATTTCCAGTCCCTAGGCTTGAGTGCGCGTAGTTACAATGGTCGTGCATCGGGCTCAGTCACGCATTTTGGCTAAATTGTTGACGGCAGTGTATCTGAAACATACCGGACATCAACCGATCGATACTGCGGAGCGCCGGCTGTCCTGGACTCGTGGAGTCGGGGATAACATGGTGGTCAGTAGTTGGTGTTTGCGCCGCAGGACAGGCGAACGGCGCTTCATCCGTTCACGAACGCTCGTGCGAGGCTTGCATCGTGCTTTCCCCCCTCGTCAGTCTTGGCTCGCTTAGATGCAACTTCCACCCTGGGACATCGCAGCGTGTGCCTGCCAATTGTAGCGTAGGAATTTTGCAAGATAGCGAATGCGAAGGATCCCGCGTAACAGCCTTCACCTCGACCCTCGTCGCCTTCTGCATATGCACTGATTGGCCGCGGTGCAATCCGCCGCCGGCGCAAGATACATCTCCACCTGGATTCCAACTGCGATACTGATACACCTTCTTCACTCGCAACACGACTGCTAACCTCTCGAAGCAGGTGGCAGCGGACATGGGCGACATTATCAAGCTCGCTATCTGTGAGGACCACCAACATCTCCGAGCTAACGTTACGTAGCCTTGGTGCTACCTTGCCATGCCAGTGCGAGTATGCAGCAGTTACCCCCACGTCCGCGTTGTGTTATGAATGTTACTTTCACAACCCCACGCATCTCACAAACATCGACTGCTGCTATACTGCGGTATCCTCGGACGTCGACAAGAAGCGTGTATGACTGTGGCTGCATCACAACCCCCGCAGTGCCTGCTGCATTCCGTGCTATTGGAACATGGTAGTACAATCGACTTGACGCTAGCAACTATCCATCAAGGCACTTTCCAACACCACGGCAGTTCGTCTGCATGTTAGAGTCATGCACCCTTGCATACCTTCAATATCGCCCTTCTTATGCGACCACATCATACACCGGCGAGTTTATTGCTTTGAAAGCAATTACCAATAATTCCCGGCTCTCTGGTTCTCGAATCCGCACCCTCAAGAGTTAGTCACGGGCAGATACTCGGGGATACGCTAGTCATACAACCACACCTACGAGTCCTGAGCGTTGAGAATAGAAGCGTTGCCTAGAGTAAAGGCATTCCGATCAAACTTTGGGTAATGTACGGAAGCTTAGGGTGTTCATGAAATTGCGCACAGCTGCCCGAAGAGCATCAAGAGTGGTTCGGCCGGAGATATCGCTACTAAGCACACCCCTTTGGATCGAATTAGCATGTCTTTCGTATGGACATTGTTCGCTGTTTCGGTTTTGCTGAGGCCCTCACACCACACTCAACACCAAGTCCATCTTAGCTTGGCAATCACGAAGTTTTCTAGCGCATCTGACTATGTCCAGTCTTGTTGCCACACTGCCTGCCCGACATGGCGGATCCCTATACCAGAACGCTGGAGATCAACATCACGTTGACTAGTGTCCGCTTTGGTAAACTCAGTCGAAGATCTTCAGGAGAGTCGGCACGACACGTTGACAGCCGCGCAATTGCTCGCCTGAGAATCGCGAGAATAACGCCGATCGCGCATTTCTAGACGCGGTTCGACGTTGGCAATAGCCTCCAGCGTACGCTATCAACAGCCGAACCATCAAACCTTCCTGCGACAATCAACCAGAACGCTACGGAGAAAGCTCCGTCGAGCTGTCATAGCTGATCATGTCTTGGCGAGGTTTCCGTCGAATCGCCTTATGATTTAACTTCAACCCCTTCGGAGACGCCTTTCTGTATTTAGGTAGAAAGCCGGTATACCAAAGCGTTTGCTCTAACGAGCAAACAGCCTCACTTGCTGACAAGTGTAGCTGGTATGTGTACGATATACGGCTCTTTCCCAGACTAATCATTCTGCCGACTACGTCATAAGTCTCCGGGTATAGTTGGAACGGAGATATCCGAACAACAGTTCAGGAAAACTATAGTTCTACTTGGTCGCCAACGACGACACTATTTTCTCTAGGTTATACGTAGTATGGTACTCTACGCAGAACTTGCAGCTTGTGCATCTCGAATCGAAGAGCCGATCTTGGTATCGGTCCGTCGTCATGATACGTTGGTTTCACAACTCTACATCTCTAGCGGATTGTGGCAGTGGATGTGCGAAAAGGCAAGTCCCGTTGACTAGCTATGCACAGCACTTGACTCGGCAGGATCTTTACAGACCCTGAATCATTGATTGCTTGCATCTTCTAGCAACGCCATGAGAGAGACACACCGTTGTAGCATCGTTGTGCCTGTACGAAATGATTCGAGGGAATCAAAAGAACCATTTTCCCATCGGCTTTGTTCGGGAGATTTGCCCGTGCCACCGGTAGAGCGTCCGATCCGATTTGCGGCAGTTGTGGACGGGCGAGCTTCCGCGAAACATGATTCGCCCAAATTACCGCATTCAGTATCGTGTCGCTCCACTACGTAAGAACAGATCTAGTAACGAAACCCCTTCACTGTGTGTGCGCCTGAAAAGGCCCCACTAGAGACTACTTGCTTCGCATGGGTACGGTACGCCTTTGTCTTATTTCCAAACGCCATGTAAACCTGGCAATACTTGCAAGTTTATCACGCCACCAATCTCACTCCACCCTCACGGCAATCTCCACCTTGCACGCTCGAGATCTTACAGGCGGGAGGATATTTCCCGAGCGATCGTGAATACAGAATCGCTACCAACGATCTTCGCATATGGAACCCAAATGCGGGGTTCCACTAGCAGACGCACCCCTTGGAAAACTAGACGGATCGCCAACACCACATATCGTCGGGTCTTTAGTTCCGCACTACAATCTCCGATTACTGCCAAGTGTGCAAGTGTACACGTCCCCGGGAAGCTGTTCGCCCGGTGTACTGTGGTCACAAAAAGGAAACATAGCGCAGTCACGATAGCCTAGGTGAAGGTGTATCAACCTAAAATCGTCTACGTGTCTTGGGCTTGGAGTGTAAACGCGCATCTGACCAGGGTACATGACTATCTTGGTATGCTGACTGACTTGCACTTTTCTAATCTGTGACTAAACAGTCTCTTACGACTACAATCTTTTCGTACAAAACTAGGTTTCCGGCCTTCCCCACCCCCTGGATGTATATCGCGCTTGCCCCACGAGCACCACATGGGTATTCCATCATCCGAAGCATGTTGGGCTAAAGTTGACACCCTGCTCGTGCGTTGAACTTATTCTCTGAGAATAGCATCGGTCTTGTATCCATAACGGGCCTTACATCCGTTACACCCATACGTGGGAACCCAGATGGATTGCAACACTACATACGCTGCCCAACTCCACTACTGCCTTCAGATAGAGTAGTGCACGCAACCCTAACTCAAACCTAAACATGACCTCTGCACACCTTGAAATTTTCTGGCATACGCAACCCAAAGCCCTTGCTTTCAATTGCAATAGCAACTATGCCGACATCACCGATGATGCCGACAATGCAATGATCATCGATCTGCTCTCGTAGCTTCAGCAGCTCTTCTGTGGCTGGCGCCACGTCAAGGTAATTCGTATAGCCGGTGAAGGCAACCCACCACCACTCTTTTCGCTACCAACAGGCTTTATGTCAAATCATGCGAGCTTCTCGATCCTCCCTGCGGATAGCGCATATTGGTATCCTTCACACTGCCTGTAAGCAACGGGACCACGACGACCGCTGGACTAATTACAGATGCTTGCATCATCTATACAGAAGCACCGGCAATTTGCTGAACGAGCGATGCTCTTCACGATCCTGTCCCGGAAGCAACAAGTGTCTTGCACGATCGGATAGCTCATGTTCATTTCTATTGCTATTGACGTCTATTCTGCATACATACCCTCACCCTATCTCTTTCTTTTATCGTATTCCCCCCTTAATGGAATTTCGCACTGACCCCTCCATATCTCACTCCATCAACCTTCAATTCAAACACCAATCCCGCACTCTCACACCGCATATCCAGTGTGAAATCTAGATTATCAAACTCCACCCCCTTTGTCGTCGTCAACCGCGTGAACAAGCTCTTTGGCACCGTGTTCAGGTCGGTAGTAAGTGTACAAACGTTGATGAGACCCTTCTTGAAGGAGTCAGGAGCCGTGTCAGAGTCGCAGGCTATGAGGTCGTCTTCTACGATGAGAGATTGGCCAGGGCGAAAGTTGCGCGTGTAGTGGAAGGATATGGGTCGGTTTTCCGACACTTGTGCGCCCTGACAGGAGTGTTAGTACGCAGTGCGACAGTCATGGGCATGGTAGGTGCGGGATTTACGTACCTTTGCGATGTGCCACTGCATGCGATCGGACACCATCCATCGCTCCCAAAGCGGACTCCAATATCGATCGGAAATGGGGTGCTTTGCCTCGTCGAATACTGTCGCGTAGCTGGTTCCGTAATGCCATCGACTTCTTCTGCTAATGACCATATTGCCTTCCAACCCGCGCAGTACTGCGCCTCGTACTACCGCCGTCCATGCGTGTATGGGGTGGTATATCTCGACGGCCTGCGAGGCGTTCAATGCGACAGCGTGCGTGGGTCTTTCTGTGTACGGAGGCGGGGGCGCGCTGTTGAAGTGAGACTTCATTCGACCGTAGAGGTAATTGCTCTGTCCGAAGCCTCCAACCAAGACAATGCCACACACCAAACCTCCTTTCGCTCTTATACTGTGAACCTGACCTTCTACTAGATCAATGACCTCTTGGACTACTGGATCGAATAATTCTTTGACCTGCTCTGCGCTCATGACAAGGAACCCAGAGTCTAATCCTGCTTCCTCATCGTCCGGCAGCCCCGGAAAAGGTATGTTGACCTCATTGTGTTCCTCCTCGTTGAAGTTGCGCTTCACAAATTCCTCAAAGTACTTCAAGCCCATATTCCAAGTCTTGACCTTCTTTTCGCGCATCCAATTGTAACGTTCGGTGCCAATGCGCTGCTTGATGTGGTCTTCGAATCGGTAGTTGATAAATGTCGAGCCGCAGAGGCCGCCAGTACCGACTGCCGATTCTTCGACACGCAGAGGATGGAGTTGGGTAATCTTGTAGGCTATCAAGTCGACAGTGCCACCTCCAGCATCACAAACAATGAAATTGTCTCCGATCTTGAGATGGTTTGGTTGTATCGCCTTGAGGGTATAAACCGCTGCGGCCTCGGGCTCCGATATGAGCTTCAGCTCATGCCTGTTGCCCATGCCAGCTTTCTCCGCAGCCTTGAGCGTCGCATCTTTGGCTGAGTCCGACCAAACAGCAGGTACTGTCAAGACGAATTCAACCTTGGTCAAACTGATAAACGTCTCCCCGTATCTCCGTGTCAATGTTTCCATCGTATGCTTGTATATCTGCGATAGGTAGTCGGAAACTGCTTCCATAACCGTCTTCTCAAACTTGCGTAATTGCGCAGCAGTTTCGAGCGGTGATACAAAATGCGGCAGTTTCTGGTTCCTATCGAGAAATAGCTTTATACACCGGAGACGCGTCTCCTCTGGCTTGAATTGAAAGCCCCATTTTATGTTTTGCGCGGGTTTCGCGGACGCATCGAGCGAGGAGGTCGAGCCGTTGGCGGGGGGTGATTCGCTGTAACCAATTTCTGTGGGTACTTTGTCGGAAGTGATGCCTGCGCGTGTATGTTAGTCTGGAGAGGCATGACATCGGTATATCTCAAACAGAACTTACCGTTCCCTCCGGGCCATGTCTTGATGATGTCGATGTCGTCAGGGGTTGCACTATATACAGCAGCCACACCTATTGAGCTTCAGCGTCCAATCGTGTCGGTCGCATATTGTGCAATAGTCGCTACCAACCGCTGTAGGTGGTTCCAAAGTCAACGCCGACGACCAACCTGTCCTTCGTAGGGCCACCTATTTCGGGCACGCTGGTTATGTCGACAGTCGCATTGCTTCCGGGGTTGAATGTGTACGGGATACTACTCCCTCGGTTCGGAAACGTATGGCTCATTGTCGTTCTTCGTGGCGTTGAACGCGGTGCTTGTGTTGATGGCTCTGGTAGATCGCGTAGATGTCGCGTGGGTCAGACCGCGGGGCTGAATCCTACCAAAATGCACCGGGGTATCATGGACGTGTAGGTTGGCGCGGGAAAGACGTCGAGGTCATGAATGTGTATGCCTGAAAAACATTGAATGATTCAGGCACCGGCGAAATGCGCAGTCAGTGTCATGTCGAAGCCTGGAGTGGCGCGCTACCCATTGCTGGAGAAGATGCTCAGCTGCAGGCCCTAGTTGGTGATCATCAGCTCGCCCAAGGCTGCAGGATTCTGTCCTGCCAGGCATAATCTTGCCGTCCCACATGGAGCCATGCGACGGTGATATTCCTCGAACGGGGTGTTGAAGGTTTGTCCTGGTGAAGCACGTCTCTGAAGTTCGTTCCGATGCGACCCTAAATCGGAACGCGCCCCGGGCTCAACTATGACCGAACGAAAGAGTTCTGGTCAGTTTCAGCACTTCAAGCCAACGACTTTAGTATGTATTAACGTCTGCAGAATCTGCTCACCGCTTGAAGCGCGGCACGAGACTAATATCGAAATCGACCAAGACCTCCGCGAATACCGTCGTCACTCCACCGAAAGCCGCCATCGCTGCTCCAAATGCGAGAAAAGACGAAGTACACCGACGCAAATACCCCTTCAATGATATGCTGAAGCGCAAAAGTGGAGGTGTGGTAGATCTCCCGAGCGATACCGCACCTTCAGGGCCCAGCAATGAGTTCATCAACAGACCAGAGATGCTGCCACCAGGCGATGATGCTACGCGGATATCACATAGAGTCGCGGACCTCGAAAGAGCTCTGGCGATCGCGAGAGAAGAGCAGGAGATGGCCAGAGAAGACTTGTCGAGACTGAGACATTCTAGACAAGCGGATCAGGACACAATCGAGGAACTCAGGCAGCAACTTGCTGAGAAGAGCTCGAATACGGGTGGAGCCCCGGTTGGCGGGTCGAGTGGCCTCCAAAGAGACACTGGAGTGCCGGGACACTTAGGGAATGGGAGGGAAGATGCTTTGCGCCAGAACTCAGATTTGCGCTACCGAGTCGCGCAACTCGAAGAACAGCTCGAAGAACAACTCGCATCGCATGACGGATTGTATCCACGCAGCCTTGACCGACCGCAGTCAAGAGGGGAGGCAGACGACTTGCGACTACGCCTCCATGCCGCCGAAAAAGAGTCGCAAGAGAGGCTCCAGCAGCTTCTGGCACTGAAGTCAAGCATATCCTCGCTCACGCGTACGGATTCGCAAATCACAGACAGCGAGCTCGCAGAATCGTTCTCCCAACTTGCAAATCGCGTGCGAGAATGGACTGTCTCGAACTTTAGGCGGTCAAGATTGAACCTCGATAACCTTCCAAAAGAGACTGAAGATGTGCTTCGCGCATTGAATCCGCAATACAGGGCTAGCATACAGAGCACGGATAAACTTGCCTTGTACCAAGCCGTTGTCTCGACATCACTTATGCAAGTCTTTGACAATTCGATCGTATTTGGGTTGCCTAGCACAGGTCCACTGGGTGCGCTGCGACAGTTTGCTGAGCGCACACAACACCTTGGTACCGCACATCGAGAGTGGGTGCGCGCTACGGTACAAGTCCTCGAGCGCAGCGAAGCAAATGGGGATATCCAGAAAGAGAGCGAAGCGTCAATACATCGACTCGCCGGAGAGGCTAGCCATATACTCTTCACGCTGACTTCTGTGAGTCTTGCGCCCAACGCACAGTCAACGTTGGCCGGTATGTTGAAAGACGCAATGGGCTTGCAACGAACACTCGCCCTACAAAAAGCGCGTTACAAGCTACTCTTCTTTCGCCGACAAGACGACAATATGCAGTTCGATGACCGTACCATGGAAACTGTGAACGACGTTGATCCCGCTATGGAAGATGATACTGACATGGAAATTGATCGCAAATTTCTGTTCTGCGCTTTTCCAGGCCTCATAAAGTACGGGGATGAGTGGGGAGAGCACTCTGAGATGAGCAACATAGTATTGAAAGCGAGGGTGTGCTCTGGCGTGAGTTGAAATAAGAATATAGCAAATGTAACTGCGATATCAACACTACCCCTTCTTAACCAAGTACGACATCGATGAGCTCCCGGTCAGCTGCTTCCCATGCTGCTTTCGTGACCTGACCAACGGCTTTTCTGTAGGCGACACCGTCTGTCCATTCAATCCAAAGGACGTTGTAGAGGTCCCATATGCCGTTAGGCTTACGATGTTCCCGAGGAAAATAGTCATCGTGATAGAGTTCATATTTCGCTCTACTCTCGGTCGAAATTGCGATCAGTTCGACTCCCATCTCGGTCTCAAGATGTGATTCATGCCAGTCCCCAGGCAGGCGGATGACACCTGAAGATTCCCTCATGGTGTCAAGGATGTGCAAAAGTATGGGCTCAAGATGACCTATGGGCTTGATCTGACGTAAGTAGAAGTAGGCGTGCTCAGCCTGACATGTGATTCGATTCGAAATAGGCATCGGTATCGTTATCTCTGAGCACGACGAATCCACGAGTGGGATTGGGAAACGAAATTCGAACCTAGGGGCAGCTGGTGTAATGTAAACATTCTCTCTCTCCGAATCAGAGCTGCTAGATGAAGATTCAGCTCGGATCCATCCGGGAGGCGGGGCACTTTCGCCATCTTGTGCGAAATGCTTGTACTTGTGGTATTCGTTCGCAATCGCAATCTGTGCGCCTCCTACGCCAGTGAAGTACCATTGAACAAGTGGAGTAATGACAACTGTTGATGGTATGTTGTATACAATCTCTTCAGGGTCATCCGCGCATGCCATTCCTTCAAAAACATGAGCCTGGTTAATCGTGTCCAAGCGTCCGCGCCAGCTCATCCATGACCAACTCGGCGGTCGGTTGCTCTCATCGCTGGTCGCATCCCACGGTCTTTTCGCGCATGCGGACCCGGAATAATTCCATAGAAGTGCAATATCAAAGAATATTACAGGAAGTCCGTACAGTATGCCACCAGGGAACGACTTTGCAAGTAAAGTGGCAGCACCTGCAAATGCTATAACAACGTCGGAATCAGAGGTGAAGACTCTTTCTGAGTATGACTCGCAAAGCTTTAGGTAACGATAGAAGTTGGGCCAACGGTGACCTTGGCTAAGCCACACATCGGTCACACCCTGGTAAAGCGATCTGCATGATTCTGTTGTTACAGTGGGATCAGGATGGTAATCATACCACCATGTTTGTTGGCATACCCAATATAGAGACTTGGGACATGGATCGCCGGGCCTAGCAACATCTGGAACGAGGTCAAGGAAGGATAAAGTACGCCGCGCAAATACTCTTTCTTGGAAAGTCCTAAGACACAACAGGTAAACCATTAGTTTATGCACCTCGAATCATAGCTTATACTGTGTGCCACTTACCACCCTCGACGGCTCCATGTACTATGAATGTCCATGAATGCAGTTGTATGATGCTTATCATGCCACTTGTTGAGGGGAGTTTCGTTCAGCATTTGATCGATGTCGTCAACCAGACCGGAGTCCGCTAGTTTGCCCGTAACAGCAACAAGCGTGAGATAAGAATTTGCGTATATTTCCGCCATGTGTTTAATCTGACCATGTTTATGTTCTTCATCATCTTGTAGGATCGATAATTGATCTATCCAGATGTGTCGCTCTCCAAGTAGCTGGGTGACGTCTATAGCCTGTCGTATTGTCTTGGGCAGAACCACTTTGTCTCTGGTGAGACTTCCAGGCTGCCTGAGTTGCTCGATATTTGCAGTGGTTGCTTGTAACGTTTGTACCCCACCCCAAACGTAGCTTAGTGTGAGATAACGGTCGGCAATACCGCCTTCGACTATGCATCCATCCACGACGTCGATGACCCACATAGGCCATATACTTGCGTCAGCTTTTGGTATACAACACGGTGAGCCGTGGTGCTCGTCGCATGCTTTGATCCAACTCTTAATCATATCAAGCCGCGTGTCCGTTGCGTGTATCGTTAGGCTCGTAATGCCGCTTTCTTCGCCCGATGTACCATGTCTGCCGGCCGTCCGATTCAAGTGATTGTCGCTTACGCTTTTTCGCAAGGACATACTGCAGAGTCTGATCTTCCGTGGTGTAAGGTGGAAGAGGACGAGAGGATCGAAGGAATCATGTCTCATAAGCAAGAAGGCTGAGCCTTGCTCGCTTGACTGCGCCACTACCTCGCCTATCCTGCGCTCATCTTACAGCCTCCATCGCAGAAGAATTACATGTCTGCCTGTTACAAACAGCGCTCTTGAATGTTCCCAAGCGTCACTCTATCTATGAGGTTCCGTGACGAGTTCTAGCTGCGCCTGCTGTTTGTTCGCAGAAGCAAGCTGCAAGTACCTGCCTAGATGAGTATGCTTTCATCCATATCATCCTCCATATTTGCGGGATGGTAACTTGATCACCAGCGTTCTCTTTAAGGCGACAAGGCTCGGGCGGTTTTGATTGGGGGTTTGTTGAATGTCAAGTGCAAGATTAGAGGTGGCGCGATACCGGAGCCAGTCGTGACAAGCAGCAATGACGTCACCTCGAAATACCTATCTCTCCGCCTCAGGAAGCTTATATCTAATCACATCACAGGTTCCTGCTATTGAAAATTCTCTCATGCTTCTGTTGGACGCGTTCGCTTCTCTTCGAGCTGCTCCTGCATTAATTGGTGGTGGACCGGCCGGTGTTTGAAACATGGCGGTCGGACAGACCCGCCCTATAATTGTTTCATTATTAGGAGAGCTCTCTATCGCTTCGTACGACCAGACCGCCCTTGAGTCGCACTAGAACGACACTGTCTGCTTCCGACACCGCCGAGTCAACGTATGAGCACCGAGACTGAGAGGGCGCTGAAGGGGCGATGAGGGCTACTTAGCCTCCAAGCACTATCAGTTCTCTTGACCCTATACTCGATATACGCGTTCTTCACGCACATCCGGAAGCTATGCTTGATCCGTCATCAGGTACAGTATTTTAGCGCTGAGGCTCACAAAAACAAGCATTTTACCCCGGATTGTTAAACTTCAAACCCAAGCTTTTCGAGAATTCCCATTTAGCCAGGACGGTTCGGCTCCACGCCGGTACATCATCTGACCACGCGGCCGCGACGCCATCCATCTACCCATCGCGCGACGTACCGAGGGTCCTATACGTTGCAGCCCTCTATTTGCTCGCTTGGTCGCTTTTCTCCCGAAGACACTAGGATCTATATGTACCCCAGACAGCCGAGGCTTGGTTCTGCATGAAACAGACGTGGGCTACGGCAATAATCCCTGTCCGATCTTCATCACAGGACTGTTCAGATAAATTGCGACGACGGATGAAAGGACCATCTGTGCACCAAGACAAAGCAAAACATTACTTTGTACCCCACTGATAGGGCATGATGTATAGACGAGGCGATTAATTTTGCCTAAAGGACAGCTGCAGTGGATACATGAAACTTTCTTTATAAACACATCGCCCGCTGCCCAGACTTGATCATCACAACTCCTTGACATCTCAACTTAATCCGAAGCACAGTATCCACTTCCTCCAACGTCAACATGAAGTTTTCCGCAGCAGCAGCTCTCTTTGTTGGTCTCGCCGCCGCCGGCCCTGTCGAGATCGCTGAGCGTCAGAGCTGCCCCAAGGTCTACATCTTCGGAGCTCGTGAGACTACCCAACCCCAAAGCAATGGCTACGGTACCGCTGCCGGGCTTGTAAACTCGGTCAAGTCCGCCTACCCTGGTGCGGGCTCCGAAGCCATCGTGTACCCAGCTTGCGGTGGAGGCTCGTCCTGCGGAGGTGTATCCTATGACAACTCCGCTTCTCAAGGAACCGCAGCGGTTGTCAAGGCCGTTACTGCCTACAACCAGAAGTGCCCTAGCACTCAGATTGTCCTTATCGGATACTCTCAGGTACGGATGGTGTCATGAACCCCAAGAACGCCGAATGCTAACAGTCTGTAGGGAGGTCAAATTATGGACAACGCCATCTGCGGCGGTGCTGGTTCCACTTTGACCGGCAACGCCCTCAAGGCCGTCAAGGCGGCGATCTTCATGGGTGACCCACACAACCGCAACGGTCTTCCCTACAACGTCGGTACCTGCAAGGCCCAAGGCGTAAGTCCACTATTTCTCCAACTCTTGGTATCCTTATTAACAAGTACTTTAGTTCGCCGCCCGCCCTGCTGGATTCACCTGCGCACCTGCCAGCAGCAGCATCATCCAGAGCTACTGCGACTCTCAGGACCCATACTGCTGCAATGGAAACGACGCCAACCACCACCAGCAGTACGTTAACATCTACGGCAACCAGGCTCTCACCTTCATCAAGAGCAAGGTCACTGCTTAAGTGCATCTTTGGCACGAACAGTGGAAACCAAAAGCTGGCCGGCACCTATCGCAGGTGCCATTCTTCGATGTAAATATGAATCAAATGAACATGTATATGCCTTAAAGTTCTAAATCGCTTGCTTCGCCTCACTTCTCGGATTGCTATGTGACGTCTAGCATTCACAGGTCTATATCAGCCAGTGTCTCTCCGTTGATGTACCCGGTGCCCAAGTTCTTATCGATATCACTCGTCCAGTGTAACACTTGTTCCAACACCGACATCATTCTCGCCGCATTCAATCGGTAGTACTGTCTGTCGTACGGACTTAGCTTTCGATATCTCTCCTGTTTGGATTCTGTGATGTAATAGCGTTTGTCATCATCAGCCAGGTAAATATCTCTGAAATTTGTGACAGTATGGTAGAAGACTTTTATTAATTTGTTGTCATCGAATGTGGTCGTCATTTGAAGGGTGTGCGCAGCGAGCTTTCGGACAGAATAGTAGGAGTAAGATGTAAGACGGGTAGAGGGTTTTATGTCAGGTCGAGATAAATTGCCATATGCGCTTGCTAACAGCTCGCTGTCCAAAAACATACGAACTTGCTTGCGCTTAGGCTCATGCAATACAACAATCTGGGAAGAAGTCGTATAACAAATAAGCAATCATATATTAGGATGTGCAAGCCTTTTCTTGCTTGTATCCTCGTTTCTGTCTCTACCATTCTACCGACATCTTTCCCTTGCTCCCACATCCTTCGTGTGCAGATATGCCCCCTAAGATCCAACCCTTCAACTTCCCTACAGCCACCGAAGCGACGAACGGGCTTACTATAAACGTGATAGGCGCATTGAGAGATCTGAAGCATGAATTTCTAGGGATAACCTCAAATTCCGCTTGCAATACAGAGATGTACAGGACACTTGACGAGCAGCAAAGACGGTGCTACATAGCTTGTATAAAGGATGTCGAATATTACTTAGAGCACATGTGAGAGTGAGTGGAACATATTGAGAAGAAACCAGAGGCGAATCTGAGGATAATGGAGGCGAAGCAACTTAACAAGGAACAGTCATCGTTCATAGTATTCACTATCTAAAGGACAAGAAACTCCCACCCAGACGCCTTGCAAATATGCAACAAGCACTCATTAGTCTCGTCATAGAACTTCATATCACATCTTACAACTTGGCCTTTGGCCACTGGTCCAGCAGATCCACCATCTCGAAGCGCGGCCAGTCAGGGTTGAGGCTAGGCGCCGGCCTCTCGCGATCCCATGCCCACTTCTCCTTGAGCTCTGGTTCTAGCTCGTCTTCTAGCATCTGTACGACGTACTTGCCGAGGACGGGGAAGAACTTGTAGCCGTGGAATGAGCCGCATGTTGCGACGAAGAGACCCTTGGCGGCGGCGTGAGGCGAGATGATGAAGTCAGATGAAGTGGTGAATGCATCCCTGGGGTTCATTAGTATTGATCAAGTAGCAGTGCATAAATATGGAACTTACCAGCAGATACGGTGTTTGTCCATCTTCCAGTTTGCGCCCTTCTTGCCGTAAAACACATCGTTGGCGTGAGAAATGTCCAACTTCAACGGACCAGGAACATCCCACTGGTTGTAATCCTTTCCAGATGGAGGTGCAGAGACGAAGCGGCCAGGGAGTACTTCGTGTGTGTTCTTGAAGATCTTCTCTCCCCACCACTTGAGCTCACGGTCCTTGGTAGGCGGTAAGCTGCCAATGAAGGGTCCGTATGCAGCGGTGTAGCCCTGAACACCAACGGGCATGTCCTTGAACCTTTCGTACGACTTCTCGTCAAGGGTCGTCATACCTGTCGTGATACCACCAGCAACAATTCTTGATCCAGCACGGAGGTCTGAATTCCCACTTGTCTTAGCAGCCTGCTCGAGAAGCTTGGCGGTGTAGGCGCCGGTTGACAAAATAGTGTGCGAAGCCTTGATGGTGCTGCCTTGCTCGGTCTTGACACCTGTGCAGCGGCCGGCGTTGTCAAAGTCCAGGCTTTCGACCTTCTCGGTGACGTACTTGACGCCCTTTGCGATCGACCACTTGGTAACTGCTCTTAGTGCATCACCGGCCTGTGCCCAACCACTTGTCTTGTTGACCAGGACACTCTTTGCTCCGTCGTAGTTCGCATCCTCGAAAAGGCCACCAAACAACTTCTTCGCTTCCTCAATGGTAACTGATTGCAAGTCTGCCTCACGTCCAAGCTTCTTGTAGTTGTTGATGACATCTTGTGCGTAATCTGAACGGCAGACCCAGAAGATACCAGTCTCGTGGAAGTAAGGTTGCCATAACGGGTCCTCCTTGAAGACATCTTGAGCCTCAAGAGCGAGTCTGCAGTAGATGACATCGTCGTAGTCGGCGCGCACAACCTTATTCCAGTCCCATGAAGCTGCTACGCGGTTATCGGCGTCCCAGGCATCTTGGTCAACGACTGTGACTTGTCGGTCCGGGTACTTCTTGATAAGGTGATACGCAGTTGAGATTCCGAAGACGCCGGCGCCAACGACGAGGTATGAAGGTTTGCTCGCTGCCATGTTGTTCAGGATAACGGGTTTATCGTCGCAGAGCATGAAGTTGAGAGAGTTTTGATGCAGCGATAAATGGTTATGACCATCCCACTGCGTATTTATACCATCACGTTGACTACATCTATCACTTGCATCGCTAAATGGCTAATGGAAATAGTGGGCCGTTCTCGGCCACTTCGTTGTGGTCGCTGTAGACTAGGCGCGGGGCATTCGTGGAGGTTGTTTCCTTATCGAGCAAGACTTTGCGACGGGCAAGCTCGCTCACCTTTCCGATACCTTCTCCGCCGGCTGCCATGGCTCCAATTGGACATGACAAGTGGTTTATCGACTGCCTATCTGCTGATATCGACGTCTGAAGCGTCGCGCACTCGTCACCGACGGTTCCGACTATCGCGACCGCCTCAACTGTCGCCGCTTCTAAGCGAGCTACCGGCTGTGGTCAGCTAACCTGATCCGGCCATGCGGCGCGATGCGTGAACTTGAGAGTGGATTGACATCACATCAAGTTATGCAACAATGTGCAATAGTTGCGGACATGGCGATTGAGAAGTCAATGTTGTAGCAACCTACACGAGTGAACTCGAAGTGCGAATGTAGTATGTTTGCGACGCTGCATTGAGCGCAAAAGACGCTGTACAAGCTAGTGCTTTCTATCAAAGACCCAAGATCACGGTCATACTATTCTGATATCACTGAGAAACGGTTCGAGTAGCTTGTAGACTTGGGGTAACAACAAGGGCTACCTAGGTATGCTAGCGCTATATGTTGTCGACGTCCATATGGTGCCATCAACACTATCAACCTCACGCGAACTGCGGGAGGCTTTGGCCTACATGCAAGGTACACTCCCAGCCGCTGGACATATAGCCAGTGATTTACACGAACTACTCGTAGAGCCCCAGGAGCTGTGGGTACTCAAGCCCGTAACAGGGGGGCTCCAACGTATCGGAGACATGCAAGCCACCCATAGCGAGAACAGGGCCCTCCGATACATCCGCTAGAGCATCGAAGAGAAGCTTGTTGACGCACTAGACGCATAGGCGAGTGCAGAATCGACGCAGTGCCAGCAGACTAGAGCTGATCGCGTAGTTCAAGGGCCCTACAGTAAGGAGCCTTAGACTCTGATCGTGTAAGCACGTCACCTTAACCTGACGAGCCCTAGCAGGATTTCCTCGCCATAACACGGTCTTCAGCACCGGAATACTTTCTCTTGTTGCGTGATTTTCCAGCGCTGACGTTCGGCTTCAGGATGAATATCTCCTAATCTAGTTGGTCGCGAGTGCGGTAAAAGTCATGGCTTCCAGGAAAACCACCACCCCAGTCGAGCGACGTGTGCTCAATCTTGGTGCCGATAACTTGCAGGAAATTAGTTTCAAGAGAAAGTTTTTCCCATTCTAAGATGTACTTACCATAAGAATCTTTCTTAGACTGTGTCGACAAATCCGTCTGTATCGACTTGCTGCGCGCCGGTTGGGGCTTTGATCTCAGCAGCGCTGACGGAGAGAGTCGAGCCACTGGAACCGATGGCGGCGGACCTTTACTGGGATCTCTATAGAGGGAGTGGTCATCTTCCGTCGAGTCGTCATTGCGGTCGACACCGAGGCAAGTGAACGTTTGGGGAAAAACACACCATGTGGCTCTATATGAACCAGACTCTGTAAGAGCCCCCGTTTCAGTAAGTAATTCTTTAGATATCGTGTCAGTGAAATGACTTGACTTACTCCTGTGAGACCCACTTCGGTCTATATCGATTCACGATATTGAGATCTTTCGTAGTACGACTGATGCCGACAAGATCAGTAGCCAGATCAACATGTGAATCGCCGGGGTCAGAGGGAGAATTGGAGTCGCAGACATCTCCGTCCACTCCGAATGAGTCTTGTGTGACGCTGGAAGACATAGTCTGTTGTAAGGATAAAGTGTAGCGCAGGATGCACAAGTCGGTTTAGCAATCAAAAAAGACGACTGAAAGTAGAAAAGGTGAGACGGAAGACAACACGGTGAATGAGTAGGAGAAAATCAAGATGAGGGGGGGAGATGCTTGAGTACTGCCCGTTTGCTGCGGCACGGACCTTTTTTAGCGTGTCTCCCCGTTACACAGTGACACGCCCAATCGCGCCAACGCTGCATGAATTCGACCTGTCGTTTCCCGACCCCAGCTACGACGACTAGCGAAATTTCAAGCCACAGTCACCGTCCCGTTTCCCCTCAGATCCAAGGAACTTGCTCCTACATGCACGATAAAATCTCCCTTTTCAACCACATACTGCATCTTCCTATCCCACAGCCCCCACTTGCTCACATCCAACTCCACACTGACATCTACCGTCTCACCAGCCTTAATCATAACCTTCTTGAAGCCCTTGAGCTCTTTGTTTGGCACCACAACGCTAGCAAAGACATCCTGCACATATACCTGAACTACTTCCTTGCCGTCGACATCTGATTCGTTGGTCACACTTACGGTTGCCGTGATCTTATCAGTTGCGCTGACTTCGGTCTTTGAGAGAGTGACGTTGGAGTAAGTGAAGTTTGCGTAGGAGAGGCCATAGCCGAACTCATAGAGTGGCTGAGGGTTATTGAGAACGTATTGGTGACCGAATTGGAGTGTACCGTTTGGCAAGATAGCACCAGCATCGGTAGGTCGGCCGGAGTTCAAGTAATCGTAGTAGATTGGGAGGGTACCCACATCGTAAGGGAAGGAAACAGAAAGCTTGCCAGAGGGCGTGACATCGCCGAAGAGGACGTCAGCCAATCCGTTGCCACCCTGTTCTCCGGGATAGAACTGCTGAAGGAGAGCGGCTGCATTGTCAGAGATCCAAGGCTCTGTGACGGGCTTTCCGGAGGAGTAGACCACAATGGTTGGTTTACCAGTCTCGATGATGGCTTGGACGAGCTCGCCCATAGCGCCGACGAGGTTGAGCGATGCGACATCTACGTGCTCACCAGTAGTGGCGTTCAGACCTTGCCAGAGCTCCTGTTGATCGCGTGACCAGGTACCGACGACGACTACTGCGACGTCAGCAGCTTCAGCCGCTGCAACCGCATCGGGGAAGCCGGATTGGTCGTTCGACCAGCGCTCACAACCTAGGGCGTATGTTACTGTACCGCTAGATGCACTCTGAATACCTTGCAATGGAGTAACGTTCGTGGGGTTGTACTGAGAGCGGTAGACCACGTAATCGCCCAGATTCGTAATGTTCGCCATGGGGCCGATGACGGCGATGTTGGCAGACTTGGAGAGAGGCAGAGTGCTGTTCTTGTTCTCAAGCAAGACGATTGAGTCAGCCTCGAGCGTCCTCGCAAGCTGGACATGTTCCTCAGGGTGGATGATGGACTCCGTCTCGTTTGTGGATAATCCTTGGTATGGGTTTTCGAAAAGACCCATTGTAAACTTCGCTCGAAGCTGGCGGCTCACGGCTCTGTCGACAATCTCAATGTCAAGCTTGCCTTCTTCGACCAAACGAGGGATGTTCGCATAGTTGTACGAGCCTCCACCCATCTCCACATCGTTACCATTCGGTAGGGCCATGAGTGTCACCGCTTCGCTGTCGATTGGTGTATCTTCGGTCTTGCATTGACACAGCTTGAAGTTGCAGCAGAGTCGGTCCGTGGCTCCCGCGTCTGAAGTCAACCAGTACTTGTAGCCCCACTCTTCACGGAGGATCGTCTCTTGCATATGGCCATCGGCGATCGAAGGTATCCCGTCGTAAGAGTGGTAGGCACCCATGATGTTCCAGGCGTCGGCGTCGATTATAGCACGGTGGAACGATGGCAGCCATGTGGTTCGGAGCTCCCGTTCACCCCCATGAACTGGCCCAGTATTAAGACCTTGCTCTGGGTTACTGAAACCGGCGAAGTGCTTGACTGTAGCGCTGACATTCAAACTCTGCACTCCCATAACATACTCGTATGCCATCTCGCCGGCTAAGAAACCGTCCTCGCCGTACGTCTCTTCTACTCTGCCAAAACGCAGCTCGCGCGCCAAGTCCGCAAGTGGTGCGAATAATTGATTGATACCAAGAGGTGCCGATTCCTTCGCAATAGCCACGGCCATATCGTGAATCAGCTGCGGATCCCACGAGCAAGCCTGCCCGATCGGACTGTTGTAGATGGTCGCGTTACCCACGAGTAAGCCGTGAATAGCCTCGGTCTGAACCATGGCCGGGATACCCAATGTCGTGTTATGTAAAAGGTAGTCCTGGCCAATCTTGACGCCATTGCTGATCCACTCCGCAGGTATCGGATAGCCAACGTAGAACTGACCCGCGCGGACACGAAAGTTCCATTCGAGACCGGTCTCATTGACGACATTGGTAGTGACATTGATCCAATTCGAGATATCTCCTTGGATGAGCTGAGCAGTCTTTTCCTCAATTGTCATACGAGAAAGAAGGTCTGCCACTCGGTCCTCTACGGGAGCCGATGCATCCTTGTAGGTTGCATTTGCTGCTGCCTGTCTGCGGACCAGATCGAGTGCGCTACTGGGAAGTAGAAGAGCGCATCCAACAAGTAGGGAGGCTGAACCGAAGAAGGACTGCCGCATATTGGTGTGAGATGTAGGTGCAGTCTCGCCCGGATACTGGGTTCTAGACAATGTATCTTAGGTCTTATAGATTTAATCCAGGGTCTACGGACCGTTGGAATATGCACCCGCAGAACCCATGATGTACCGCGGACAATTGTCTCCCGAGGCGCTCGCTGTATATTGAGGTACCGGTTCAATGGGCGACGATCGATGCAATGCTTATAAGCGAGGTGACGCCGAGGGCGTTGGGCTGTGTGCAGCGCGTGTTGGGTCTTTGAGAACACCCCTGGTGCAGATCGGAAGGCTTGCTGTATCCATATCCATCTCAAAAACGCGTGATTTTGTGACTTGACGCGTTCGATCGAAGTAATGACGACCGTGTAAAGTGTGTCGAGTCTGAGGTTTGATTGACGGAAGAAATGGTGGCTTGCGCTAGCCAAGGCGGCCTCTCCCCCGCTTCTGATCTTCAACGAACAAACCTCTCCGCACTTCAACCCCGGATCATCTCAATCATTGAACCTTTCTGAGATAGCCTGATGTACCGTTTGTGTTCCTTCGGAAACTAGGGATCAGATCCGCAAGCTTCGCTGCATGGTTGCGCTGAAAGTTTGCTCAATGACGTCGCAGGTTTTGTCAATTGAAGGAAGCTTTACTTGAGTTACAACATTCATTGTACATTATATAATATTCGAACATCTCGACGTCGACCGCGGTCGAGCACCTTCTCACTAATCCCACTTTGATATCTTTATCGCTCTCGTTTGTAGAATTCTATGTCAGAACGATCTCAATGCATCCCTTAACCGAAAACCACACCCAAAAGCTCCAACTCTCCTTCGAACGCCGTGTCGATCGCGTACCTGGTATATCCTCCTCTTGCTTCCCTTGATAACCAATTAACCATAAAAACATTAAAGTAATAATCGTAATAATAACATAAGAATCGTAAAGTCATCGTTCTCTCTCGCGTAAAACATCTCGCTCATAGCGGTAATGAGGGAAATTAGAAAAAGAAGGCCATGTCGCTAATAAAGGAATACGCTCGCCACACCGAAGAAAGCCACCCACCAAACCCTCTCTTTGTTCCTCTCACTCAAAACACCCGATGCGCCTGCCGCACTGGGCGCAGGCGGAACACCGGTGCCATACTGTGAGATTCTCGTTGAGGTAGGTGTGGCGGCAGTGCTGAGCGTCGAACCAGCGACGTTCGCGCTGGAGGGCTCGGATGTAGGGCGTGAGATGGGAGGTGCAGAGCCACGGGAGGCGGAGGGGTTGTATGAGAATGGTGGTGCTGTGGGAAATTCCGCGTTGGATTCGGTGCTAGATGGAGATGATGGTGTTGGAGCCGTGACTGTGACTGTCGAGAGGATGGTGGATGGCGATTCTGATGGCGAGGTTGACCTCGACTCTACTGCAGATGATGACGGCACAACCGAGTCGCTTGTTGACGTCGAAGTCGGTGAAGCTATCGACGCGGATGGGGATGCAGTGGTGGGCGCAACCACGGTCGTTGTTGTCGTCCCCGATATACTTGGGTTGGTGCTTGACGGAGAAGGAACTAGGGGGGTTGGAGTAAAGATAACGGTCGTCGTAGTGGTCGTATAGGTCGTCCCAACTGATCGCTGAGTGACCTCGGATAGGAGGATGGATGACAGAAGTCCGAGATTTATGGTTGAGCTATCTGGGAGGAGGATAGACGACAGAAGCCCAAGATCGATGCTGGAGCTAGCCAGCTCCTCACCTATGCCGATTTCAGCAGCCAGAGCTAGGCCAGGAAGAATGCTGCTGACGGTAGCAGACGAAGGCACAACACTGGGAGAGCTCTGATTTGCGGATGCTGGAAGAGTAGTTAAGCAATCCGAAGTCGTTGCCGTCGGAAGCGTCGCATTGTAAGCAAAAGTCGAATTTGGTTGTTGTGCTGTGGCATACACCGTTTCGGCGACGACTATCACTACCACGGGAGGATACTCTGAAGTGGGGATTGACGAAGATGAGGTGACGGTTGCTGAGCTTACAAGTGGCGAGTAGATGAGTGTGGCATTTTGTGTGGTAACATTGAGCGAACTTGATACTGACAGCGTCACTGTTGATACTTCTGGCGAGGAGCTGGAGACTGCGTATGCAGTTGATGAAGAGGGCGAAGCATCGACAACAGATGTATTTGACGATGAGGTCGGGTAGGGAGCGACGATGGCTGTGCTGAGATCTGATATCGATGCCGACAAGGTAGTCGGTGGTGTTGGTAGTCCAGGAGCATGTACGTGTGGCCGTGGTGTTCCGATAGTGGTAGCTATCAAGGTCAGTATATCGCAATCTTCCAAGCCACCATACCATCTACTCACTACTATTGACATAATACGGTCCTGGCACTACACCGCCGAGTACACCCACCGACAGCGTACTCAGCTGAATTACTATCGAGCTTCTCATGGTGAACGAATGTGAACTGTGATCGCGCAAAGAACGACGTGCTGCAATTGGCCCGACACAAAGATCTCAAGAAGATCCGACAGCGACCGGAACAAAAAGACTGCAGACTGAACGATTGAACAAAACACAAAGCGTTGACGACAGAAATAATCCTACCAGCCCTGCTTTCATATGTATTAATACTGGGGGGCTGATATCGACCCTTCCCGGAAACCGGGGTGGCAGGTCGCCAGCCACCAGCGGCCAATCCTATGAAAAAGCATGCTTGCCGCACAACAACGTTCGGTGTAGCGCAGTGCACACGCACAACCTATGCACCGTGCCATCGGCAGCCATATGAAACTTTCCGGAATATCGCTTTTGCGAGCATGCGACAGCGGTCGAGATGCTGCGATATTGCGGTGAGTGATGCGACAATGAAGTTGGGCAAGGAAGGCGGGCGCTGCACGGACCTTCACCACGTCAAAACTTGGTAGCCAACGCGACAAGGCTTTGTGATACCCGCGCGACGCGTTGTATCTACCCATGGGTAGAATCTGCGAATCACCGTGGCACTGACTAGCAGCATATGGAGAGCCGAGTCATGGTTATTCCACCGCCAGCGCAGAGTACGGAAAGCGACAGAGCGTGGACCGCCTTGTCTTGGCTTCAAGAGCCAGCACGGTCTAGACGTCAAATTCAGTGTAACTTGGAGATGCTGTGTGATGGAGTCACGGTACAAGGATTCATGCAGTGAAATGGGGTCAAGATGAAGGACTATGTGCAAAAGAAGGATTTGTATTGATTTCCAATTAGAGCATGAGATGCATGATTCTGGATAAACACACCACACATAATCTACGGCCTCATTTGTTAGCGAAGTTCTCAAACAAAAGCAGTAAAAGAACAAAATGAGTTGGATGCGAATCAGACAGCAGTTGGTACAATTTTTGGTCGACATTAAATTCCGATCAGGTCTGTGATTAAAAGGTTTTTTCATCATTGCATATGGAAGGAAAGAAGATTTGTGGACTTACCATCGATGAATTTAAACAGTTTTGCAACGTTTGAAGAAGATCTTGATGCTGCTCTGCGATGCATCGTGACGAGAACTTCCGATACCGCCGCGAGTGCGTTTAATGCCGCGGAGATGGTCTTTACCATTGATCGCGAGAATGGTAGAGGACCATCCTCTTGCAATGCGCGGTCTGATGGCTGGCGAGGCTGCGACAGCTGCCCGAATAGGCACTTGGGAAACCTGCTGGCGTGCAGAACCATGTTCAGTCGCGGGATCTGATGCCTCGGTCTCATTCAGACCTTCATTGGTAACTGGCATCTCTACGAGCGATGAACAACGTTCTAGCGTAGGTACCGCAGGTACCTGCGCAGTGACAATGGAATTACCACGGTCTATCCTCGTCATGCGCAACTCTAGATAGCCAGTGTTGGACCAGCCACCCAGATGCTCGAGCGATGGTCGCGCTGTTGCTTGGAGCCCCGGAGAGAGCGCAACGCTTTTGTGTGGTAGATGCAACAGCAGGCGCTTCCAAAGGGTAGAGAGGAAGATCCCGTGCGAGACTATCGCAACCACGAGGTCGGCGTCTTTCGACGCTTCGTCGAGGAGCGGTAAGAGATGCTCATTAAGGAATGAGTCAGCTCGACGCGCCATGCTGTCTTTCGACTCGGCATCCGCGAAGCTCGTCGTATCCTTGTTCTCCGGTCGATCGTGGAATTTCTTCCCTTCCATCGAACCGAAGTCCTTCTCCATCAGCACCGGTAGCTGCTTGACATCGGGAACTGCTTTCGCAGTGTCGTCATTGTCCGACGCCAACTGAGCATCTCGGATTCTTCCAGCCGTTTTCACAGCCCGCTGGAGGTGCGACGAGAAGATGTGGGTGAATGTCAAATCAAGAGACTTGAAGTGCAGACCCAGGCGGGTGGCCTGTTGGTAGCCGTGGTTGGTGAGCGCTGAATCTCTACTACCGGCACTGAAACTGTTAGCAAAGATAAGGGTTCGAGCTGGTGAAGTACTTACTAGAGTTGCGCGACATTGTCGACTGTTTCCCCATGGCGGATCAGAAACAGCCTCATCGATCGCGCCATGGTGCCCACAAAGGGCGTTGTGAAGCGCCGTCGAGCTTCATAGATGGATAAGCTGTGCAGGGAAAGGCAGAGCTCTAAGAAAGAGCGCGGCTCATTTTCGTTGTGAGGGTCTGTGTTAGCGCTGTGATGACTAAGCTTCCTCCCCGAGCACATCTGCGCTCACCTCTCTCTTAACATGTCCAGAAAACTACAACGACGTGCTTGGCAAACATCTGTTAATGTACAACATGTTCAGTATAGAATTGACTGACCGTCACAGGAAGCGATATCGCCTCAGACTGGGTTTAGCTTTGTCCCCGGTAATCCCGTCCACCACAGTTATGCCGGCGCAGTCAACGGACCATATGCATCGAGTATCCTCGTTGTCAACTCTAATAGTTATAATTCGAAGACCAGAATCCAGGATTTTTTCAAGGAGAAAATGAATCGATTCTATACAGATGCCACGAAGAAGTAGCATGAGGCTGGTCCATGCTTCAGGAGATGTTCTATCATCATAGGTTGTTCATACGGCCTTGGGGCTTTGGAAAACCCTTTGGTCCAGCAAATCTGCGATACATTGCACACCTTTACAAGTTGCGACCTCAAGAGCTGTGTCTTTGCTCTCGACTTGCTCCACCGTCCTCTCCAAATCTTTCTATGGGATGTTCATCTTCACGGCCGTCTATTGACCGCTCTTTCGTTCTCAAAGTTGACGAAGCTCCCAATCTCATCCGTCAAATACCTTGATAACATACTCTTACGTACACCAGGACATCTTCGTTTTTCGCACATTATTCTTGGACAGTCGGGTCTTCTATATGGCTTTGTCATTTATCTGCGACCGACTGAAGTCACCGGAGACATCCTCGGACACTCTGGCCTTCGAACGTTCCTGAACACTTCTTTTTAGTACGCACGGTAGGTGACATTCAATCTGCTCGCACAGTAGACTCTCGTTGCGTGCTATAGTCGCACTTTCAACACAGACCGCTGAGTTCTCGTGGTTCTCTCACCTCAGCCTATGACACCCTTCGCACCACGACTTCCTAAGCTCTCACCCCGACACTAGTCTGTTTAGTGGATCGACGTTGCGCTGCCCATCCAATACCATCACTACTTCCCGTTTCCTGCTTTCTGCCTTTTCCTGCTCTATATCCTTCCCATTCGCTTCGGGAGCATTGGATAACCTCACCGCACCCTTCAGAAGACGCGAGCTCGGTATGGAGGACAAGAGTATGCCGCCCAGGCCTGAAGTTGAATTTGACTTCAATCTTCCTCATGGCATCGATGCCGATGAGAATGGAGCCGAGAACCATCAGAATGCTCATGATTACCAAGGAGATGACGACCCAACAAAAGACATCCACAGCACTGCGCAACATGAGTTCGATACCGACATCCACGAAAGCATTGAGGGCCATCGCCACAGCAAAGACGCTAACCAGGCCTCCGGTAAGCATGACCAGGACCCGAGTTATCAGAAAATGAATTACAACATGCTCGAGCAAGGCTTCTCCGATGACGACGATGCCCCCCAAGCATTCGACCGCTCCTGGTCTGGTCACCAGGCCCGGAAGTCTCCGCCTACAAACAAGAAGTCTCCAAGAACGGATGATGGTGACGATGAGGCAAGCCCTAGAAGTAAGAGACCACGTCAGTCTCTTTTTGGGGAGCCAACGGATAGGGTCGAAGAAACCCAGTTCGACGACCTTTTCGAAGGAATGCTTGAAGAAGGCCTAGTAGACCAAGTTGACAACCTCCCCGAAACTGAGGTTCTCAGAGAAAATATCGGCAACCGCCTGTCTGGTCTAGATCTCGAAGCGCAAGGGATTGAAGTCCATTCCTCTGAGCAACCACTCAATCTTGGCTTTGGATTCGCGGAATCTGACAGAGACAGCATGTCTCCCAGAGTGTCTCCAGGGCTATCTGATGGCGAGATCGTTATCCCCCCCGATACCCAGGTATGTGCGATCAGTTCACGACCCTCATAGCAGTTTCATATTAACTTTACTAGCCAGCCTATGAATTGCGTCAAGGTATCGAACGAAGAGCTGCGTATACATATGTCGACCAAGACGAGTCCGGCAATTTTGATCCCGTGAACGAAACCAAGAACAAAGCACAGAGACTCAAGATGGCAAAGGCAACGAAAGCTGCCAAAGCCGCCCGGCGTCTGAAAAGAGACCAGAATCGTGTATCTAAAGAGCCGGTTTTAAAGTGCATCATCAAGCTTCGCATTGCGAATTTTGGCAATGTGAAGAACATCACAGACGACCAGGACAATTGGCCAGAAGACTGGTCAGATATTGATTCTGACGTTGAACGTGAACTTCAAGAGTATCGCGCATTCTTCCGTCACAACACCCCCGATCGCCGCATGCAGCTTCCTATTCAAGATCCTCGCTCGGAGGTTGAAGACTTGACAGGCCATCCAGCAGCGCGAGGCTGCATTTCCTGTCGCGTACATGGGGTTGCGTGCTCTATGGTAACAGGTGGTACATATCCATGTCAGTACTGCTGCGATCTAAACAAGGACTGCGACCCCATCATCACACCTACCGAGAAAGGGCGCTGCAAGTAATGTGTTGATGACAGTATCGACTATTGTTCTTTTGAAGATGAGCCTGGCCAAGCGATTTGCGATCATTGCGCTGAGAACGAGCACATTTGCGAAGCGCTTCCGCCAGTTGGCTACCGCGCCGAGAGGATCGTCATCGACGATGTGATCTATACTGAGGACCGACCATACATACAGTGCACCAACTGTCGCCGTGAGAAGAAGCGCTGCAGCCTAAAGAAGAAAATCGATAAACCACCATGCAGATACTGCAAGAAGCACAACACCGGCTGCACCTTCTACGAGATCCCGAAAGTAGTGAAAGAGAAGAAAGCCAAGGCCAAGGGGCCCACAGAAGGAGACGCACCTGAAGTCGCAATTCCAGATCATGACTACTTTACCAAGGAAGACCTAGAAGATTTGTATAACGAAGACGTGCACATGGAGTCACGCTCACCAACCCCCGAGATTGAGATGGAGGATGAAGCGGGCCACAAGGGTACGCTGACAAAGATCATGACCAGCTTCGCGCATCCTATCCAGTTCGGTACCATCGAAAACACTTCTGACTGCAACTTCTGTGAGCTACCGATATTCGGATTCGTTGGCCATTTCGAGAAGGAGGTTCATGTAATCCGTTGGTACGGCGGACATGGGTACACGGAAGTCGGTGGAGGCCATGCGCAGGACAAGGAGGGGGTGACGACTATGTGCCAAATTTGCGCGATTGGTAAGTTGGACATGGCAAGGGCTTTTTGAAGGCTTGGACATTACCAAAATCGAGTTTGCTAACAGTCCTTTCAGGTAGGGCGCAGATCATGACTTGCGATGAACACGACATGCAGCGCATCTTCCCCGATGATACGGTCTCAAGTTTCGAAGAAACATGTGCCGATCTCCTAGAGGCCGCTGAAACCTCGGAAGAGGCCCAACAGCAACTCCAACGCTGGTGCTCTATGTGTTTCTCCCCAGCAGCGTTCACCTGCTGTGCGCGGCAAGCTTCACTTTTCGCATCTGAGGATGACGAGATGGAACTTGACGGGTGTGGCCTGAAGCTCTGTGCTAGGTGTGAAAGTAAGCTTAAAAAGGATTTTGATGGGAACAGTAGTCTTATGGCTGAGGCACTCGACCATGAGAGCAAGGCTAAAGAGGAGCACGAATTTTCTGGAGACGTGACGGTGGTCAGAGCGGACGTCGGATTCATTTCTAAGAAAGGGATGCTGATGAGAAATATGGAACTTGAAGCGGCTAAAGGAGACCTCTAGCATGTCATATAGGCGTTGACAACGACATCAAGGACGGTGCTCTATGTGTGCGCGGGAGCTACAGAGTGCGTGAGTCATCGGCTTTGGCTGAACTGACATCTTTATCAAATACAAAAATCTTTTACATCGACATCTCCTAGGATTGTTTCAAATCGAACATTGCGGTCCGTCCAGTTTTCTCTTCCTGTTGTTCCTAACGATTGTGTTTGAAGTGTCCGTGTTCGCAGGCTTCTCCCTGCGGAGACTATGACGCAATGAACTCGCGCGATTCTCCTTTCCTTCCCCAACCTCGCCATTTTCCCGATTCACTACGACATCATGAGTAAAGGCCCAATGTCGTTGGCGGGCCTCCTGCTATCCTGTTTATCATGGCCTGACTGAAGACGATATGGCCATGGTGTTCTGGTAGTGCTTGGGGACGACGCGTGTACCTCCAGGACACAGCAACTGGCACATGATCACCACAGGATATACCAAAGCTTCGAGGGTCAACAAGGACTCAATACATTATCGCACACTAACTCTACTAATACTCAAAGCCAGCAGCCTTGCGCTCTTCTAATCCCGTCTCATAAGGAGCCTCGGCCTGCGGCGTAATCCTCGCCAAATGCCTGCGCGCGCCGTCATCCCAATCGAGCAACGCACTGTGCGCCGTAACGCGATTATCCCATACCACAACAGTACCCGGCGCCCATTTAATGCGTGCTTGGAAGTCTTGACCCTTCGCGATATGATCGTACAGGAAGTTGAGTAGGAAGTCTGACTCCTCTTTCTTGAAGCCTACGATGCGTCGGCTAAATTGGGGATTCACGAAGAGCGCTTTCTCGCCAGTAGCGGGATGCGTTCGTACAAGCGGATGAATTGAAGTCACTGGGTCGCGACGGACAATGCCACCTCTGTTCTTGCTGTTGTCGGCTTGCTCGACAGCTAAGACGATGTGAGTACCTTTTCGCAGCTGTCTTTGATGAGAGCTTACCTGAGTGGACGACTTTCAAGCCATGTAGTCGCTTTCTGAACTCTGGTGAGAGTCTGTTGTACGCTGCCGCCTGGTTCGCGAACAAAGTGTCGCCTCCCGCAGCTGGTCCATCAAGAAGATACAAGAAAGTCGTTCCGGGTGGCTGTTTCTCATACGTCACGTCAGAATGCCAAGTAATGGAGTTCGTTCGCTCTTCAAAGAAATCTCGCGCAGTGGTGTCATCTGTACCTCGGTGAACAAGGTGAACCTCAGGATAGCCTTCAGGAGCCCCGGATGTAGGATGGATGTGGTGCCGACCGAAGTAACCACCAAAAGCAAGCGCGTCTTTGATTGGGATGTCTGCAAAGTCTTGGTCGCGGAACGCTACAACTTTCTTCTGGGCGACAAAGAGTGCGAGTTCGTCCTTTCCAGCATCGGTCAGCTCGCTCAGCTGGACGCCATGGACTTCAGCGCCGATATTTGCGGTAATGTCGGCAACTGTAGCGTCCTTTAAGAGGTTAGGGAAAGAAGGATCGGCATCTTTTCCGTGCTCAGTGTGCTCAAACGGCTCCCATGGTGGATATCTGAATCTCACATCAGATTCTAGTCTCACTAAGAGCATGGCGATACTCACTTCTGTCCCTTCTCGTTGTCCCAAGTCGGGAGGTAGTGTGGGTATTTAGCAGGCGCGTGCTTGTCTGTGCCGCGCAGCTCGAGCTCTTTCCGGAATACTTTTGGGCCACCAAAGGCAGCTTCTTTGTACTGACCAACTCCAGACTTGTAGCCTACAGTAGTCTGTTCGGTGACTTCTTCGATGAGAGCTGGAGCCATGTTGCTACTAGACCTGTCTACTCAGTTGATGTTTGTGGGAGCGTCAATTTGAAAGGATAGTGTATCATACATTGCGCAGCCTTATATGCCCGACGTCTACCCGACGTCGCATTGTTACCGCGAGTAGCAGTTCTTCGACGTCAGGCCCTGACATCGGATATGCGCAACCCCGCTCTCACAAACTTAGTGGCGAGTTGCCACTGTTATCGGGTGTCGCAGTCAAGCGATACACCTTGGCGATCCAGGAAGAACGACTGCCGCGATATGCCTGATCAATCAGGAAGCGATCAGATTGCATCAAGCATGCACTGTATTGCTTCATACATACTTCCCGCCCCACACTGTCCACGAATAGGAAAGACTGTCGACTTGCGAAAGGCTTCATACAGCCGAACCATCCCACGCGATGTCGAATATACGGCTTTTCTGGCGTCAGAATAATCTCCGCACGGCCCGCTGGGGTAATGGTGGATATGGTGTTCCTTATCCATGTCGCCAACACCCCAGCCAATCACGCAATCCCCCATGGAAGAAGACGACAACGAATCAACCTCGGATTTACTGGAGACAAAAGTTATGCTCTGCTGCAACATAACATCCACAGTTTGCGTGCTTGCGGGCCACGGGAAGGCCCTTGTCGCTGATACTTCCGCGGATAGCAAAGAAATCCGAATGCGATTGGGGAGTGCAGTGATGGCGAAGGTGGATTGATAGTTGGTGGATATACGGTCATCATGCGTTGTAGCGCTAGCAAAATTGCAACACTTTTCCTCCGAGAAGGCGCAAGTCCAGAAGCTTTGTACATGGGCTGGCCATCGCACGAGTCGACAGGCGAGGGAGCGTTCACTGATATAATGGAGAGATGTCCTCCAAGACAATCCCAAGATGTCCAAGAGCTTGACACTTTAGCGAATCTCTCGGAAAGATTCATCTCCGAATATGGGCAATAGCGCTGACGAATATCCTGTCGACGGTAAAGCGCTGTACGACACGACTGGGAGCGCCAACAGCAGCGACACTTCAGTCGACGGATCCGGTACGAAAGGAAAAGATGGCACGACTTTTGTCTCGGCAGGACTTGGGAAAGACCACTACAGACCTGTACAGTCTTATGAAGGTATCCATCGGTATGACCCAGACTTTGTGTGGGAGAAGAAAGAGGAGAAGCGTTTGCTGCGAAAGGTACACGGCACCGTATCAGAAAGATTATGATACTCTTGCTGAACTATTACAGATCGACAAGCGCATCTGCACCTGGGCTTGCCTAATGTTCTTCGCATTGCAACTCGATCGAGGCAACATCTCCCAAGCACTCAGTGACAACATGCTCGATGACCTCAACATAAACACCAACGATTACAACTATGGCCAGACTATCTTCTACCTCTGCTTCTTGTGTGCGGAGCTTCCGTCTCAGCTCATCAGCAAGAAACTTGGACCTGACAACTGGATCCCTATCCAGATGGTAAGCTGGAGTCTCGTGGCTAGCTTGCAGGCCTTTCTCAGCGGTCGTAGCTCATTCTTCGCCTGTCGCGCGCTTCTTGGTCTGATAGAGGGTGGGTTCATTCCCGACAACATCCTTTACCTTAGCTACTTCTACACTGGGTGGGAACTACCTGGGCGGCTGAGCTGGTTTTGGGTGAGCTACCAGTCCACTTCGATCGTCTCTGCCTTCCTGGCTTTCGGTATTCTGCGTCTGCGTGGGCACAACGGCATGGAAGGATGGCGCTGGTTGTTCGCTCTCGAGGGTATGTTGACAGGCTTGATCGGTATCGCATCATGGTTCTATTTGCCGCCAAGTCCGACTCAGACTGCAAGCAAAACCTGGAACCCTTTCCGTGGAAAGGATGGATGGTTCAACGAGAGGGAAGAGAAAATCATGGTGAACCGCATCCTAAGGGATGATCCCAGCAAGGGCGATATGCACAACAGACAGGGCCTGAGCTTCCGCATGCTGTGGGAATGCATCAAGGACTACCACATGTGGCCAATTTACTTGATCGGTTTATCCTGGACTATACCATCTACACCGTCGACGGCGTATCTCACGCTTCAACTTCGATCGCTCGGTTTCGGTACATTCGAAACCAATCTACTTACCGTAAGTACCAAGACTGGGAAGGTGTCTGACGGAACTGACGTTCATAGATCCCGGCATACGTACTGTTCATCTTACAGCTCTTGTCATGGACGTACATATCCGAGCGCTTCAACCAACGCTTTCTTGTCGGTCTCATTTCCCAAGTCTGGGCTCTTCCACTCCTCATCGCCCTCGAAGTGCTCCCCGCAGACGTATCTCCATGGTCACGCTGGGTACTTTCAACACTCCTCGTCGGTCACCCATATGTTCACGCTATCCTCGTTGCAATTACTTCACGTAACGCTGGCGCAGTCCGGACCCGTACCGTGGCCAGTGCGATGTACAACATGACAGTGCAGGCGAGTAGCATCATCAGCCAAAACATCTACAGAGACGACGACAAACCGCTTTACCGGAGGGGAAATAAGGTGTTGATTGCAATCTGCGCGTACAACTTTCTGCTTTTCATCGGAGCGAAGTTCTACTACGTTGCTGTGAATAAAAAGAGAGATAGGATTTGGCAAAGCATGACAAAGGAAGAGAAGGAGACGTATCTGGAGACCACGAAGGAAGAAGGGAACAAACGATTAGATTTCCGGTTCGCGCATTAGGTCGGTTTTCTGAGACCAGTGGTCATCGAATTCAGTCGTATATACTTTCAGTGCTCTTGATAGATCAACATCCCAACTATTCGAATACACATATAGATTACACCCATTCAATTTAAACGCCGCCAACTACCATGACAGCTCCTCTCCACTTCGATGGAAGAACATCCCTGTGCTTTCCATCCCCTTCTTACTTAGCACATCCCACAAACCCTCCGCCGCTACCTCCGGCTCCACCGCGCCTGGCACATCTTCCTCCTTGTGTCTAGCATCCAACGCTGTCTTAACAATCCCCGGGTGCAACAAAAGTACCGCCACACCCTCGTCTTTCAGATCCACACTCGCGCTCTTGAAAAGGCTATTTGCGGCCGCTTTACTCGCGCGGTATGCGTATTGGCCACCGGAGCTGTTATCCGCCATGCTACCTACGCGACTTGATACCACGGCAAGTTTTGGGGATGAGGACTTGCGGAGATTGGGAAGCAGGGCTTGTGTTAGTAGGATCGGGCCGAAGGTGTTTACGGAGAAGGTGTTCTGGAGGGTGGAGAGAGAAACTGTTGTGAGGCTGTCTGAGGAGGGTGGGGACATGACGCCTGCGACATGAAGGAGGAGATCGATAGGTGTGTCATGTGTGATGGATTGAGCGAAAGAGGTTATGGAGTCCGGCGAAGAGATATCGAGTTGGTGGATAGAGCAGTTTAGAGATTTGATGACCGGGCCGAGATTTTTGTCTACCGCTATTACTTTGTAGTCCTGAATTGGTATGTCAGAGTATCTGCGATAGAGTAGATTCTGGTAACTATCACTTACCTCTCTGATGAGGATTTTGGCAGGGGCATTTCCGATGCCGGAGTTTGCGCCTGTGATTACTGCTGTGGGCATAGTGGAAGATGGAAGGTCGGACAGGCTGAGCTAAGTAATTATGACTTTGAGAACATACAGTAGTATCTGATATATTAACTTTTGGCAAGTAGCCGACATGATCGATGTTATTATACATGTAGATGACCAATGACCAATGGCCTATGATGTCGATGACATCCATCTTACAAAGCAGAGAGCTTACTATCATGCTTGTGTCCACCAACTTAGGGCTCTTCGATAGAGGTACAAAATCTTAGAAACGCTTTCAAGGGAATACTCCATCTCGCAAGTAGGCAATCACATTCACGACCCATGTTGCGCGTTTTGTTCAGTAGGCTTAGGAGTCGCGCGATGCATAATGTGATTAGCCATCATTTGTCGAGGAGCTTTCGCTGTCATCGAGACGCGCCTGGGTCGTGTTCGGACACCTCACGTACGATGTCCGAACTCGGAAATTACCAAAACTTTGCGAGCAGTATCAACGGCATCAAAGTGATTTACGAAGGCGGTACCGCGCTAGTCTAAGTAGTCAGAGGCCACGGCACAATCACGAGCAGCAACGTTGCCGGCATCACCTTCGCTATCTTTGCAATCGTCGGCCGCATAATCATACTCCTGAATTTTAAAGAGACAGATATTTGCTAGTAGCACCGTCGTCGTCAGCGTCGCCTTTGACAAACTAATGTAAGATGATAGCGACACAGCCGATAGAAAATGCGCAGTTGGAAGGATTGGTGGAGAATATCAAGGGTCAAGACGAGCATGCCGGCGGATCGTTCTATCTGCATGCTTTCTTCCTGCATTCAAAGTTTGGTTCACTGAAAAAGCACTCAGTTTCTGCTACCCCTCATCGGGCTTTGACCAGAACCCCGCACTTATGAGGTTCTCCAGATGGGTCTATCCGTGCCAAGTACGTATGCGCTGCGAGTAGTTCAGTCCAGTTGTGCAAGAGAGATGGTAACCATATTTCAGCTGTGTGGTCGAAATGTGGTTGCGGGGAAAACTAAGCATGGATGGGTTCGCAAAAGAGATGATAATCACGCAAACATACGAATATAGGCATTGGGCATTCTCGACCTCTGTCCATAAGAATGCTTTTTCGGCTATGATTCACGCAAGCTGTCCAACGACGCGAACGCGTTGGCAGCGGACCGCTCCACTAGGTCGTACACGTGCGGGCGATCCCAAGCAACTCCACACGGACTACAGGCCAGCCATCTCCATGCTCCCATGGAATACCTAAGCCACCTTTCTAGCAGCAAGTATACTCACATGCAAGCATACGTGTTGTCGCAGAAAAACGAAAGGACACAGGAAAAAACAATGCCTACCTAGATAGGCCATCGTAACAGATACAGCTGGACAATGTATAAAGGGCGGCCGCTCAGCCCAACATCAGTACCTCACCCACACTTCGACCAAGGATTACTTATATTCGAGGTCGTCAAGATGCTTGGCTCTACGGTCTTACTCCTGGCTGCAGCGTTGGCTCTGCCAACTGATGCCCGACGGGTATCACGGCTAACAGTGGACTCTACTCCCACGCTAACCCTTCCATGGGGAACATGGGAAGGACAGCCGTATGGCGAAGATGGCGAGGTAAGACAAGTACCGCTCCGACAATTGAAGCGCGAGTGAACAATCTTTACTAACGATCTCTTGATTGGATAATATAGACAACCATCTTCAAGAACGTCCGCTTCGGCCAAGCTCCTGTCGATGAATTGCGCTTCGCAGCACCAAAATACCCTGAGGCGATCAAGGACCCCAGACAAGTTCAAGACAGTACCTATGGACCGAGCTGTATCCAGGCCAAAATACCCAAAGAGAATGTGACCGTAGAACCTACAGACGACAGTAGCATTCAAGACGAGGACTGCCTCTTCCTCGATGTCTATGTTCCCTCGTGGGCACTAGAGCCAGATGCAGGCGTCAATGAGGATCCGCTTCCTGTTGTTGTGTGGATCTATGGAGGAGCATACATCTTCGGCTCGAAGGATCTCGCTTTCAATACGACGGATGGTCATTTCCAAGCTTACGACGGCCAAGGTATTCGTGATGCGACTAGTCAAAGCGTCATCTGGGTGACTGGGAACTACAGGATGGGAGCGTTTGGTTTCTTGGCTGGCTCTACTATGGAAGAAAAGGCACAGCCCAACGCGGGATTGCACGATCAGCGCCTTCTCTTAGACTGGGTTCAACGATACATTGGTCAGGTGGGTGGAGATAAGAACACCGTAAGCGCATGGGGTCTGTCTGCCGGCGCAGGATCCATCCTCCACCACCTGACCGCGTATGGCGGGAGTGGGAAAGGGGAAACACCGCTGTTTCATCGGGCTGTTATGTGGAGCCCTGCATTCCAGTGGGGCTATGATCGTGCTGGAGCCTTGGAAGATACCTTTCACAAGTTCGCGGACCAGGTCGAGTGCTCTTCAAAGGCGCTTGACTGTCTCAGGAAGGCCAGCACGGACGACTTGACTAAGGCCAACCAAAAAATCACTAGCGAGGCTTTGAAACTGGGCATGTTTCCATTTGGTCCGGCCGTGGATGGAGACCTTGTGCCAGAGCTCCCGGCTGCTCTGTTGAGCAAAGGTATGTGGTGCTCGAAGATGATGTTTGCTACCCAGGACATTAACCTTGACTAGGAAAACACACCAGCTGCAGTTCGATCATTGTGTCTCACGACCACGACGAAGTCAGCCTATTCCTTGCGAAATGGGTTGATACAGAAGAAGAGTTCAGCGAGTTTCTGACTTATGCCTTTCCCGGCGTCGCGCTTGCCAATATTCGGGATCGAATCGAGAAGCAATATCCAGCCAAATTTTTCGACTCCCAGCAGAAGATGCGCATGAGAAAAGTATTGCGCGACTCGACCTTTGTCTGCAACACGCGCCAGATCTACAACGCTTTCCACAATGATTCCACTGTATACACGGCGAAATTTGAATTACCTCCTGCCCAACACGGCTTTGATATGTTCGCTCTGATTTGGCACCGCGGCGTCGCTGTAAGCGAGTTGCTCAAGAACGCATCAGAAAAAATCCCTGACTTCATTCTCGATCTCTTCGATAATATCTGGCCAGGTTTTGCCCCAAAATTCCAAGCTTACTTTGCGGGACACGCGGTTGCTGGCGATCCCAACTTATTCAGCAGTCACCGCAGACTGGATTGGGAGCCTACAGTTGATGACGGCAACGAGCTAACAAATTCATTGAAAATGGGATTGTATCCGAATTATGTTCATCCTTTTTTCAAGGTGGGCAGGGACGCGCAGAACTCGATGGACAATTGCGCTTTCTGGGATGAGATTGCAAAGGATATCTCGGCACTCAAGAAGGAGTCCGCATCGCTGGTTAGCTTCAGAGAACAGCTTGAGCTACGCTGAATGAAATAAGGGCTATGTATATGAGTGAGTGTAGATACAGCAAGGTTTGGATAAACTATCCTATAAAGAAACCCACCTAAGACTTACAACATCCCTAATCAACATCACCTCTAATTCTACCTCCTCTTCTCTCCCCTCCCCTTAACCCTCCTCCTCTTCCTTTTCGTCACGACTCTTTGCTCATTTACCACCCACCCCTATGCCACCTCTTCACTTCCCCCACTTACCGCCAAGTCTCTACACCAAGAACCCATAGACGACGAGCCACCCACGCCTACCGCATTACCATCGTCGCCATCGTTGAAGTCCTCATATATATATATATATATATATGGTTGGATCAACCATCGAAGTCTACACCGATAGTTGGCTTTGCAAAATAGCTCCAACAACATCAAAGAATAGAGTAAGATATAAACACGCATGCAGACATAGATAGCAACAACACATATGATGAGTTATATTGCGAAAAGAAGTGTGCTCCGTCATCCCACAGCTAATATACTCAAACACGCCATCACCACCACCACCACCACATCAACAACGCCTACTATTCTATTCCTAATCTTCCCTTTTCATCCCTGCCCTGCCCTCCTCTCCCCTACGCACCAACACCCGGAACAGAAACACCACCAGCAGCAAGATTAAGCCCTCTACTCCTCGGCCCCACAAAACCTTGTCTCTGTCTGCCCGTCCTACCCCTACCCAACCAATTGTACTTGAGCTCCTTGCTCAACCTACTAATCTTGTCCTGCGCATCATCGCTCGACTGCAACGAGACGAGGACAGAAACGCACTGCAGCATTCTGCCCACAGTTTCCGTCACTTTTGTGCTATCCATGGGGGTCTGGCGCAAGCTCGAAGGGGCATTGTTGTAGTTTGAAGAATGGGAGGTGGTGGGTGGGGGGTGCAAGTGCGAGATGGTAGGATGGAGGGGGTTGAGTTGGTAAGGGTTCGAGGTGGGGGGATGTTGTGATGGGTTGGAGGAAAAGGAACCAGCGGACGTGTTACTCGTCGCTCTGCTGCGTGTGCTGGCGGCAAATGTCGAACTCGTGATACTCGTCGTACTCTCCAAATAACCCCCTGAGCTCTGCGATGTCGAGTTGAGACTGCCCATGGCCATGTCGCCGCTGCTACTTCCAGCTGTACCCGGCCTCTGTTGCTGCTGCTGCTGCTGTCCACTCATAACGCCATCTGGGATCGGACTCGGGCTCTCCAACCCTGCATTCAAATTCTCCAAACTCAGTCTTGAGAAGATGGCCATGAGCGCTTCATAACGTGGTAGTATCACAATATCCCTAAACATCAACAGCGTTATTCTCCTCACTTCCAACTCCCCGAGAATCGGTATATTCCTATGTTCAGGACTCTTGGTATTCATCTCGTCTGGCAACATGACACCCCAGAACTCTGCCGCTTGGGCACTTGTCATTATGCCTGAGCCTCGGAACTCCAAGTCTAGCGGTAGGAAAACAGCTTGCAAAAAAGGTAGGATGGTAGTGAAGACCACGAGCCACATTTCTACCAAATGAGGGATAAGCCGATCGTCGGGAACATGACGTAGTGTTTGGTCTAAAGAGCCGAAACCCGTTTGGAGGAGCTCATTCAAATCCTCAATGAGAATTATGGGGGATCGTTTGTGGATGCAGCGTTTGATGTGGACGGTGACTAAAGCGTTGAAGTCTTCGACTGGCGGCCGGGGGTCTTCGCCCTCAAATATCAATAATACCCTTGCTTTTAGCAGTGGCCAGGCGTCATCGGGTGACAGGCCGTTGATGCCAAATGAACTCCCCAGATGCAGCATCTCTGTTGTATGAGATATTGTTTGACCGGGTGTCGCCATATTCGGTGTCGTCGTTATACTGCTAGAAAGACTCGGCCATTCTGACCGTTCGGTACTAAACGACTGGTTCCGTTCCCGGTACGGAGGTTCCAGCTGAGCGTCAAGGAACGCAGCGGCTTTTTCTTCCTTTTTCGCTCGCCGCAAATGCCGGCCACCGTGTCTGAGATCCAAGCCCGTCACCGAGTTCGCAAACGAGCTTGAATGTCCTGGCGATGACGGGGCGAAGGAATACAGCGGCTCGGGAGCGCTAGGGTTTGTTGGTTTAGAATTACTACTCGCTGAGGATAATGGGAGAGCAAAGCCATCTTGATCCTTCAGTTTGTGCTTCTGCCGCGATAAAAAGTGGTGTTTATGCTTCTCTTCCTTCTTCTCTGGTAGGGAGTCGTTCCGTGGGGGTACCAGTGTAGACGTCGATGCGTTGGCGGACGAATACAGCGAAGCGTTACTGCTGTTGGTTCCCGAGTCGACTAAACTCGTCGTCGAGCCTGCCATCATCATGCGATTCAGCGCCTGCGAGCTATGAATGCCGATACCAATCTTCCCTGGCGACGGCAATGCCTGGTCTTTGCCGCTCAGCATATTGTCCACCTTGATGTTCTTGGGCTTGGACGAGAACAGCTTCCCGCCTAGCCTGCTCTTCCCCTCCTTCGGTTTCTGCAGTTGCGGCAGCTCGGGCGTCGACGAGGCTGGCTTGGGCGATGCGTGTGGCTGCTGTTGCTGTTGTTGCTGTCCCTCAATGCCAGGCGAGTTCAGCGGACTGCGAGGAAACGCGGCGTTGGCAGCACTCGTTGCAGCCATCCTGCCTCCCATGACACCATTCGAATATGTCATGCCGTTTGTTCTAAATGTGACCTGGGAATTAGCCGGCATGGGTGGCGGACTCATGGGCTGGCCGCGTCCGGTAGGCGCAGCTTCACTCGGAGCTGGTATGGTGGTGGAGCGCTTGCGATTGTGCTGAGGATTCGAGGCATAGGCGGCCTGGGCAGCAATCTGGGAAGCGGTAAGGTTTGTCTGCGAGGCCATGGTGTTGTCTCGGTCGCGTATGGAGCCCTCCTTCATGGAGCTCAAACTGGGCTCGAAATAGCCCTGGGAGCGCTGGCGTGGGCGGTGTCCTAGATGCGCGCCAATGTGGCCTGAACTCTGCGTAGCATCGCGCACAATGCCTGGACGCGAGTAGTTCTGCGCTGGAGCGGCGCGCGAGTCTGCTGATGTCGGCGACTTTGCCGACGAGGGCGAGAGTATGGCGGCGGGGAGGGGAGAGCGGCGTTGTTGCTGCAGCGTCGCCTGGGAGCCGTCCGAGTCGGAGTCGTCGAGCGATGGGCGTCGAATCGAGGGGGTGATTGGGGGTGGTGAAGAGGGAGGCATCGTGGTCGCCGCCCTTTGTGAGACCCCGTCCGTTGCTTTTGCGACGGGCGTGTGGCTGTTGCAGGGACAAGGTATAGAGGCGGTGGCTGAAGAGAAGGTGTATGGGTGGAGAAGTGAATATACGGGTATACGGGAAGAGGGAAGAAAAAATAGGCTCCTAGTCGTATTTCCTCATGGCCTGCATGAAGAAGCGTAGCAGATGCAGCGCTATCCAAGCATCGAGTCGGGTCGTCAAGTCGCAGGAAGAGCTGACGTCCATGTTCGTTAGATGCGCCGTTGGTTGATCGACGCATGGTGGCCGTGCTGTCTCCACCCCGGTACTGGGCCGCTTGACCCCACCTCAGACTCCTCCTCTCATCCACTACAACACCACATCCAAACAAGACACCCATCACGCCAACATGCCTTCTCTAACAGCAACATACACATCCCCTACCTCTCCACCACAAACCTTCACCTCCGAACTCCCCGCACTGCCATCACCACCCTCAACCACCGACCGCGTCGCATACCTCACTTCTCTCTCATCATCTCTCCGGACCCTCCAAAAAGACGTCAACGAATTTCTCACTCAAAAAATGGCCGACGACAAGGCCGCCGACGACGCAAAAGACGAGGAGACGTATGGAGAAGAAGTCGTCGATGAAGATTGAGCACTACAACTACGATTGCCTACCGCCATCCGCTTCCACCCACCCCACTCGCCGACCTCCTCCCCCCTCCCACACCACCGATCCCCAGCCCCACGCTCCCCCTCATACATCCCGAATGCACCACACTGTTATCTGGAAAGACACGAATCGCACTCCCACCAAACCTCTTATGGCAAACCGCACAATGCCTATCCTCATCGATAACGACACGCCTGTTCAACCCCCCAGGCACGCTCCTACCGTACATGTCCCTCTTACTCTCTGGGCCGAGCAACACGGCCGATTCCACAGCGACCTTTTCTACGCCGCGGAGCTGCGCGACTATCCTCTCTTCGTTCAAGAGCGAGTTTGCATTTCGTATGCGCCCGAAGAAGTAGGATTCGAGGTCTTTGACGGGCAGAGTCGGGGGAATCAAATCTAGAGTAGTTGCTGCAGGCAGTCTTGCGCCATGTTTCGAGAGGAGGTCGAGAGCTGGGGGCCAGTTTGGTTGGTGCGGCGGTGGGGGTTGCAGGTAGAGGGAGAGCAGGACGTGGTAGATGGATAGCTCCGTGTCTTCGATTGAGCCTCTTGTTGCCGGAGGGGATTGGGAGTGGGACAAGTTGGGCGAGGCGGGTGTGGTGGGTGGTGCCGTGTAGACCTGGTTGCAGTATCTATTGGTTGGCGGGTCAAATGGTTTGCTACCAAGAAGATTGGGTTAAGCGACTTACTCTTCAGCTTTTTGGTAGTCCTTCAATTGGAAGACATAGATTGCCAGGGCTTGCTTATGCGATCCCATTTTGCTCAGGACGATGGCTCGAGCTTCGTAGTAATCCGGATCTGTCACCATGTCAGTAAAGCTGTTCCTACTGTGATCTTCTTTCTTGTCGGAGATGATGATGCATACCATTCCCAGGCAACTGCTGAAACACCCTATACCGATTGTACTGCGCATTCCCCTTCTTCAGGAAAACCTCAAGCCTGTGCTTCCAATCCATCTTTTCCTCGTCGTTGTCAAATTCCCTACTTTTGAGTCTTTCCAGGAGTAGATCAACAAGTCTCTGATGAAAGTCCACGTTAAGATCGTTGAGCTCTTCGATGATATGTTCCAAGTATCTGACCGCAAGTCTTGTATCAATCTTTTGCAGAAACTCAAGGACACGGTCCCTCGGCAGCTCCTCCGCATTCTGTGTATCAGCGAGGAAGACTTCCATGCCCAACTTCGGGTCAATCCTCAGTGGCCATTCCGCGTATTCCAGAATAAGATCGATAAGCTCTGGCGGCAATGCTTGTAGATAGCCCACCGTCCTAGTCGGGCCTTGCAACTGCGGACTCACCTCTTCGTCCGCCTCGTTCTTGCCGAATTTCTCGAGAAGCTCCAGAGCTTGCCGATGCAATTTCTTGCCTAAACACACATGTACAAAGTTAGTGTATGCATCACAAGCACTTGGACAAGGACATTGCTTACCATGCAGGAAATCAATCAGATCGGCATACCGCCCCGTCTCGTACAGTTTCTCCTGCACAACGTCTGGTTCGCAGAAGTTGGGGAGACGGAATAGAGAGCCTGCGACACTGGGATTCGCAATCATGTACGCGCGAAAGAGCGTTGTGTCGACGAGCTGGGCAATGTCAAGGAGCTTGGCTTTCCAGTCTATGGGAGACGTGAGGGAGGACTCTTCGATGAAAATGTGGAAGGGTGGTTTATCAGCTTCGAGCTGACTGCCACTGGGCGTAGGGAGAGGTTCCTTCAGATTACCATCGGTGTCTATATACCGTTTGATCTGGACACGACATTGAGTAAGAAACGACTGTAGCGCGCGAACAGAGTCTTTGAACTCTTTTTCAGCGGCGGCGGGTTTATCTGGCTGGGAGGAGGGGTCTGTTGGTCTCTTCCGGATGCTGGCTGTTTCCATGGTGTCGTCTTTGGCCGAGTTGGTGCGTATGGAAGCCGTGTCCGAATCGACTTTCTTGTGTCCTCCAACGCCGAAACGACCCATCATTGAGCGGCCGATGGTAGCTACAGGGGCGGGTGTGCTTTCTTCTTGTTCTTTGGCGGGCTTCTCTCCGTTGGTTTCTTCCTCGTCGGCCACGCTTCCGTCGCCCTTTACGCTTTCTTCTGGCGCTAGATTGCCAGCGATGGATCGGGGGTACATTGCGATGACGCGCTCAGGCGGTGCTTTGGCGTCGACGAAGAGTTCCATGGCTTCACGGTACTTCTTCTGGTCGAACAAGGCCTGGGCTTTCAGGATTTGTATCTCCCGAACCCTCTCCTCTTTATCAAGGAGCAGAGTGTCTTCGAGCATATTCAGCAGACTTAGCGACTCATCGTAGCGCCCATTGGCGACGAGCTCATCAATCTGTGTTTCATAACTCTGCGCTCCCATCCGCCATATACATCGATCGCTCGCAACGAGGAAACCCTTCCCGGCGTGGGCTAGACTGATGTTGGGCTGCGGCACGTGAAGGAAGCTGACGTTTGGTAGTGAGATCATCTGTAGCAAGTTCAGCGTATCCGGATTCCTGACTTCCAGACTGCCCTTGGACGGTGGCAGTAGTGTGAGCATATACGGGTACGAATAAGCGATTGTCTCAGGGGCAGACTGCCAGGGCACTTGTCGTTTCTCGAGGGCATTTCCGTCTGTGTCGATGAACAGGCTGTTGACGTCCTTGGCCAGCAACAATTCGCCCTCTCCAAGTCGTGTCGCGAGGGGTTTGGGCACCCAACTTCCCATGCCCATGTATCCCATGCCTGACGACGAGACAGCGCCGAAACGTGCTCCGCCCTGGCTCCCATTCTCTGCCAGCGCGCCTGGCTTGATTATGTCTTGGACCTCCTGCGTCTCGATGTCAACCATGACGAAGCCGGGATCCATGCCAGCGACAATCTTTGTCCCTGTCGCCCACGTCAGGCTCTTGACAGAAGCAATGAGCGAGATCTCCACCGCGTCGCCCGTCAACTCCATGTCCTGCCATGTCCACAGTATGATCTTCCGCTTCACCGCCACAGCCAGGTGGCTCACAATGGATGGTATGCCCGTCGAAGGGTCCTTGACGATGTTGCTTGCCGCCGCAAAGGTAGTCGCACCCCGAGTCTTCTCTAGCTTCTCCTGCAGCTGGTACGTCTGTATATCGTGTATCGAGACATAGTTGTCCGACAGCGAGACGAGGATATTCGCTTCTTTGATAATCGCCAGCTGTTGTATCGGCCGCCGGGAGAACTTCTCTTCTTCGCGTAGGAGATCGGCGGGTCTGGCTTTGGGTGCTGTTGGAGGCTCGCTTTCACCGTTGTGGTCGCCGTTCTGCTTGCGGTCGGCTTCTACATCCTCGATCTGGTCATTCACACGGTAGATGCGCAGAGCACCCGTGTTCAGGCCAACAAGTACACGGTCGCCTGGCTATGTTAGTACGCTTGAGATGCGATACAGTCGGTTGCTGTACCGTATGCGAGGATGGACTCGATCCTCGACTTGTCGCGCGCCTTGAGCTCGACAATGGGCCGGGCAGTAAAGGCAGAGAGCATTGTGGCTATTGCGTCGACTTGGATATCATTTGGGCATGGTCGAGTCGCTATGCGACGGCTGCTGTGCCAAAGGGAAGCTCCATGGGTGTTGGCATGCGCCTGGAGCTCGGCGGTCCATCGTCATTGCCGCGGAGCTTTGGCCAGGGTCCAGCCACGTGCGCCACCCCAAGGCTTCCATAGCTACATGCTTCCACTATCAAACACACGAGTAGTCAGTCACGTTGGGCGTCGTCGTCTCGAGATCAGATGCTGTGCATTGATAATCTATCTAATCTACCTAAGGTGCTCGCCCGATTAATAGGCACTTCGAGCGAGTAACAGAATGAGAGTGGGTGTTGCTGGATGAGCGAGTGGGACTAACTTCAAACATACATGACTGTGCAATACAGGATAAGGGAAGATATTTGAATTTTTACCGGTGGCCCATCATGCGTTGTATCTCGGCAGGGCCATCTCCCTCATTTTCACACCCACTGACACACCACTCGAGTGGGTTCAAGCTTCTTTCGGGCCATCCAGCACCACCTCCTTCTCAGAAACGACTGGAATGACAGGTCCCGGGCGCAAAGCGCCTCACAGGATCAACTCAGGCGGCGGTTCTCTTCAGAGGAAAAGAACACAGCAAAAACCAACCCTTCATCCAAAGGGGACGAGGATGCTTCACCCGTACAAACAAACACAAAAATGTCGGCTTTCAACGTCAACATATCTTCCTTGTCTCCTCCCAACGCTCCTCGCATAATATTGGAAGGAAAGGAAAACAGGAGGAAAGCACAACGCTTGTTACCAATCAGCACATCAACCTCTCCACTTTCTACAGAAGTAGGAGAGGTGTGGCGAATGAGCGAGTCATATCCAACATATTGCCGGTTCATAACCCGCAACACAACACCACCCCCATTGCGGCCTTGAGCTCATGATCATTATGCACACCAAGAGGTCGCCTATGCAGCGCGCCAAGCGGGCAAGCCAACGGCGAGGCGGGGTGCGGCGGCGATACAGCGTCGAGGTGTGGAATGAAGAGCAAGGGAAACGGGGGTAGGAGGGCGGGACAGAGGATCGGGCGTAAGGGACCTCGGGGACAGACATACTCAAGGAGATATACACAGACCTCATCATTTGATGGAAAGACATCTACAGACAGACACACACCGCGTCTCGTGTAGCAGGGAGACGTGATGGAAAAGATGAGGATAGTCTGTCTGCAGAGCTTCACTGTCAAACTTGTAGCGATGAGGGGATATCAATCCAACACGCAGCCCGCAAGAGAGAGCAATGACACAAGACAAATAAACACAAAGAAAATTTACATAGTTGGAGTGTTGAAAGAAAAATGTAAAGAATCGAAACACCGACACATGCAGAAGCGGAGAAGCAAGCTTCATCAACGCAGTAAAACATGTGCCAAATTCCCTTCTCCAGAGAGCGTGTTATCGCATCATCGTGAAAGAAGGGAGAAGAAAAACTTCAAACGCAAGGTTCGGTCTGAGCAATTACGGCTCATCGCAGGTCGGTCAGGTTCGGTATAATTGTCTAGTAGTTGGGACCAGTTCGTTGACCGGTTGACGCAGAAGGGCAAGCCCGAAAAAGGTCAGGTGGTCGACGGAACTGATCTTACTTGTAATATTCGACAAAATACGGATCGAAATCTTAGATGAACGGATTCCGCTGCTGTTTTTCCTGCGGATAGGGCGACTGAGCGTATTGATTAGGGTCTGAAAAAGGACCCGAGCGGTCATCAGCCGGTGAGGGGTCAGCAAGCTGACCATGGCTACTCGTACGAAGATGTCCTGGGCGAGCGGAATCGGTCACCGCGCGTGCGCCAACTTGGCCGACCTTCTCTGTTGCGGGCGTGATTTCATCGCCGCTGTGTTCGAATGTCGAGAAGGGACGGGGTGCGAGCGTGTAAGGCGCTGCTTTGTTGACGTTATAGTCGTTGGGCACGTATTGCGGCGGCGCAGTGGTGGGGTAATCGACGCTGGCTTTGGGATCGCGGTCGAGAGCAGGGTTGACGACGTAAGGGTTGAGTCCGCGTTCTGGATCATCACGGCGGAAGAGATGCGTCGAAGCGTAGACAAGGCCACCGAGGGCAATGAAGAGCCATATGAGGACTAAGGCGGTGGAGATGAGCGCTTCGGTTTGAATACCACTCATCAGCTTGTCAATAACGCGTTCGACGGCTTCGGTAATCTCGTCCTTTGCTTTGACGTTCGGATCAGCGAGTAGTTGGCTGGCAGAGTCTGAGTCGCCTTTCTCAGCAAGGGCGCCAAGAGAGAATGTGTCGTTTGCGACGCCAGGGAACTGGACATGCGCGTGCTCTTGGACCCAAGTGAGGCCAGATTGGAAGCTAGCGATCTTCAGGCCGATCAGGCAGTTGAGAACTTCCTTGATCGGGTCGTAAAGTACGGTGCCACCGAACGTGTCGTTGAGCGTGGTGCTCATCTGATCTACGAACGCGTTGAGGGTGTCGTTGACAGCCGTCGTACTGGTGTTCACCCAGCCGAAGATGTCGTCGTTAATCTTGCTGTCCAAGTCACCGACGGCGCCGTTGACGCCGTTAGACCATGACATGGACGCATTGTTGAGCGATGTAACGACTTTTCCGGCAAAGTCAGCGACTTGATCCGTGAGCTCTGGGGTCTTATCTTCAATGGCTTTGAGCAAGAGATATTGACAAAAGCAGGCGAAAAGACCAGCGATGCCCAGAGAGATCAAGAACATCATGGGGATGGAGGTGGCATAGGCCCAGGCCCAGCGCATAACAGCTTGTCGACGAGCTGAGCCAAAGCGCCTTCCGAACCACAGGCCAATGCCAGAAGATGTTGGGCGGGACGAGAGATAGACGACGTCCATAGCCTCATGGCCCTCTCCAAAGAGAGCAGCACGTTCTTGCATCTTCCGGTAGCGGCGCATCTCCATCCACGCCATCGGAACGCAAACAAGGATGGCGGCGACAATGAGCACACCGAGAGCGATCTTGCGTGCGTTGTAAGCAAGCTCAATCAAGTCGTCAAAGAACGAATTGATAGAGTTGCCATCGGAGCAGAAGGTGAGTGCTTCCTTCTGCGGCACGGGAAGAACTGAGCGGTCGAACTCGAATGTGTCCATGCCGCGGATCAACTTCTTGACTTCCTCAAAAGGTAGGCGGATAATGGAGTCCGTAAAGTTTTGCACCTCTGCGAAAGTCGGGATGGACGAGTTGAGCTTCTGAAGACCCTCTGACATGTCAGGAGGCATCTCCAGCGCTTTGAGCTTCTTGATCTGATCGTCCAAATTGATGGTTGGCTTGTTGAATCCCGGAATATTGAAGTTGATTTTGTCCATGATGGAGTTGATGCCGTCAGAAACGGATTTGACGGCGTCGCCCATTTCGTCGGTAACGGAGTTGATGGTCTCGTCGAGTTGTTTGTTGACAGCTTCGCCAATTTCCACTGCGGCATGGAGACTGCCGCTGACAGCGAGGGTGATCAGGCAGAGGTAGGTTTGTGTCATCATGTGAATGACGAAGAGGATGATCTCTTCGACACCAGTGACACTCATTTCGAGCATTTGCATGAGGCCACTGACTGCCTTCTCAACCCCGGAAGCTGTCATTTCGTTGACGCCCTTGGACATGTAGTGGGGCATGGAAGCCATGGAGCTAGCAATGTTCTCAACTTGGGTGCAAGCACTGAGGGCTTCCCGACGGGCGGAAACCAGGCTTGAGTCGGTGCTTGCGATGGCGATGAGCAGTCGCACAAGGACTAGGAGCAGTAGAATCGTCCAGCGATTGATCCATATCTGTGAGAGCCTAGCTCGAAGGCCGAGGTATGGTTTGAAGTTTGGTGTCTGGTTTATTGTAGGTCGTGGTGCATCTTGCGGTGGGTAGTAGTCTCGCATCTCATGACTATCGCCAGCGGACATAGATGGAGGCACAGGTGGGAAGAGTTGCTGTTGGTTCGCGGAGGAAGCCATGGCGAAGATGTATGGCTGTGAAACGTGGTCTGGCCAGTGTATTAGAATCGGGGGTCGAAATCGGTGGTAGCTTCGTAAACAGGTGCGGTCGTAGAAGTAGGCCAGCTAGCTCATGAATGTCTCGCAGAGATAGGTTGCAACGTAGGAAAAGTATTAGGCGAGTATTGCAATGTGAAGACAATAGACAACAATAGGAAAACCCAACGCTCCGTACAATGCAATAAGAAAAGGTGATGTTGAAGCAGGCAAGGTGAAGGTGACTGAAGTGGAGAAGACGCTGTGAATATCTACTTCACAGCGACTAGGGTAAAATGAATGGATTTCACGTACCGCGAGGAAGCGAGGACCAGTTGCAGGCCTCTCCACCAGGTACCAATGATACCTCGAGAAGAGACCTGCACGACCAGATAGTTTCAGCAGGGCATACAAGATCGTGAGGCTCAAGTTAGAATACAGCGATTCTAGGAAAGGTGGTGGCCCGAATAGGCGCCCGCAGAAGTGGAGCAAGCCACTCCGGACCAGTCAGCCCGGTCAGCTGGAGAAGGCTCAAAACAAGGCGCTAGAACAGAAGGGATTGACAGCGTCTGTTATTCTGGGCCGGTTTGTCCTCGAGTGGTTGTCGCAAGTTGAGCCGGGTGTCCTTTGTTCCACGGCTTGCGCCCATTGGCATGCGATTTTCCCGCAGTCGAGCGAGGTAGGCGGATGCACTCCCTCGTGACGTGTGGGATCGTCGCAGGATGCTAAGGTTGTCGGGCGCAAGGGAACACGACCTCTGAACGTCGGTCGCTGGCAGAGGAGGTGCTCAAAGCTCCGGGAGATGCGCGACGCCGCCGTTATGTAGCAACGTCGCGCCGCACGGCTGTCTGAAAGGCCTGTGGCGCCGTCATGCCTTGATTTCTGCAGCTAGCGAAGACGTCATACCCAGTCCAGCCTTTTGCAGCCGTCAGAACAACAAACTTCAACGACGCGAATTCTACCAGCAGCACACCATGGCTCACAAGAATGAAGTTCCATAGTAGTCCCCATAGTCAAGCCCGACGCCATCAAGCTTGAACTTCAACATGTCTGGACTGGGAATTTGTGTCAATGCGCGAGTTCTCGTATGCGTGGCTGCGGCGTAGCGCGCGCTGGTGTGGAGTAAGCGGCCTAACGCGTCGACCGCTGCTGTCCAATCAACCTTCCCTTCTTCTTGAGGCTCAAACACGGGTCGCCGTCGTCCCAACTTCATCCCCATTCTGTTTCGAAACATTTTCGCTGCATCAACGACAACAACGATTACCCGCTTTCCAGCGTCTGCAGTGACGGTTGCCTGCATATATTGACACGAACATTCCCGCTACGAACACGTCTTCCGTGTCCCACCTTCTCAGAGCTCAGAACAGCGGACTTGCCTAGACATCACATTACGACCCGCCAGCATTGCCAACAGTTTCTACATCTCATTGTGTTCTTAGTCGTTGCCGTTTCCATCCAGCAGGTCGCTGTGTTCAAGGACCTGGCCGGCGAGTTGAGAACCCGATGTTGAAAGTGCGGATTGCCAAGGTAGCAGTCTGCACTTCTGAACCCACCTTATAGCGATCCCAGAAGCCCACATCATCGAAGCTGTAGTCTACAGGTTCTATCTCCCTCTCGCCGAGATGTTTTCATTCACGAGAGTATAAGTTCTGCGATGCATGTCTCTTTGTGAGATCCGTTGTGATCAACTCGCATCCTGGGCAGTAACTTCCTCATGTCAGTCGCAGTTGATGTCTTTCGAACGTGCTTTCCTTTCATGATCTGTCGATTGGGCTACAAAACAGTCCCTCGAGTCAAATTCCTAGCTCTCTTCTTCTTTTCACGTCATCATCTTTCCGTTTCCTCCGTTCCGTCTCTTATCCATGGTTTCTGTCTGCTTGTCATTTCCTCTACAGCGCTGGTCGCTGACCGTCGTTCGTTCTCATCTATCATTTTCTGCGTTCGGATTATCCCTTTGTTGCGAAGAGTGGTGAGGTGAACCTGAGCGTCCAGCACGTTCCTCGTCTGTCCGCTATAAGCTTGGGCGTCACCTCTGCAGTACGCTCGTGCAGGCCGTGCTCTGTGACGATAACCTCACCTACCCCACCGACCGACAATTACCTCTTGTTTACGCACCCCACGTTACCCACTCGTTCACTGCTTTCGCGCCAAACTCTATCTGGAACCTCTTTTGCTCGGCTTTTGCATTCTCGGACGTGACGTAGCTTTATTAACGAATTGCAATACAGATTGGATTCTTCCACTTTCCAAACGACCGCAGCCTTTCAGAGCCCGCTCAAATAATTTCCTTCCGTACTTCCTCTTTCCATGCAATTCGAAAATCGCGGAGCCCAAAACATCGCATACAGTTTCAAGCATCACCGCTCTTACAACATCGTAGCGCATCATCGTCTATCCACCGCTTAATTCACCGCCGGTCGAGCAGGTGGACACGTACCTGGGGCCCTGTGACCGATATCGCAGGCTTCCACTGAGAGCACAATAGCTTCAATCGCACAACACGTATGTTTCTGTTCTCACTCTTCTATCATCACAAGGCAGGCCCTATGACCACTAAGACATTTGCCAGGCAGCTCTCAGCTCTACGATAAGACAACTTCATAACGCAAAACCTCTTCTAGTAAGGACATCGTTCAAAATCCTACTCAACTGAACGATTCCTTTTCTAGTAAGCTTTTACATACAAGCAGTCAACTATACCGCCCTCGCTCACTTTAAGGTCTAGCCTCCAAGCATTCTGACACCTTGTCGTGTTATTGGCTATCTCATAGACCCCGCATTTGCGAGGTCCAGATCATCATCAGGTAGGTGACAGAATCACATTGCATATCCGCTCAGCGTCCCCCGGGGGCGGTGTCGAATTAAGGAGTTTGATATTGGTTCTCTTCGTAATGATGGAAACACACGTGCTATCTATCTCAACCCGCGAACCATGTGTTCGGGCAGCAAATTCGTATCGATCGCAATGGTGCAAGCGGTGACACGGTTGCCCCGATGTGTTCCAGCGCACTGGTAGTGAATCATTGCTAATTGATATGCATGCATAGTTGGGAAAATACACACCGTCCTGGTGCCTTACTCCCGCTTGGACCTTTACCACTGCCAACTTTTGGGTATATCAGACTTGAACATCACAGTCTCAACACTTGCCCTTCTCCACTACATCGGACAAGTCTCCCGTACGTTACATACTCACGCAAAGTCGAAAAGCGCCCTTCCTTACCTTCAAGGGTGTGAACGTATTGCATAGTCTCCGCTTCCATTCTCTCAACACTCACATCAGAATTCGCTCGATGTCACCTTCGATGGCCGATCCTATCAAAGTTGCAACCGGCGCCTCAGTCGCGACCCCTCGCAAACCTCAGTTACCTATTCCAGCGGGCGACGGAGCCACGTCTCCAAAGACCGATACTAGTGGTGACACCCTTCATGATGATGAGAGCTCTGACGTTCGCTCCAGCAGCAACAGTCTCCCAACTCCCAGCAGTCCCATCAGCCTAGCGAGCCTCAATTTCGGTAGCCTGGCTATCACCGGTGGTGGTGTCGAGCTCCGCAAGAACAGCGTAGACCGTTACAACAACCCCTTCGAGCGCATGCAGAAGCAACACAACGACTCAAGCACCTATCGTTCCCCAGTTCGTGACTTCCGTGGCAATCGCCAGCTAGATGCTCCCTACGGCGTTCGTGGCGGAGGCTTTCGCCAGTCGCGAACCTGGGTGTCTCCAGACGCGCAAGTGCAGCAGGAATTTCTTATGGTTCGCAACGCTATGCGCCGTCTATTCAGAAACTCCGACGTTGCCAAGTGGAAGCTCAGTGATTACGTTGCCCACAAGGAAGCGATGTTAGCATCGCAGGCGAACAAGCTTGCCACCAAGGTTAAGAACAAGGAAGACGCCCGAGCTATCCTAGCTCCGATCCCAGGAGATATTCAGAAGGTCCTCAATAGATGCGGTATCGAAGGCAACTTCGAAGACGTTGGAAACTACGGTCGCGCTCTCGGTGAGCAGACTATCTGGTGCAACGACTGGCAGAATGGTAAGGATGAGATCGCGCCCTGGCCTTCCATGGCGGAGATGAAGTGGGAGGGTGATGATCGAGCCAAGACTGGTGTTGGTCGCTTCCTTCCTCTTCCCCGTGAGGAAGGTCCTCCCGGCCTCATGTGGAACCAGCTCCCTGTTATCGAGCAGTATCCCATCGACCAGGTTTGCAAGATCCCTACCATGGAAGACGTCTACCTCCCTGTCGACTACAAGATCGAAGAAGACCACGAGTACCTCTGGAGTAAAGAGCTGGAGAAGGATATTGACGCTTTCCTTGAGTCGTAGCGACTTTCCCTCTCCCACGCACTAGACTTCCGACTACGATATGACATTCTCACTTCTACATGAAGGTCTGCAGGTCAGCTTCCATCTTTGACAACTCCCGGTTACGCATCGATTTGGCTCACGCCCAAACTTGCAATGTGACTACTAGTCATTACAACTGTCACTGACATATCTGTGGCTAAGTCGATCCTCCTTCCGGCAGAACTGGGGACGGTTTGCCGTTGTTGACTTTCTGTATGGGATTTCCTGGAGTTCCCTGCGTCTTTGACTTGCGTTTTGACGTATAGATGATCCGACACGATCCGACACGAGCACACAGCCTTTGCGAATGCCCTCTTGCATCACCCTTTGATACCCCGACTACTGCTGCTTACGACGCTGGGTTGCACTCAAACGGAGCGGCCTCTATGGAATACGCAGCATGGATTCATGTTCACTGATGGCGTTACTTTGCTTTTTTCTTCTTGAGTCATAACAAAATGGAAGCGTGGTGGAGATGCGGTCTGATGCTGGAGCTTAATGCGTTCGGTTTCATTGCTTTGGTGCGTTTTGAAGATCCCATGTCCTAGTTACTCTCCTCCACAAAAGAAAGAAGTTCCTTCAACAGCCTTGCCATGTCTCCAGTACGTGATACCATAACCAGAACACCATCCTCCGAACATCGGCCTCGTCTCGAATTACCATGATGATTCATGTCGTTGCTACTCAGTCTTGCAAACGCATCCGCCTAGGTCTAGGTCTCCGTCCCAATATCCTTAGATCACATCGCAAAATGTTCCGACCGCCGTTTGCACTGCTGGCAGATTGCGGACAATACCGCACCAAGTACCACGGTGACGTTCCTGAGATCATGATTGCACCACCCGTCATTGGACATCGCCTCCTTTTAGCCAGATTCGACCAAGTCCACATGCCACCATTTCCTCTGAGACCTTCAGCTTTCCCCGAATCGCAGTATACGTTAAACCCAAAAATGCCCTACTCTTACACAGCGATCACGCCGTAAGGCTAGGAATCGAAGCTGCAAGCTGCGCAAACTAGTTTTGTCGAATGAGTATCCATGGCGAGATCATGTGCCTGATGGTACGGTGATGATGACTACAGCCGTGGACAACGCGGCTGCTTTGGGATCTTTGGGATTTGGGATGGGATTCGAGATGGGACTTGACATGGGGCTTGACATGCTGTTCGTGCTTATCTCCAATCGTGGGGTGAGGCTGACCGTAGAGATTTCGAGCTGACGTGATGACAAAGAGCGAACACTCTGCAAGAAGGAGAGGAAATATCGTATGGTTGATATCAAGCGAGCTCGCATACTTCATATACAACCCACCATGGCCACGATACAAGTTTCGCGCTTCTCCTTGCATCACGCTTCCAACCTAGACCGCACCATAGCGCCACAAGAAGTATATTCGCCTCATCGGGTGCCTTACCGCGAGGCGCCCATCATCCGCTAACCCAAACCCGGCGGCGATCATGCTTCCCTGCCAACACATCACCGCATCTTACAAGATCGATTGCACAAGGGTAATCTTCCCACCGCATACCAATCTCTTGCACCCAGATACCTCGAAGCTGACTAGACCATTTTCTCTTAACAGCCTCGCCTTACGCCACCAAATCCTTCGTCATATGTAAGATCTTGATTCCCTCCCCATTAGGACACTTGACCACATCCACTCTCCCACTCCTCACATACCCACATCTTTCGTACAATGCAACTCCACTCAATGTCGCCCCCATTTCCAACCGGGTGAAACCGTCTGTCTCACCTCTCTTCCCTTCACGCGCCCGCGCCTCACAGTACCGCATCATCATGGTACCCAGACCCCTGCGCGCATACTCTGGAGACGTGAAAATAGCACGGATACTTGCACGGTCAATAGCCGGATCACGCTTCTCTGGCATACGCAGAGGAGAGGGTGCAGAATCTCCGCCGTACAGCGTCTTGCGAAAGGACCACCCGCCACAAGCACAGATTGTGGTTGGTGAGTTGATAGGGTGAAGGATGTAGTACGTCCTGTATTCACATGATTAACTATGGTCCCTTTTGGTATCATTTGGTATCGGCTTCCGGCTCATTGATGACGGACGCCTTATGTCCACAACTGTTGAGGTTCGGTACTTACTGGTCTGCTATCAAAACGGAATCGGGGCCAAAGAGGTAGCCTATTGAGCCATCGAGCTCGGCTTGACTGTAATACCCTTTTCCTAGGCCGCGGAGAGAAGAACCGATCATTTTCTGGAGAGCAGGTATGTCGGTGGGGGTAGCGGGTCGGAAAGTGTATTGGCGCGTTGCTTCCTGAGCCTTTGCATCGGCGATAGGATCGTGCATCTTGATGGATGGAGTTCAAGTTGTCTTCTTCTTCCTTTCCTTCAAAGTTCGGTATAACTTTGTGTATCTTTCTGGTCTGATATTATACAGGTACCTGGGTACCATGGTTGTCGCCCTATTCGGCCCAATCATACGCTATCGTTATCGCAAGGCTTGGAGGCTCTGCTTCCCGACGGAAACCATCCCTGCTCACAAAGGTGGGCAGCTTCGTATCATCGCGGGGTCGATAACGCCTATCCATGTTTTCATCGGCCATAAATCAGAATGCGAAGGTGTACATAGTATGTGTCTTGTCGTTGCCGCGCATCTCGTAAAGTTTACTGGATGGCGCGCTTTGACCACCGGTTGATGTCATGGCCCTGAGGTCCCTGACTTCGGTACCCTAGATCTCCTTTCTTTCGACAACGCGCCGCGTTCTTGGAGCTACGTGCAACCCAGTCGGCATGATTGGGAACTGTACAATCGAAACCATGGGGGGATTGATGCAAAGGTTGCAAGGAATTGTCTCAAGAGCAGCAACAGCAGCTTGGGTTTTGCGTTTAGGCAGAAATCGGTCTGGAGAAGCGAACGCGAGAATCGCTGTGTCCATCACAATCGACCACCTTTCCTATTCGAGTCATATTGACAAAACCTCAGGCATAGAACGACTCGTCGGCAGATGCAAGGCTGAAGTTCGAAACGATCGCGCCGCTCCATGCGAGTCATCCCGCCCTGCCGGGTGCTGCGGATGAACGAGGTTACAGAGCAATCATGGGCCAGCCAATTACTAGGATTTCAGCATTAACGTCGTACAATGACTGAGGTTGTACCTATGCTTTTTACTTCCAAGGCTTCTCGAAAAACCCGTGCACAGAAGGGTGCAAGGAATCGGCTCGTATACGCAGGCTGCATAGGCGATCAGTAAATCAGTACGTCGCGGACGGGCTATACTTGCAATGTCTGAAGCGTGCGGACAACAGACTGCCATCAGCGTAGGCGAAGTTCGCCGTACTTACTCGACCGGAGAGCATCGCGTACACCAAACACGCTCATTTATTGGAGTACCTTCGCGAACAGATTCCTCCATTGGCCAGATGTTGCGATCAAAGACATCATGGCATGGTTCCCAGGTTCGGAGATTTCCACTCACAACGGTGAACATGCGATGTTGGTGTTGCCAGTGTCTGACCATCTTTGGTGCGCTTGCTTTTTGCATCACGTCCCGAGCTGAAACGGCTAAGAGCGTCAGGCGCATGTAGTCAAAACTAAATTAGCACACGGTCCATAGCGGGACGCACCCGTCACGTCGATCAACCCTATACCACGTTGTGAATGTACGAAAGCTTATTTCCGCTCGAAAGCGTTCTTAGAGACGGGCATAATTCCCGTATACTCGTCAGTGTGGTACTGTCCAAAATGCTCCCCTTTTCCGGACTACACGCTTGCATGATACCAGGCTCGACTCTTGCATTGCTTGCGATGAAGTCATTCCGTCATTTCGCGACAGCCGTTCTCTTGTCAGCTCAACTTCTTACACTGACAGGTCGTAGACAGACGTCGCTATGGCCAATGATCAGCAATGTTGTCTACAACATACCGAGGCACGGCAGGCACGTTGCGGACGCACTAGGAACACCCTCGCGCGAGTCGCTGCCCTGTAGCAGGATCAGCCAGGGTAGCCAAAAAGTAAGGTCCAAGCGCATTGACGGTGAGAGTGTTTTTTCGGTAGTCGGATCACCTTCAGGTCCTAAGTGGCTAATTCCGTACGTTGTTTGGGGCGCAGAGGCTCAACGATGGACTACTATCCCTCCATACCCCATCTCCACCATGCCTCTCGGAGAACGCAACCAACTTGGCATCGCTTGGTAGCAGTTCCATGACACTGGACTTCCCTCCTGGCAATACATTGACACGGAATGGACCAATCGTATCTCTAGTTGACGAATACCTTCCTCGGCTGCTCTCTCAGTTGGCGGTTGTTTCCGCTTGATCAATGAGTCCAATGATACCTTGGCAGCGCCTTGGGCAATGCCCTTGCTCGCATACCTGATCATCGTCATGGCTAGACGAGCTTGGTTCCAAGTCTGGCCGAACGACATAGGATTATAAGAAGGTAGGACGCCAGCCTCAGTTGAAAATCATCAGTCAACACTGTCACCAACACTACAGGCCCGGTGCTTACATTCGCTACTATCTTCTTCGCTTCTTCTTCACATTATTGTCAATATCAGACATACTTCCCACCACACTTTCCACCACACTTTACACCACACTTTCAACAAACAACACCATGCACGCCCAATCCATCCTCGTTGCTGCCCTTGCTGGCTTTGCCGCTGCAGCCCCTCTGGAAAGCCGCCAGCTCTTCGGTGGCACCGGTTCCAGCTCGAGTGAGTTCAGCCGAGGTGGATGCAGAGATATTCTCTTCGCATTCGCCCGTGGCTCCACCGAGATCGGCAACATGGGAACCGTAGTCGGCCCTCCTACCTCTGACGGCCTCAAGAAAGAGTTCGGTCAAGATGCAGTCGCCACTGAAGGCATTCCCTATGCCGCCTCAATCGGCACCAACGTCCTCCCCGGCGGCACCGACACACGCTCCAAGAACCTCCTCAAGGACACTCTCAACAGCATGGCCCAGAAGTGCCCAGACTCCGTTATCGTATCCTCGGGCTACAGTCAAGGTGCTGCTGTCAACCACCGCGCTATCGAGGAGCTCGACGCTGCTGTCATGGACCAAATCGCTGGCGTTGTTACCTACGGTGACACACAGAAGCTTCAGGACCGCGACCAAATCCCCAACTTCCCCAAGGAGAAGGTCAAGATCATCTGCCAGCCTGGTGACGCCGTCTGCCTGGGTACGCTGAGCGTCTTGCCTGCTCACTTGACATACGGTGTTAGGGCGAACGAGGGTGTTGAATTCTTGGTCCAGCAGATTAAGGGTGCGCAGGCAAAGATCAAGGCTAGGAATGCGAAGCGCGAGGCTGAGAAGGCAGCTGCCGCTGTTGAGGATGTTGTCAAGCGTGTTGCTAAGGAGATTGCGGCATAAGTCGAGTCTTTCGGTTTGGGTGCGATATCTGGATACTTGTGTGGCTGGATCACTTTGTTCTTATCCGGTCGCGTGGGAATCTCATGACCTTTTTTTTCTTTACTCTCTTTCACACTCTTTGGTTACGTGTTTTACATCTTACGAATCTATCGAATTGGGCCCAATACGTACCTCGTGCATCGTGCGTTCCATTAATAAGTGATTTTTGTTCTTGAGTTTTCACGGCGGCAAGGAACCTAGTCCACGGAAAGCGCAAAGGACTTGTCCGACGATGAAGAGCCTGAAGGACAAAATTGTAGTGACGAGTCTATTTCTCTAAGGGCTTCGGTTACACTTGCCTCAACTTGACTATTTCCTGAATTGGCAACTACTGATAAGGTGTTGATTGTACCCCCATCGACTGCGCTGCGCTTCCCCGACCAGGCCCCACAGTAGGCACCCCACCCCGCCTTGGATGAATCGCCGCAGCAACTTTGGGCGTCTATCATAGGCAGATAGCTTCTTCCAGGCTTAATGCACGACAGAGAGGATATGCGTGTCTATTTCATGAAGCTTACAGCACGTTTCCCCGGACTGTTGTCTAACCCCCGCTCGCCGTTCTCCCTTAAGCATCAGGAGTACAACGACTAACGCCCGATACATTTAACACTGCAAATAGGAAAGCACGTCAGCAGCAAACGTCTCCGTCCATACTCATGCAGACAGAAAAAACCGCGGTATCAGGAGCCAATGCCTAATACTCTATCAAACCAAGCTGCTGCTGCTCGCTGCTACCCCGCTGTCCAGTCGTAAGTTTCCGTGGTCACGCCGCACAACGTGCCTGCTAGCCTTGTACACGTGTCAGAGATGGAGTAGAGTAGGGAACTGCCGTTGCACAAGGCATGACCATATATTGAATACTTTCTTCGGCCATTCACATCGAGCCCCGTTACACCATCACGCAGTGAGCTGGAAGCGGCCTTTGGAACCACCCGGTAGACGACCGAGTCACCAATCAACATGTTCCACTACGTTTCACAGTATGAGGAATGATTGGAGCGAGACTAGGCAGTCTTACTACGGTGGAGTTACGCAGTAGTTCGCGGATCGTCATTCGCTGGGCAGGTAGCTGTTCTAACCAACAGAGCATACAAACCATTTTACGTTCAGCACATCAAGACAACTTACTTTACCACTCCTCAACAAGCCTACGCTATCTACCCACTCCGTGAACGTCAACACCACCAATATGCCTTCTTCCCCACCTCCATCTCCAGAAGAAGCTGCTCGTCGCCAAAACGAGGCCCGCGCCGCCGTAACCGCATCCCTGCTCTCCGTCGGCGCCAGCGTTGACAATGAAATGCGCACGCGAACAGCGGACCTACACGCCAATTCGGCTGCTATATCCAAGCAAGAAAAGGAGCTGGCGAAGCAGACGGCGGCGCTCGCGAAACAAACGGCCGAGTGGGATAAGTTGCTACAAGGGGGCACAAAGAAGTTGAATGAGGTGGGGGATATTCAGAATTGGGCGGAGATGATTGAGAGGGACCTGTTGGTGCTGGAGGAGACTGTCAGATTGGTTGATGATGGGAAGGCAGAGGATAGGAGGAATGGGGGTGGGGAGAGGAGGGAAGAGAATGCGAGTGGGACGAGTGGGTGGTTTCGCAGGTAGGCTTGGGAGGTATCGTTGTGTTTTGCTGACCTGTGGTGGATGATCGAGCTGTTGTACTGGAAGTCTTGCCAAGGCTTTTCTTGTGACTTATGATTTGATATCGAGTAATATATAATACCATTTCACCTACCGTCTCTGTGTCGTGGATGCAATGCTTTCTGGTGGTGCAAGTGCTTGGTCGTGATATCCTTGGATATCCGCTAGCTAAGCTCATGCTTGATGGTACAAGGAGATAGTGTTATCGTCCCGTGAATGTCGTAGCCCGCCCCAGCGCATTCATGATCGTCATATCGTCCGAAGAGTCACTGACGACAGCGCGTCGCTTTCGTGACGCTCTAAGCTCGGATCAGCGGGCACGGACCATGTCTCCATCATTGCGGAAACTGCGACTTGCAGTGCTCACAGCTACAGCTCCCACAACAACTACACCTCACCCACCCGCTCTACCACCGATATAGAGGCTGCCGCTAACCAGCCTTTGGCACTTGCATTCCGCCAATAAGCGACCAACTAGCTGTCCCAGATCCGCGCCTGCACCGTGGTATCTAACAGCGACCTACCCACCTACGCCTCTTCTCCGCCAACCCGCCCGCTCACAAGCATTACCTACATCTCGCTACGACCGCTTTTGTGTGTGGATACGACGCCAACATACATCATCAAGACCCCGCTTTTCGCTCCACTAAAACGTAGCCACCTTGGGTTTCTGCGCTTCCGGTAAAGGCAGTCGCAGCCTACCTCTAGACAGCCTCCCGCGTCACGCATCTCTCGCCGTGTCACTCGACTGCCTGCACACAACTGCTACTCACTAGAGACCAGCTTCATAGAGCTTGCATGTGAGCAAGTTTCGCCTTCCGAGCGCCCGGCGCAAACATGAAGATCAAGAAACAGGCTACATCGCGACATGAGTCGACTCTGGTAAGTTGAGCATCCTTTGCCATGTCTCGCCACTACTAACAGACCACCGCAGTCGCCGATGATAGCAGACTTCGTCAAGGCAACCGAGTCAATACCGCTATTCCAGCTGCCCGCACATCTCGCCTCCTTCCCTAGGCACTGGCCCTTTCCCCGCGGTGACGCATATCACTGGATCCCCGCCCTCAACCGCTTCGACCACATCCTCGAGCTGTTCAATAAGGAGTATGGCCTGGCAGACGGACCGCAGACGCAGTCCTTCCAGCGCCGACTACTGCTCAAGGGCGATGTCGAGGAAGGAAGCACCAGCTCGGAGCAGACTACAACCGATGCTGTCCTGGATACCCTGCACGTATCACAGGATGGCGATCGCGAGCTGATCGAGCAGATCCTCAACTTCACGCGCATGCTCTTGGAGAACTGCGGCAATCGTAGTCTGTACTCTAGCAGCGAGCGCTTGGACAAGCTACTAAACACGACTTCCACATCTCTTCTCAAAGCTACGCTTCGTCTAGGTCATCGACTCGCTCAGCGCTACGCCGCCGCACGCATGCGCCTGGCTCCGGCCACCCTCCACCCATCTCTTCTCTCCAGCCACTACAACATCAATCTCGACAAGGTCCAGAAGCTGGCCAGCCCATTCGCAAAAGGCCCCGCCACAGCAGTACCAGTGTTCGGCACACCAGCAGGCAAAGGCAAGGAGCGCGCTGGCAGCACTGATAAGATTAGTCCATCTGATCTCGTTGCCATGTACTCCATGTCCGAAGCATCGATGAAGCAGGAGTTCGGAGGCGTCCTCATCTCGTACTATGAACCCACTCCCTCGTCCGAAGCAGAGAGCAGCAAATCGGCTTCCATAGACACACCCGCACCCACAACACCGACTCCAGTGCGAAGGACGTCAAGCATGAACCCTAACCGAACACCGCGACAGCCTCAGCCTCCGCCCGCTACCGATTCACCGAGCACGCCAGTCTTCACACCCGGACAACCCAGTAGTACAACGAATGGGCCCAAGACTTTCGAGCTGTCAGCCGAGAAGGTGGTCAAGACCGACATCCACGACCTTATTAAGGAAGGACTAGCACGTCTACCGGAAACAGCCCAATACGAATTCCTCCACAAGCTTCGCACCGCGAAGATGTTTCACGAGGGACACGCAGGGCGCGACAGTGCAGTCGCCATCCGTCTTCTATCCATCGCAAACATTGGCTACGTACATGTCGAGAAGGAGTTCATGGCAAAGCTGGGTCAGCAAGATGCAGATGAGCCACGCCGGTTACAACTTGCCTACCAGCTCTCTGAGCTGGTCCATCCGCCAGGCAACGGTGAGACTGGAATCTCGACAGAATTGCAGACTTACGCCATGAGCGCTCTTGAGGCGCTCGCAAAGCACAAGTCGAAAGCGCCTGATGTTTGTACCGCCCTCAGCGTCAACGTTAACCATGGTGTACTTTTCTACGTTGTGCGCAAGCTCGTCGCTGGACTTGGCGAAGAGACAGGTAACCCTGATGATGTCGAAGAAGATGAGTGGCGCGATGCTTTGTTCTCTCTTCTGAACACTCTACCTACTTCTCAAACGCGCACTGGTGAGCAGATGGTGGCCGCTGGTCTTCTGGAGATTCTAGTCGATGTCCTCAAGCTGCGTACCGCTAAGGCAGAACGCAACCACCCTAAGATTCTCAACTTCCTTGACACATTCGTCTATAACCTGCGCGACGCCTTCTCAGCCCTTGTAGCCGCGAAGGGACTTGAAATCATCGCTGATCTGATGCAATACGAGGTCGACACTTCTAAGAAGCTCGCAGAAGAGGACAAGGGCATGCCCAAGGAGTACAAGACGCAGCTTACTGATTATCAAATTCCGTTCTACCACCAGCAGAGTCTACGCTGGCTTTTCAAGTTCCTCAACCATATGATGTCGCATACAGGCGGAAATTTCGATCGCCTGATGCGAAACTTGCTTGACTCGCAACAGCTGCTCAGCAGCTTGCGCACTGTGCTATCCAATGCCAAGACGTTTGGCTCAACTGTCTGGAGTATGGCTGTCACAATCCTCACCAGCTTCATCAACAATGAGCCCACTAGCTATCAAGTCATCGCCGAGGCGGGTCTTAGCGATGCGTTCCTGGAGACTGTGGCTGGAGAGCCCGCTTCAGAAGCAATCGCTGCAGCCAACGCTGATGTGAGTGCTTCAACACCATCGACATATCCTCCACGAGAAGCTGGAAAGTCACTTGCGGAGGGTATCTTGCCTGTCGCCGAAGCCATTTCGACTTTACCACCGGCCTTCGACGGCATCTGCTTAGCTGAGGCTGGTATGAAGTTATTTCAGTCATCAATCGCACTTGAGCGATTCTTTGAGATTTTCGAGAGTCCTGCCCATATAAAAGCACTTGATGCTGATACCGAGATGCCTACCTTGATCGGAAACTCTTTCGATGAGCTGGTGCGCCATCACCCACCTCTGAAGGCACGTGTTCTTTCATGTCTCAGCGAATTGATAGCGCGCGTGGTTCAACTCTGCGCCGAGAAGGCCGACAAGGAAGGTGTAGGAGCTAAGCTTTGGTCCGAGGACGCCGCTGGTAAGCTGACCGTCGCTGGCGGCCGCCAAGCCCTTTCTGGGCCACGCTCTCAGCAGAGCACAGCCCAAGCTTCGGAATCTACAGCTACCGACGTAGAGATGAAGGATGCTGATGACACTGCTAACGAACCAGTCGCTTACGACCAAATCACTGAGACCGAAGACAGCACCAAGGGCCCTACTACCGGTCAATACATCCGCGTTCTGTGCCGCTTCCTCTCTGGATTCTTCTCAAATCACGCCATGTGCGCTGCGTACGTCGAGCTCGATGGTGTAGACAAGATTCTTGACATCTCAAGCCTTGCCTGCTTAGATCCAAAGGCAAGTGAGTACCGCAGCATGTGTGAGCAATTCGGCCATGTTGTCCAAGTACTCGTCGAGCAGAAGCCGCATATCGCAGTGCCATCTCTGATCAAACGTACACAAGCAGCCTTGGAGCACTTGCAGCCTCTCCTCGACCACACCGGCAAGCAGGCTTTCTTCGCACCTTTTACCAGTTCTGGTACTTCCCAGAACACTGAGAATTTGCAACGAGGCACACAATACGTCAAAGCCCTAGTTTCTGCCCATACTCTCGTCGGAGCTATGACCTTAACATTCCAGAGCCAGATGTATACTACCCGCTCTTCGCACAATGTGTCTAGCCAAGTCAATCTCGCCGATGTGTATGCACGTCTCGTGGATAGCCTCGGAAGATTACATCGAAGCTGTGTATGGGAGGAGTTGTTACTACAGCGTAACATGCCTACAGAATGGGAGAAGGAGACCCGTATCACTAGCTCAGGCTTCGGAAACGACGAAGCCGACAATGTGTTCCGAATTGGAAACAGTGCTACCGAATCGCCAAGCAACGGTGACGCTGCTGCTCCTGGCTCGACCTCAGAGAACCCTGTCGCGAGCCAGAATAGTGCGCAATTCAAGAACACGCAGACTCTCCGCAATCTGCTTAGCAGAATACCTACCGAGGTTGCACCGTTCTTCCAGTCGCTTGGTAAACTCCTCTTGTTCCGCCGCAGCTTGGAGGCTTACCAGAGGCAATGTGCTACTGTTGTGTCAGACCAACTTGCTCAGGCCGTCATCGATCAGCTCGAATACGAGGGTCCGAAAGAATCGGAGATCATTGAAGACCGGTATGCGTACTGGATTGTCATCCTGACATCCTTGTCGCAGCTCATCGTTGAGCCAAACCTTGATCGATCACAAGCTTTGACGCTGCTACTCGTATCTTTCCGCAACCTAGGTGGATTCGATGTTCTAGCGAACATTCTCAACCAATTCTACCAATCGGCGCTCAAGCTTACCTTGAAGCAGATGGACGACACCACCAGCGAGGAGACGAAGCGACTGCTCAACCTGTCGCTTGGAGGCATCAAGATTATTTTGGCCTTTTACTCTCAGATCATTAACTTCAAGGTAATCTCAGAGTCTCCGCAGACGTCATCCATGCAAACCCGGCCAGATCGCGATCGGGAGCGGTCTGACTATTTCTTGACTGCACAATTCCTCGTCGAGCTCCGGTACGCTGTGATTGTTCCTGTCGAGAAGATTTGGAATTCGGATCTCATCGATAAAGCAACCACGTCAATTGTGAAGACGTCTATCAATATTCTAAAATCTGTTCTTGAGTGTGAAGGCGAGCACGGAGCGTGGAAGAGTATCGACAAGATTCCAAAGCGTAGCAAGCCTATCATCAAGCCTTGGTCTGCTAGGAATGGAGACCACTTGCCGCGTCTGAAGGAAAACGGACACGAGGAGAGCCTGGCCGAAGAAGCCCTGTATCGCTGCTGCGACAACTTCAACATGGCAAATGAGTACTGCAAGAACCAGGCCCGTCCAGGTGTTTCCAGGAACCCTATCCCACAGTATGAGATTCAAGCGCGTGGCCCGCCATCCACCTCGCCGAGCCGAGCTGAAGTGGTGGTCCCCGAGCATCCAGATGATGCTAGTATGACATCAAGCGAAGTAACGCGGGATGAAGATGGGTCTGAGCAGCCGGAGACACAGTCGGTTCAGATGGAAGACGCCGACACTTCGACTGCAGAGACAGAAGCGCCTACGTCTACTACACCTGTACCGGGTGATCAGCCGAGTCAGGCACCTGCTGTACCGCAGGATACTCTTGCTTATCAAAAGCGGATGGCTAACGGAAATACAACACAGCTTGTTGCACTAGACATGTTGGATGAACAGCGAACCAAGCTCCGTGAGAGACTTGTTGAGCAATCTCTTGACGTGCTCAACACGCACGAGGATGTCACCTTCGAGCTTGCCGATCTCATCTCAGCCGCCGTTTCAAAGGCACCAGATCCATCCGAGATGCGTGGGGAGATTGGCATGATGCTAGTGCAGTCTCTCATGTCACTGCAGAGTGACGACGACTTCCGAAATCAGGGCAAGAAGATAGCAGCTTCAGCCCATCTTTTGGCCTTGATACTACAAGAGAAGGATTTCTACGATGTCATTGTTGAGCAGCTTAAGGAACATTTCACTACGTTGCTGGGCTTCATCAAAATCTTCCCAGATCAATCTCCGGAAGATTCATCGCCTTGGATCGGCCAGGTCTTGCTTATCGTCGAACGACTACTAGCTGAGGATCAACTTCCGCACCAAATCTCATGGACTCCGCCAACGGAAGAGTCAACAGAAGAGACCACAGTTGACGAGCTACCACAGCCGATTGTCAGTGTCGAGGAGAAAGATCTGCTGTTCAATGCAATTATCGAAATGCTGCCTCGCATCGGGAAGGATGAGTCGTTGGCTCTATCCGTGACACGAGTACTGGCCATGCTTACCCGCACTCGTAAGATAGCGACCCGTCTCGCAGAGAAGCGCAACATTCAGCGGCTGTTCCTTATGGTCAAGCAACTTGCGGGCATCACCAACGAAGGCCTGCGTAGCGCTTTCATGATTGTCCTCCGCCACATGATCGAAGATGACGAGATGATTCGACAGATCATGCGTACCGAGATTCAGCAGATGTTTGAGTCGCGCGACCGAAGACAGACAGACACTACTGGCTACACTCGCCAGATGTACGCGCTAGCCATTCGTGCACCCGAGATCTTCGTCAAAGTCACCAACGAGAAACTCCAGCTCAAGGGCTTCGATCCCAACCAGCGACCACAAGCTCTGATGCTCAAGAAGACTGAGCCACCTTCAACTGAAGGAGCGAGCATCGTGGAATCCTCGGAGGTCACTGCGGAGGCTGACAAACCAAAGGAATCTAGCGAAGCGCCTAAGCAGCCATTCCTCGAGCGAACAAAGACTTCGGATCTCAAGGTTCCTGTAGTTGAGAACCCTGACGGCGTCATCCACTACCTGCTCTGCGAGCTGCTAGCTTATAAGGAAGCAGAGGACAAGCCTGAGGCTGCCAAGCCAAAAGAGAGCGCACCTGAAGCGCAGGCAAGCAATGAGTCGGGCTCAGACGCCGCTACTGCCGCCCCTGCTGCTGCTTCCACTGAGGCCGCCAAACCCGAAAAACCCGTATTCAAGGCCGAAGAGCATCCAATTTACATCTACCGCTGCTTCATCTTGAAGTGTCTCTCCGAGCTCGTACAGAGCTACAACCGCACAAAGATTGAATTCATCAACTTCTCCAGGAAGGCAGACCCTTACACCGTGACACCATCGAAGCCTCGCTCGGGCGTCCTGAACTATCTCCTCAATAACGTTGTTCCTATCGGGAGCCTGAACCATGAAGGGGACCTTGCTTTCAAGAAGAAGCTGTTGACATCGAACTGCGCAATCGACCTTATCGTTTCGCTCTGCAACAAGACTGGAGAGTTTGCCCTGCCCAAGACCGATGTGCCGATCTCACCATATGTTGAGGCTGAGCCAGACTTACTCTTCGTGCGCAAGTTCGTCCTTGAGCATGCCCTGAAGGCATTTAAGGATGCCAACGCTTCGGACGAGCCGCTCGACATGAAGTACTCTCGTCTGCTAAGTATCGCCGACATCTTCTCCAGGATGGTGTCGCAGCGTCCAAATGGCGAGATGCTTACCCAGAACGCCGATCTGACTCCTAACCTGAAGCAGATGGCAAAGATCATGTATGAGAAGAACTTTGTCACTATCCTCACAACGGCGATCTCAGACATCGACCTCAACTTCCCGAACGCTAAGCGCGTGGTTAAGTACATCCTCAAGCCTCTAAAGTGGCTTTGTTACGTCGCCATGGATCTGAGTATGCACTACGATACCTCTTCAGCCCCAGACTCCGCCGATGAGTACGAGATTTCGACCGCATCCGATGACGATCTCATTGGCAACGGGCGCGAGGAGACGCCTGATTTGTTCCGCAACTCCACACTGGGCATGTTCGAAGCCCACGAGTCAGAATCGGACGAAGACTCGGAAGATGAAGAGGGTGAAGAGATGATGTACGATGACCCTTACGCGGATGATATGGAGTACGATGAAGGCGATATTGGTGACGACGATGTCGTTTCCGATGACGATGAAGAAATCCTCGAGATGGACATCGATGGCATGGGTCCAATTGAAGGTCTTCCTGGTGATGTCGATGTTGAGATCGAACTTGACGATGATGGCAACGCCATGGGCTCTGATGATGATTCAGAAGATGATGAGGAAGACGACGAGGATGAGGACGATGATGACATGGACGATATGGATGATGATGGTGACGATGGCATGGATGATATGGAAGAGGCCATGGACGCTATGGAAGAGGTGACAGGTGATGACGAGAACGCTAGCCTCGCCGAGGACCAAGAGGATGACTGGAGCGACGATCCAGACGATTTCCCTGGTGGCCCCAACGGCGACGCTAACATGCCGCCGGGCGCGCTGGGCTTCGTCCTTGATCCACCTCAGCTTCTTGAGCAGATGCGTCAGCAAGGCGGAGATCTCGAGGATTTCCTAGATGACAACATGGAAGAAGAAGGTCCGTTACTGCATAGGATAGAACAACATCTTGAACCCCAACTAACCCAATTAGATATGGATGATGAGGAAGAGGAATATGACGAAGATATTCACTACGATCCTGGCATGGAGGACGACGACGACGCCATGCCGGAAATTGCATGGGGTGGTGGCTGGGAAGACCCTCAACCCCCTACTGTTCGACATACCCACCGCCTCAGTCCATGGATGTTCCCAGCAGGTCCAGGCGATCGCATCCTTGTACCAGCTTACCGCTCACATCGCCCAGGTGCTGGTCCCCGCGTCACTGACGATGGTATTAACCCTCTGCTTCAGCGAGGCGGTCGCTCCGCTGGACGAGATGGCCTACCACGCAACGAAGGCAACAGCGACTGGGTTCACGCCATCGAAGGTCGCGGTCCTCGTGTCTTTAGTCAAAATGACAGCCCTGTCTCATTCATCAGCAACTTGTTGAACGCGATGAGCTCCGGCGCTAGCGGTCCGACATTACACCAGCATGGTGGCGCGCTGCATCTTTCTTTCAGCAACTCCATGGGTATGCCACCTTTTGATAGTGGTATGCGCCGTGATATTGCTCGCATGCGAGAGAACTACACATCGCGCACTGCTCGCGAAGACCCACACTCTGCGGTAGCTTTCGCCAAGGTATACACCAGCCAGCGCTGGCAGGAAGAAGCTAGAATTCTCTACGGCCCTGCGGCAATCGAGAAGAGCAACCGGGTCATCAACTCCATCCTAAAAGTCATGGTTCCACCCGCCATGGAGGCAGCGAAGAAGCGTCTAGAAGAGCGCCAGGCAGAAGTCGCCCGCAAGCTTAAGGAAGAGCAAGAGGAGAAGGAGAAGCAGGAGCGTGAAGAATGCGAGAGACGTGAGGCACAAGAAAAGGAGGATCGCGAGCGACAGGAACGCGAAGCCGCTGAAGCCGCGAGCCGAGCTCCAGAGCAACCTGCAGAGGACGAATCCAAGGCGGAGCCTGAGACTGCACCGGAAGCGCAAGCGATGGAGGGCGTTGAGGCTGGAGAATCCTCGACACAACCCGCCGCTGCTGAGTCGACCCCTGCAGAACCTGCTGGGCCACCTCCACAACGTATCACGACCATGATTCGAGGTCATGAGTACGACATTACGGATCTGGGTATCGACACCGAGTATCTGGACGCTCTTCCTGAAGATCTACGTGAAGAAGTCTTGATGCAGCAGGTGGCTGAGCGTAGAGCAGAACAACGGGCTGCAGCACGACGACAAGAACAAGCGCAGCAGCAGTCGCAAGCCCCGGCACAAGCACAAGCTCCTGCTGCACCCGAAGAGGCAGGAGCAGCAGGTGAAGTTCCTACAGATATCAACGAGGACTTCCTAGCAGCACTTCCTGCAGATATTCGAGCCGAGCTGCTTGCGCAAGAAGCACAAGAGCGTCGACGCCGAGAGCGCGAAGAGAATCGCCGTCGCAACCAAGCCAACGCTGGTGCCCCTCCTCCACAAGCAGAAGAGATGGATCCTGCAAGCTTCTTCGCGTCACTGGACCCTAATCTACGAGCTGCTGTGCTCATGGATACGGACGAAGACATCTTGCGCCAGCTACCACCAGAATTATCTGCAGAAGCTCGAGCGATGGGAGGTGATCGTCGGTTACATCAGTTCAACGACTTCGGCTATAGACGAGGTGATCGCCGTGCCCAGCCTGATGATCCGTCGCAGAAGAAGAAGACTCGTCCTTGTGTACAAATGCTTGACAAAGCCGGTGTCGCGACACTTCTTAGACTCATGTTCATCCCACAGCAGGGAAGCGCAAAGGGTAGCCTGAGCTCCATCTTGCGCTACGTTTGTGAGAATCGCCAAAATCGTGCAGAGGTCATCAGCATCCTGCTCAGCATTCTTCAAGATGGAAGTGCTGACGTAAATGCTGTCGAGAAGAGCTTCGCGCAACTGTCAATTCGAGCCAAGCAGCCTCAGCAACCAGCGGACAAGACCCCGAAGATCTCCCGCAAAAACGGCGCTTTATCAATCAACGCTGACGTCTCTCCACTTATGGTTGTTCAGCAATGTCTTAACACGCTTACCCAGCTGACAGAGAAGAACCCCGCTGTCTGGCAATTCTTCCTGACCGAACATGAGACGGGCGTTGGATTCAAGAACCGCGCCAATCGCAAGGGCAAGGCTAAAGAGACCAAGGCGAATAGGTATCCGGTCAACGCTTTACTTACCTTGCTCGACCGCAAGCTCATCGTTGAGAGTTCCACCATCATGGAGCAATTGACGACACTGCTGAAGGTCATCACCGCACCGCTGCAGGTTCTCAAAAAGGAGAAGGAGAAGGCTACTGAAGAGGCGAAGAAGGAGGCCGAGACATCTGCGGATGGCCAGGCCACCGAGAACCAGCCTGCCGATACTGCAGCCATAGAGGCTCGTCCTGAAGGCCAAGATACGGAGATGACGACCGCTTCTGAAAACGCTGCTCAGTCTGAAACCGCTACTGCTGAGGGCGAAGGTAGCATTTCCAAGCCTGACGAGTCAAAGGCCGAAGACGACAAGACGAAGAAACACCGCACTCTCACACCGCCCGATGTGCCTGAAGTCAACCTTCGACTTGTCGCCAAGATTCTGGCTGCTCGGGAATGCAATAGTAAAGTATTCCAGGAGACTCTCAACGTCATCAGCAATCTTTCGCCCATACCTGGTGCGAAGGAGGTCTTTGGCCAAGAATTGCTGGGGATTGCTAAGGATCTGGCCAGCTCAACACTCCATGACCTTACCAGCTTGACGGTTCAAGTCTCAAAGGCAAGCTCGCCTACTGATGTCCAAGGCATCGCACTTGCCAAATTCTCCCCAGCAAGCTCCGACCAAACTAAACTGCTCCGGGCCCTGACGGCACTTGACTATCTCTTTGATCCATCACGTGACAGCAGGGACAAGCCTGAATCTGCTGCAGAGGCACTCGAGCCCGCTCAAAAGGAAGATATCCTCTTGACCTTGTATGAGGATCGAGCTTTCGCGCCCCTGTGGGAGAAGCTTAGTGAGTGTCTGACGGTCATCCGCCAGCGTGGCAACATGCTCAATATCGCTACCACACTCCTTCCGCTGATTGAGAGTCTCATGGTTGTGTGCAAGAACACTACTCTCAAGGAGATGCCCTTGTCTAAGATGATGCCCAAGGAATTCGCCTTATCTAGCCCACCGCCTGAAAGCAGGATGGAGAATCTGTTCTTCAACTTCACTGAAGAGCATAGGAAGATTCTCAACGATCTTGTTCGCCAGAATCCTAAGTTGATGAGTGGCACATTCTCTCTTCTCGTCAAGAATTCCAAGGTACTGGAGTTCGACAACAAGCGTAACTACTTCAACCGAAAACTCCACTCCCGAGGCGGCGACCGACAAGCACATCCGCCTCTGCAGCTTTCTGTCCGCCGAGACCAAGTCTTCTTGGACTCTTTCAAGTCGCTGTACTTCAAGTCAGCCGACGAGATGAAGTTTGGCAAGCTCAGCATCCGCTTCCACGGCGAAGAAGGTGTTGACGCTGGTGGTGTTACTCGCGAATGGTTCCAGTCCATCTCACGCCAGATGTTCAACGCCGACTACGCTCTCTTCGTACCTGTTGCTTCCGATCGCACGACATTCCACCCCAACCGCCTCAGTTCTATCAACCCTGAGCATCTGATGTTCTTCAAGTTCATTGGTCGCATCATCGGTAAAGCGCTCTACGAAGGTCGCGTTCTGGACTGCCATTTCAGCCGAGCGGTCTACAAGCAAATCATGGGTAAGCAGGTTAGCCTCAAGGACATGGAGACACTTGATCTGGAGTACTACAAGTCCCTGGAATGGATGATTCATAACGAAATCACGGACATTATCACGGAAACCTTCTCAGTGGAAGTCGAGGCCTTCGGTGAGATGCAGACTGTCGACCTCATTGAGAACGGTCGTAACATTCCGGTCACCGAAGACAACAAGCACGAGTACGTTCGCCTCATCACTGAGCACCGTCTTGTCGGTGCCGTCCAAGAGCAACTTGAGAATTTCCTCAAGGGCTTCCACGACATCGTCCCCGCTGAACTCGTCTCCATCTTCAGCGAACAAGAACTCGAACTTCTCATCTCCGGTCTTCCTGACATCAACGTGGACGACTGGAAGAACAACACCGAGTACCACAACTACACGGCCGCCTCACCACAGATTCAATGGTTCTGGCGCGCTGTCCGAACGTTCGAGAAGGAAGAGCAGGCCAAGCTGCTGCAATTCGTTACTGGTACTAGCAAGGTGCCACTGAATGGTTTCAAGGAACTCGAGGGCATGAACGGGTTCAGCAAATTCAACATTCATCGCGATTATGGGAGCAAGGATCGTTTGCCGAGTAGTCATACTTGCTTTAACCGTAAGTTTCATCCCCCAGCAGCGATTTAATGTTTTTTTTGGAAGCAGAAGCTAATGATGGAACAGAACTTGATCTCCCCGAGTATGAAACTTATGAGGATCTGCGTAAAGCCTTGTACACCGCTATGACGGCTGGTGGCGAGTACTTTGGATTCGCCTAGAAGCACCTCACTGGCTCGCTTTCACGGACTTTTGCTAGTACGACGGGTTTTTCCCTTACTCACGATAGCAACTTTTCGATATTACATATTACGAACTCTCTTTGCATTGCCAGGCGCAGGGAGGTTGTGCACAGGATATACCCTAAGGTGGGGATGGGGATGAGAGTGATTGTACGAGTATGAGCAAAATTGGAGGATTGGAGGAGTTTAGTGTTTATGAGTTTACGAGATGACGATGATCTGATGCGAGTCGGTCGAGCACATGGAAAGGCTGGGAGTGCAGGCCCAAGTCTTTTTGCTGATGCGAGACTGCTCGTATCGGGTTGAGGATGACTGGGTTATTTCTTCTGAAGTTTCTTTCCCTTTGAGGCTTCAGTTTGGTATTAGGTAGATAACCAATGAGTTTCTTTCCTCGGATTTGTGTGTTTGGTTGGCTGTGAGTTGGTGAGATGTAGCTGTTGCAAGAGAGTCGTGCGGCAGATGGGCAAGCAGCACCCTTTGGCCAGCATGTCGCTGTCGACGGCGGTAATATGCTAGATCCAGAAGTGTATACCGGCCCAAAGCGTTTTAACTACTGACATTACTTTCGAGTGCGACAAGGTTCTGTAGATGATACCTCCAAGAAAGCCTATCTCGTCTCTACTGGTCCAGAGAATCTCACATCTGGCCATGGAACACAGGCGTGTCCTGGACGCTTCTTCACAGCCCATGTGCTTGAGATTGCTCTTTATCATCTATTGCTAAATTATGACTGTGAATTGGCGCCTGGAGCGAGCCTAATAACATTGTATTTGGTTGCAGATTTGACAGTTCTCGACCCGAGAAACAAGCTACGATTTACACATTGCAAAGAGGAGATCGACATAGAGCATCTGTCATACACGTGACCTTGGTGAACTTGTACCTGTACAGTGTTACAAGCAACTGATATTCCAATCGAGATTTCTCAACAGGATTGTTGGCGGTTTTCTCATGTTACTCGTTAAAGCTGTCCTCTATGAGTGAGATAATCGCAATAGCTCTTTGGGGTCATTCTCATGGATAGGTAAGTACGCGGCAGCAGTTGGAGGTAGTCCACTAGAGATATGATCTGGCTAGCACCGTTCGTAACCGCTTTTCGTTCATCGTCCTTTAGCTTTAGTTGGTTTCTTCATTACGTAGTTTGTAGCAAGTGCGGGTGTGGGGCTTACCCGATCTGGGCAGTCAGGCACGGCTTACCGAATTAGGGCAACTATCGCATTCATACGTTGTGGGGATGAGCCACGAACACAATCATCATGATCTCTTATAATGAGCTTCGTATGTTTCTGCAGCACTGGACATCGAGTCGCTTCCACTTTACGCACACTAAATCATACCGAAAAGTAAGTTCAGCCCCCCATCCACTAGACCCTTCTTTCGCATCGTCACATCGCTAATGTGCTTCACTTGTATAGTGTCTGGAAATCTAGTACCTCTTACCGTCATCAAGGGCGCAGGTCATGAGTTTATCCCACTTCCACAAGGCGACAACGCCACCGTAGCAGATTTCCACACGTACGTTTCTCCACACCATCTCATAAGTTCTCCTCAACGATCTAACCTCTGAGCAGCATCCGCACACAAACCACCGACTCACCCGCACATCTGACATCTGGCTTCTATAAGATCGAAGCTGGGCCCTCCAAACCCGCATCTTACAACTTTGAAGAGACCAAGTATGTTCTAAGCGGTCAAATCGATGTCTTGGATGAAGCAACCGGGATCACACATCACCTTGTCGCTGGCGACTTCGCGTTCTTTCACGTAGGATCCAAGGTTCAGTTTTCTACCAAGTCCAGCGGTATGGCCTTCTATGCTGTCACGAGGCCAGTTAGGGTGGCACATCCAAATCTGAAGGAAAGAGAAGAGAAGACATCGAAGTTGTAAGAGCCATTTGCCACAATAGCGTACGATCACCAGAGAAGGAAAAGGGAGCAAGTGAGAGCATCAGGCTATGCTATTTTTGGAAGAAGATGAATTTGTCTATTATCAATTGGCCTGCTGGTAACGCTGTAAATGAGCGGTCCAGGCAGGATCTTTACTTGAACAATCAGTGCAGTAAAGCTACGGGTTCAAGGAAAATTAATACCATTCACGATCAGTTATGTCACCCACAAAAATGTCGAAAAATGTCTTCCGTCAAGCGCAAGCTTCTCACTCATCGCGCATTTACCGACAAGCATGCGGCGTGTATACATAGGAATGTGTTCGGTATCTCCTGCCAAGATTGCGTGAATACTGTTACTGTGAATCATATCACGGAATCTAGGAACTAGAAGCAAAAAGATATGAGTATATGCTGAAGGAGGCGGAGCAGGTTAGTGAGCCGTGTAATCATGTGGTTTGTCACTCGCATAACGATGGCGATGCTTGCCCCATCTGTGTGTGGGGAGGATGTCTTGAGACCCTCCTCGGAACTGGGTTGATGAAGTTTTAGGGGATGAAGAGCGAGGTTTTATCGGAGTGGAGATGGCCATGTGTAACGAGGGGTGTTCATAACGATGATGCAGAGTATGCAGCCTGTGTAACAGCACCTCCAGCAACATTACAAAATACCGTTCGCAAAGCACAGCAAGAGGTTGGGATGAATAGATGAGGTCAAGAATGAATTGCATCGCGGGCCTTGTTGGCACTCCGCGTCATTATATAACCCAAACGCCCAGATCAAAGAGATTCGTTACCATGATATACTACTATCGTCTACCACTTAAGCTTCTTGTCCTTGCCAATGAATTCATCAATGATGTCCAAGTAGTACTCCTTGAGATCCTCAACCTTAGGAACCTCGTCGCTCTTGCTGTAGAGATCGTAAGGGTTGAACGCCTTGACGGCCTCCAGCATGCGCTCATCCTTCTCGTTCATCATCCACTTGTACGCACCACCAGTGTGCCACGGGTAGAATGAGTGGTACCTAATCATAGCAAGACCCTCGTCAGGGATGGTGCTCTGGTCCTTCATGATGTGGTAGAGGTACTCGTCGTGGCCCCAGCTCAACATGACATTGTCCATGCCACAGCCAGGTGTGTAGATACCGTGCTCGGTGCTGTAGATCTCATCCTTGTAGTCTGGGTTGTTCTTGAAAGTGTCGGGGTAGATGATCTTGGGAGAGTAGGCGCAGCCGACAGGGAATGTGTCGCCAACTACGTCCCATTGGCCCTGGGCGTCGTAGAAGAAAAGGAGCTTGCCGAGGTCGTGAATAAGACCTACAAGCTGGAACCAACGCGGCTTTCCATCGCGGCGAATGGCTTCGGCAGACTGGAGGAGATGCTCAATTTGCGAGAGGGAGGTGTCTGGGTCGGATTCGTCGATGAGTGTGTTGAGCTTCTCCATTGCTTCCCAGATGGTCATCTCTGCGCGTGTCTTGGCGTGGAAGGCGTTGCGCGCCTTGAGATTGTAGCCGACGGTTTGCTTCTCGTGCTGCTCGCGGTAGAAGTTCTTCACGCGGTCGCATGCTTCTTCGTACTGGCGGAACTGGGTCTTGTCCTTCTCAGCATCGAATTCGGATTTCTCGTAGATGTCCTTCTCTTTCTGTGTTGCGGTGCCGTTCTTGACCTTCATGGCGGCCTTGAGGACGTTGACATCGTCAATGGCGTCGGAAGTGGCTTCTAGAGCAAGACCATCGCGGTGGTCGTTGAAGTTCTCAGCCACATTGGGCGTTTCGAAGATTGCGCCTGGTGCCATGATGCGAAATGTAATGGGCCAAGAAGAGGGGTATCTTAAAAGTATGCAAAGTGCAGAAATGCGGTACGCTATGGAATGGTTGTTGAAGAGGTGATGAAGATGGGAAGTTAGTTGATTGATGTGTAGAGAATGCGACAAGATGAGAGCAGTACTTATCCTTTGCCCGCTACCACACAACGAAGCGTTGTATTGCCAGAACCAGCAGACATCATTACGTCCGAAGTAACCCCAGCCTGCCGAGCCTGAAATTCTGGAGTAAGATTTCTCATCGTCTCCATCTTTGAGATCCACTCGTCGAGGTCACTCCGCACCAGTCTGCCAGCAGATAGGGTCGAGCCAATCGTACCGGAGTAAAACTGCAATGTCAGGCAATTCTCGCCGTCACGCTCATCTGCCGTTGAGGAGCCAGAGGAGATCTGGGGTTCTGGAAACGCGACTAAGGGTCCTGGTGTGCATTCCGCCCGTGGTGGTTGGATGCTTGCGTTAGATCTGCCGCCGTTTGACGGGAGTGCATCGTGCGCGTCCGCATGGGGTCAGAGGGTGCAATTCTGCCCGCTCCGTCTGCATACAGTAATTGTCGCCGCCCCAACAGCCGATGGACCCTCTCTTCGTCGCGAACACTCGGCTGGGCCACCGATGATCAGAAAACGTGCTGCATGATGACGACCCGACTGGCAACATCCTGGGACCAGGCTCAGCCCCTCCAGGCACGTGATGCTCGGTGCCACCTTCCCCGACAACACCCCACGAACACGTTGGCTTGTCTGGGCAACTCCTGCTGCGAAAATTTCGCGTGAGGCTGAAGCGCGTCGAGCGCGTATCAGAAGCCATCTCGCAGCCCCCGGACCGAAGCTACACCGGCGGGGCAAGCATGGCGGGGCAGCATCGGACGTCGGGATGAATTATAGAGTCAATCAACGGTTGACGTATGTCTTTAGCCATACCAGAAGGGTAAAATTCAGCCACAGTATGGAGCTCCCAAGCAAATGCGAGCAAGCCAGCCCCTGGCCAGCAACATCCCCGCTGCTACTACTAATACCCCAAGCATACCACTGAGTCGCGATGAATCCCGCTCTCTCCAAGTTTATGCTCAAAAGTACACCCAAAAGTATCCTCAACCCACAGCCCGAAATGAACACTGCTATCCCCCTCAACACTGGCGCGACCATCCCCGCTCTGGGACTCGGAACGTGGCAGTCTGCGCCTGGCGAGGTCAAGAAGGCCGTTGTCCACGCTATCGAGAGTGGTTACAGACACATTGACTGTGCCTTCTGCTACCAGAACGAAGACGAGGTCGGCGAGGCGCTCCAGGATGTCATCTCGCGAGGAATTGTGAAGAGGGAGGACCTGTTCATTACCAGCAAGCTCTGGTGCACATTCCACACCCGTGCTGAGGAGGGTCTGCAAAAGAGTTTAGATCTGCTCAAGACACCTTACGTTGATCTCTACCTCATGCACTGGCCCGTTCCCATGAACCCCAAGGGCAAGTCTACTATCTCTTATGGGCACACCAAAACTAACATTTACAGGCAACCACCCCCTCTTCCCCAAGCATGAGGACGGTTCAAGAGACATTGACACCTCAATCACCCACCAAGACACATGGAAGAACCTCGAGAACCTGATCAAGTCGCATCCCGACAAGGTCAAGGCCATTGGTGTCTCCAACTACTCTGTCAAGTACATGGAGAAGCTTTTGGCCAAGGCCACCATCGTCCCCGCTGTCAACCAGATCGAGAACCACCCACTGTGCCCACAACAAGAAGTTGTTGACTTCTGCAAGGAGAAGGGCATCCACATCACAGCCTACAGTCCGCTAGGAAGCACTGGCTCGCCTCTCTTCAAGGACGAGGTCGTCAACGAGGTCGCAAAGAAGCACAGCGTCACCCCCGCCGTCATTCTCTTGAGCTACCACCGTAAGTTTGACCAAACATATGCTTTCTCGAGCACCCAACTAACTTCGTCAAAGTCGCCCGCAACTCCTCCGTCCTCGCAAAGTCGGTCACTCCATCCCGCATCGACGAGAACAAGAAGCTCATCTCCCTCGATGGCGAGGACATGGAGAAGCTGGAGAAGATTCACAAAGAGAAGGGCATCACCCGCTGCGTATACCCGCCGTTTGGTGTCAATGCTGGATTCCCGGATAAGCCTGAGGGCATGGATCTCAGCGGACCTTGACTACTTGAGGCAAGCAAGTTGTAGGTGTTGCATCTAGGATAGGACTAAAACGCTATACCCAATGAATTGTTATGAATTTCCAAGATCTTGAAACAGCCTATGTGATAGTTGAGAGGTCATGCAAACTGGTGAGAGACACAAAGAACATGTCAAGCTCATGAATATAAAGGAAAAAGTCTATCATTAAACGTTGCCTCCTCTGTCGTGCAACTCTAGCGATCAGTCAATCAATCTACCTACCCATCCACCCACCATCAACAGTAAGCACCTCCCCACTCACGTACGCACTCGCCGCACTTCCCAAGAAAACTACCGCGCCCTTGAAATCCTCCGGCGCTCCCCACCTCCCTGCCGGAATACGACTGAGGATACTCTCCGCTCTCTTCTCGTCCTTGATCAACGCCTCGTTCATGTCCGTAGCAATATATCCAGGAGCAATCGCATTCACACTAACCCCCTTACTCGCCCACTCGTTGCTCAGCGCCTTGGTAAGCTGTCCCACACCACCTTTACTCGCGGCATATGCTGGTACAGTAATGCCGCCCTGGAACGTGAGCAACGAAGCCACGTTTATGATGCTTCCGCGGCGACCTAGGGGAAGATCCGCGGGTTGGCTGAGCATGTGTGCGCCTACGTCGCGGCAGAGTTGAAAGACAGAAGTTAGGTTTACTTGGAGCACGGCGTCCCAGTCCTCGTCTGGGAATTGGTGCGCGGGATGCCGCTTTTGGATGCCGCCGCAGTTGAGCAGGATGTGTATTCTGTGGCCGTCGGAAAGGATGTTGGGTATGAGGGCGGTGATGGAGGATTTGGAGGAGAGGTCTGCAGTGTAGATTGTGGCTTTGCGGCCGAGGGACTCGATCTTTTGTTTGGTAGTTTGGTTGCTGGTATCGCGCTGGGGAGAGGTTGTTAGCAGCTGTGGGGATTGGGTGAGGGTAGTGAGGGCGTACTTGGACGAGGAGGATATCCGCTCCTGCTTCTGCGAGGGCGATGGCCATTGACTGACCAATTCCTCGCGTGCCACCTGTTACGAGGGCTGTCTGGCCCTCGAGCGAGAAGAGCTGCTGTACAGATGTCATACTGGCTGTCTTGCTTGGTGTGGTTCGGAAAGCTTCAGAGAAGAATTAAAGCTGTTATCGAGATTCCAAGGCTGTATATTGACCTTAAAATGACAGGAAGTCTGGGTAAAGTTCTTCAAGAACCTAATGCAAGTCAATCAAGAAGTTTGAAAGCTTGCGGCAGAAGTCGACGGCTTTTCCTGCAGCTCGATGTTTGGGTAGCTCGGAACTGCCTCGGAAAGGGTCAACCCCACCATCTGGGCATGCGTCGGCATCTGCTGTCCCGCTATTTCAAACGCCGAAGGTGGAATTTGTCTCCATCTGATGCATGCTATACTATGAGGCAAAGCGCGCCGATTGTCTGGCGCGTAATAGCTTCCGATGCCTTGCGAGATGACCTGATGCTTGAACCTTTCCTTGTTTCCTAACTTCAACTCTGCATCATTGTAAAGCTGAATACCGCTGTGTAACGCGCCTCGAAGCTTCACTTATACATTTCTAACTTGATTCCACCATACGTAGCGACAACATGTCTTCAACAGAAACGTCAGACGCCCCAAGGCAAATTCGCGCTTCAGTCCTCCATGGCGCGAAGGACCTACGAATTGTATGCGGCAAAAATACTCCCTCAAGCTTGAAGGTGCTAACAGGAAGGCAGGAAAACCGCTCACTCTTCCCACCTTCCCCCACAGAGCTCCAAATCAGCATCCGCAGCACCGGTCTATGTGGCTCAGATCTCCATTACTACAGGCACTACCGCAATGGCGATATTATCGTGCGAGAACCAATGTCGCTGGGTCACGAGTCAGCTGGCGTAGTAGTAGACGTAGGCTCAGAGGTATCGAATTTCAAAGTCGGAGACAAGGTCGCACTAGAAGTTGGACAGCCGTGTGAGAACTGCGATAGGTGCAAAGAAGGGCGGTACAACATCTGCAAAGGCATGAAGTTCCGGAGTAGTGCGAAAGCATTTCCGCACGCCCAGGGCACTTTACAAGACCGTATCAATCACCCAGCTGCTTGGTGCCACAAGTGAGTGTCGCGCCTGTTATAATTGCTAGAGAGACTAACAATGAGAAGACTACCAGAGGATATGTCTCTAGATCTAGGGGCCCTCCTTGAGCCTCTGAGTGTCGCCATCCAAGCATCAAAACGTGCACAATTAGCACCAGGTTCAACCGTCATGGTATTTGGAGCCGGAGCTGTAGGCTTGCTAGTCGCGGCTATGGCCAAGATATCAGGTGCTGGCACAGTGGTGATAGCAGATATCGATGCTGGGCGAGTACAATTCGCAGTCGAGAACAAGTTTGCGCATCGCAGCTTCACAGTGCCTATGAAGCGTGGAAGCACAATAGAAGAGCAACTGGACATCGCGAAGGAGGTAGCTGCCGAGGTCGGAAAGCTGTCAAAGGAAAGTGGTGGTGAAGTTGGCGAGGTGGATGCCGTATTCGAGTGCACAGGTGTGCCGTCTTGTGTGCAAGCATCGATATACGTAAGTTGCGCCAACACAGCTGACTTGGCTATATGCTAACGGATTCAGGCAACACGACCAGGTGGCAAAGTTCTGCTAATTGGTATGGGTACACCCATCCAGACGCTTCCCATTTCCGCAGCTGCTCTCCGCGAGGTCGACATCGTTGGTGTATTCAGATATGCGAATACATACCCCACTGGTATCGAAGTCGTATCAAAGCAGGGCGATGACTACCCTGCCTTTGCCAAGTTGGTAACACATACCTACAAGGGCTTGGAGTCGGCCGTCGAAGCGTTTGAGATGGCAGGAAAGACAAAGGACGATAATGGAAAGCTAGTCATCAAAGTTGTGCTTGAGACTGGCGAGGAAGACAAGGCTAATCTTTGAAAAAGTCGAATTTGGTGTTCATAGGTGATAGAAGATATAGCAACAGAAGCATGCAGTCAAGATCTCAAGCTCGCTTAACATGCTTCGCGTAGTTCTCAGTAGAACAAGACGTTCAATCCTATGTTTTCGGCTCTGTACCTTTGTCGGTGTTGGTAAACAAGTGACGTATGCGGGGAAGCATCAAGGTACCCCGGCTGCAAGCATGTGAAGTGTCGCTAACCCTTCCTTTTCCTTCACAGCCACGGCAACCCCAACCTTCCCCAGCATTACAGGCCGCCTCTGCAGCGCCAAAATCTTTGCATCTTAGCTCTGGGGTTAGTGAACGGTTTCTGACGCAAGCCACCTACTTTGCGCGGGGCAATTTCGCCCCAGGTCGCTGTTCGAAAGAGGAGATTTTCCCCATTCGTCAAAGTCCGACAAGCTGTGCCTGGCGCGACGCGACTCCACGCGTTCCCCACACTTTGCGTCAACAACGATATGCATTTCTCCACAGGTTTTCCGCGTTCCGACTCTTCTCGTCGCCATACTCGTGCCGAGGATCCGATCCAAACATAGCAATGCACCGCTCAGCGTAGGCAATGTCGCCGCAGTCTGGGGAGTATGCTGGGGAAGCGTGATGGTCGACTTCTGGACGTAGTTGTGGAATCTGCATTCCCCGAGTTTTGTCCCTGGTGAAGTGTGTAAACGAACATGCACGAAAGGCTCAGATTGCGTCGTCGAGCTTAGCTTGGACCCTGAGAGAAGCTTTGACCAAGCACATCTTTGGCGATTGAAAGTCGGTGTATTCCCGTAGGTGCGCATTGCAGCCTATATCTCATCACTCTGGGCCTCGCTGATTTCCTGTAGAGCTCATTCACTTGCAAACTTGTCCATTACCTCCTTTCATCCCAGTACATCCTTCACAATGGCACCAGCTGTCCGCAGACTCCGCGTCGCCGTCTCAGGCCTTGGTCGCATGGGTGCTCGCCATGCAAACCACTTCCTTCACCGCACACCCAAGGCTGAGCTCGTAGCAGCTTTCACACCAGCTGAGAATGAGATTGCGTGGGCAAAGGAGAACCTCGAGCCATGGGGCGTCAAGATCTACACCGACTACGACGAGATGCTGAAGCACGAGGGTCTCGAGGCTGTCTGTGTAGCTACTGTTACCACCGTACACGCCGAGCACACAATCAAGGCCATCGAGGCTGGAAAGCATGTATTGTGTGAGAAGCCGCTCAGCACCAAGCTGGACGTAGTACGTGAATCGCTATACCTGGATCCAGAAGAGCGCGCGACTGACAGCAGTACCTAGGTCCACCAAGTCCTCGACACAGCCAAGCGCAATCCCCACGTCAAAGTCATGTGTGGTTTCTCCCGTCGCTTCGACGCTTCCTACGTCAATGCCTACAACATGACGCTCAACGGCGACATTGGCCGTCCCACAATCCTGCGATCACAAACCTGCGACAAGTAGGTTGCGCAACCTCCAGATTCCCTAATCCAGGAATATAAGCTAACATACAACCCCCACAGATACGACCCATCTGGTTTCTTCGTCGCCTATGCCGAGTTCTCAGGCGGCATATTCGTCGACTGCAACATCCACGACATCGACCTCGCCCTCTGGTACTTCTCCGCCGAAAGCAAGGGCAAGACACTGCCTGTAGTGAAGTCCGTTATGGCCGTCGGCGTCACAGCGCTCGAGCCCGACCTAGCCAAGCATGGCGATGTTGACAACGGCGTTGGTGTCGTAGAATTCCACTCAGGCCAAATCGCATACTTCTACTCCTCGCGCATGAACGCCCCAGGCCAACACGACATGACGGAGATTATCGGTACCAAGGGCAAGCTGGCCGTCAACTCGAACCCCATGACGGGACTGTTGGAGAGCCATATCTCTACTGGTATCCACAGGGATATTCCGCAGAACTACTATGAGAGGTTTGAGCAGGCGTTTGTAGAGGAGGCGAGGCAGTTTACTGATGCGGTGCTCGAGGGCAAGGAGGTGCCGATTGATCTGCAAAGTTCAATGGAGGCGGTCAAGATTGGTGTGGCACTGCAGGATAGTCTGAGAAATGGCAAGAAGATCTTCTTCGACAAGCAGGGTAACAGGGTGGATGAGGCGAGGGCGAAGTTGTAGAGTATTCAGTTGGTGGCGATATACCTGATAGACTGCCCTAACGATGTGGGTAATTAGACAGATGTAATCTCGGATCAAAAGTATTGAACGATCATCACACCTTCTAATGAAGTATCACTTCCCTGAGTAACTAGCCTATCATCTTAGGAAAGCATGTACATGATGCGCAGTTTGAGAGGCAGAGATATGTGAGTACAATGTCTTTGGCATTGATGTGGCTTGGTGTCCGGGAGGTATCCGTCATAAGATATATGTCTTACAGTGTCTATCTACCAGTGTGCCTCCTTTTCCAGACCATGCCATTCGTTCAGCCATCCACATCACTCGTATCGTATCGTTTCGTAGAAAGCGTAAGCCCAGCCTAATCCAACACCAATACCCATTTCACCTTTTGATCCATATACATTCATTTCATCTCTTTATCGCACGGGCATGTTCTCGACGTTCTCGAAAGCGAAGCTCGGGCTGCCTGGCTCAGCAGTAGCAGCCTGCGGTGGAAGATCCGATCGTGCATCACCTTGGCTACCGTCCTCCTTAATGACAGTTCCATCCTTGCCACCTTCTGTGACAGTGATGATCTCCACGTCAACGCACTTCTGCACCGTCTGCTTCAGACCGGGAACCATAGCACGCAGAGTGTCAAGCTCATCGAAAGCAAGTTCACGGTTCAGAACGACTTCCTTGGGCTCACCGTTGTCGAGACGACGCTTGAGACCGTTGATGAAAGGCATGGCTTTCTTGGATTCAGACTTGTCAATGGACTTGCTGATGGCCTTGATGTCGATGGATTCGGCGTCGCGGAGCATATCAATGTACTTCTTCTGCCAAGCAGGCCACTCCTTGGCGGCGAAGATGATGATCTTCTTCTCCTTCTTGGGGTCGAAAGTAGCGGCTTTACCCTTTGATAGCTTCTTCATGGCGTTACCCTCTGCTGATGTGATGTTTGTTTGTGTGGTTCGGACAAACTCTCGGGCAGCGGTGAGGGAAGCGTTGGGCTCGGGGACCTTGGGCCAAAGCGCTTTCTGGATGGTCTCCTTGTTCTTGAGCACCTCAAGCCAGATGTATTCTGCCCAGTGAGGCGCGATAGGTGTGAGGAGAAGGGCTTGGAGTTCAATGAACTTCTTGACCAAGTCTTGGTGCATACCAATACCCGCAGCCTTGGTGGCCTCACGGTAGAAGTCACGCGCGCTGGTGAAGTCGTAGAACCCGGACTTGAGAGCTAGCTTGTAAGATGTGTTGGAGTAGTGTCCAAATGCCTCGTGAACCAAGAAGTTCATCTCGTTGTCAAACATGTTGTCGAAGAGCAGACGCTCGCTACCGCTCTGTCGTTGGATAACGTCAGGGTTCTTGACCTTCGCTTCTTGCCTCTTCTCCATGTATGCGGCTGCATTGGGAACGTAGATAGCTTCGTTCATCAAGTCTTCACACCATTTGCGGAGCTCGAACAGCTTCAGGATGTTGCTGTTCGCGACTGTCTCTTCGAAGTTGGCGTCTGAGATCTCGTCTCCTGCGTCGGCAAGGGCAATACGTGTAGCGTCGGCACCGAACTTCTCGACAGCACCGGCGATGGTCAGGAAGTTACCGGTAGACTTGCTCATCTTGTCACCGTTAAGGAGCAGATGTCCATTCACACGGAAGCTGCGGGGCCAGTTCTCCTTGGGGAAGATGGCGGTATGGACGTAAAGGTTAAAGGTCAGATGGTTCTGGATGAGATCCTTACCACTGGTGCGCATGTCAAGTGGGTACCAGTAGTCGAAGTGTCGTCGCATAGTTTGCAGAGTCTTGGCGGGAATGTCGGATTGCGGGAGATCAGATCGGTCGCGGAGAGCGAATACATAATCCCAAGCCTCGTCTGTAAGCTGATCAGGCTTAACTCCGAGAGGACCAGGCTCCTTTCCGAACATGTCCTTGTGCAGTAGGTGGGCGAATGAGTAGTAGGCTTGGTAGATTGTGCTGTCTGACAGACTCTCGACCATCACACTTGGGTCCCAGGGTACCTTGGTACCAAGACCGTATGAACGAGCACACGCCCAGATGCTGAGCCAGTCGACGACTCGCAAGAATTGGTTCTTCGCCTCAGGGTAGTAAAGGTTGAGCTCGCCCTCAATATGCGAGCGGACCTTCTCAGCCCATTCACCGTCTCCGCCGTTCGCTGCTGTGCCGTAGTTCATGTACCATTGGTCGAGAAGAGCTGCAACGCAGTCGTCACCACTTCGGCTGATGACCTTGCCATCAGGCTCGGCGTACGGGAAGGCATCACCAGAGTCGATGAGCTGCTTGCGAACCAGCGGCTTGGCTTCTTCTACAGTCTTTCCGCTGAAGTCGCCGTGAACCATCTTGCCCTTGTAGAATCCTTCCTTGTAGGCCTTCTCTTTGGCGTCGGCAAGCTTTGCAGAGTCTTTGGGGGATTGAATCTTCATCTGCTCCACCAAGTGCTTCGCGGTGAGGTTACCGTAAGAGGGAGTTTCAATAATTGGCAGGAGGTCGTCAAACTTGACCCATTCCTTCTGGATACCGTAGTACTCGGCTTTCTTGGCGAGATCGAAGGACGTGATGTAGTCATCTGGCGAGTCTGATGGCACGCATGTGACAACAGCCGTACCCTTTGTGTCCTTGACTGTCTCCATGGGAAGAATGTAGACGTCCTTGTGGACGGAAAGAGGGGCGTTGACGACTGTGCCAACAACATCCTTACCAGGGAAGGTGGCGACAATCGAGTACTCGCCCCATTTGGCAGTGGTACCTTGGTATGCCATGTTCCTCGCGGCTCTCTCACTAAGGACGTAGTATTCGTTGTCGTTGATCTTGACCAAGGAGTAGTTGATCGCAGGGCCTACGAAACATGAGGTCTGACCGTACATAGTTTCTGGACGAAGCGTGGCTGGGACGAAGTAGCAAGAGGCGCCCTCGGGAACGGCGTCGGCATGTGCCTTGGCGGAATCTGCCCACTTCACAACCTTCATCTTGAGTGCGGTGTACTCCTGGACGGTGACACCTTCTCCTGACTGCCTGTCGTGGTCCATGCATGCTTGGCCATCCTTTGGACTGTAGACAGTGTAGCGCTTAGCAAAGATGATCTTTCCCATGGCTTTCAGGCGGCGCATTTGCCAGGCAACAAAGTTGTCGTAGTAGGGGTTGGCATCGGTGGTGACGAACTGACGTCTCCAGTCTATCCTAGCTCCAAATGCTGTGAGATCCTTCTTAGCAAGTGGGGGGAAGAACTCGATCCAGTGATAAGGGTCAGAGAACTTGTGAATCTCCTCAAGAGGGATGCCCTGGGCAAGCATGATTTGGAACTGGTACTTTGTCTTGACAGTCTTGGCGGATGCCTTGCCTTTCTGTGCCTTGAACTTGGTGATGTCGGTCTTTGTCTCAGCCTGTGTTGGAGCTGGTGGCTCTGGTACAGAAGTCTCGACAACATCTTCAACAGGGCAGCGTTCAAAGTTCTTTCCGAACATCTCAACCTCCCGAACCAACTTGTCTGCACATGCCTTGATAGGCATGCCGGTCACATGGTAACCTAACGGAAAGAGAGCACGAGCGCCAGTCATCCTTCGGAAACCTGCGGTAAACTCGACTTTACTCGCGGTGAAACCATGTCCGGCATGTAGGGTACCGTTCATGTACGGGTAAGCAAAGCAACCAAACCATTTAGGGTACTTCTCGTGGAGTTGGTCAGGTGTGGTGGTGTCGAAGGGTTCTTCTTCGAGAGATGGGGCGTCGGGGTTGAAGACGCCTTGCTCTTCCCATGCTTTCTGATACTTCTTCTCTTGCGCGGTCAATGTGTCACGCTTCTCAGTATTCTCAATCTTCAGTGTCTTTGACTCAGCCTCCTGCGGCTTGAGTTGTTCCAGGGTTGCGGCGACGGCGCTCTTTGGCGCGTCGCTGAGTTTTGTGGCCTCCGCCATCACGACAATTCCAGAAAGTAAAGAACGGTCGTAGAAAGAATTTGGAATGGACGCGGAAACAAAAGTTTGTGGATGTGAGGGGTGTATGGAGGAAGATGGTGGCCAGTGCGGGCTTTCGCGGGTTAGTCACAACTTTTTCGATTTCGGTGCGAGGAATTGTGGGGCTGTTTGGTCTGTGCCTCAACTGTAAAGAACGTCAGTCAAGCATCTTCAAGAAACCACACCGCGAATCGACCAGTCACACGAGCCGCTCTATCACCGTCGTCGAATCGACGAAGCCAGCGACCATGCTGCGCCTCTTCAACCGCCTTCTCGGCCGCAACGAGAACACACTGCCACCCTTTGACTTTGCGCGCAACAAATACCCAGCCAAGAAGAAATGGCCGCCGAATCTGCGCGCCCTGACGGACAAGCAGCAGTTCCGGTTCGAGCGCAAGTTCAAACGCCGCATAAAGATGAAGTCTATACGGCCGCAATGGAACAAGTGGACAAAGGTGGTGCAGTGGAGTCTGATCAGCTTCATCGTCGTCTACGGCGTCTTGTTCCACGACTTCCGAAATGACCCGATGAATCCAAGGCCGGGCGAGCAGGTGTTTGAGGGATTGAGGAAAAGGATGTGGGGATTGTTTGGGGGGTTCTATACACATACCGAAGATCGGGCTCCTGCGACTCTTGTCTCTCCGGGAGATAGTCGAGAACGGAAAGACGGTCGCGACTAGCCTCCAGGCTTTAGTGAAGAAGATTAGCTGGTGGAAATGAAGAAGAAGAATTTACACAATGGCTTGATCTGCGAAGGAACCACCAAGCGAGTTGTAGCCACATCGTTGAGAAACGATTGGAGTAGGTGACTTGGAGTCTTGAATCAACATGGGAAATATGTACTTGTATGGAGAAGGATAGTGGGGAGGGTATTCTCCCGTCCGCGGCATCGGCGGCGGAGGTATGTGTGCCGGTCTCGCCCTTGTCGCCTTGCCAAAGTTGGTCAGTTTGCTAAATTGTGTTCAGATAAAAAGAAGAACTCACGTCGTATACGTCGTAGTCTTCTTGCCATGACTTCTTGACCCAGCACCTCCGTGGCCCATCAATCACCGTGCATACGGACTCTGAGAAATCCAGATACACATGGGCCGTGGCCCAGTGCTGGGCCCTTCTCGGGGTGTCGAACAGAAACACCAGCCAGGCCGTGAAATGAGGCGCCGACGCCTGATGCCAGCTCTTCGTCACGTACACACAGGTACCCGTGGCCCCTGGTGGAAGAAAGAACTTATTCCACAGCCCAAAGGCGAACTGCTCGACCACCGAGGTGCGGTCCCTACGGTTACGGAGATCGTTGCGGATCCCGACCTGGTCCCCGAGGATGATGTCGGGAGAAAACAAGATCTGACCTCGTACTCCTCTATGTGGGTTAGGTTAGCATGTATACTCCCTGCTCATGCTTGAATTTGAATGCAGCTTCCATCTAGCCCACATCCCAAGCATACGCATTGGCTCCATGACACTCTTGGCCATATTCCACGCAGAGGTGGTGACTACATGAGGCCTGACAGATTGCCGGAGTAGCCGCTCTTATCACTAAAGGTATCCTGGCTCTTAGCTTGTCTCGATTTCAAGATGAATTGTCTCGCTGTAGGTCGGCACGGAGCCGAAGTTGAGCTGTCTTTATTTGAATGAAGATACGCATCCTTCAGTCCGGTGTATGTTCGAATGTCGGAAGTGGAAAGGCCTAGGTCGCTGTATCGGCGTCTTGTATGGAATGGTCGGATGATATAAGTTGGGTAGACAATATCGAAGGCTCTTTCATCTTAGTTCTGACAAGTAATATCCTACTTGTTAGTGCCACGTCTTTCTATTCTAGAAGCAGAACTCACTGTTTTTTCTTCCTCCATCCACTTCGAAGTACCTCGTTGTTCTTGAACTTCATGCTGAACTATTCTCCATTTGCTGTCTCCAGTTCCCAGTTTCCAATATCGAGCTCTTCTCATATATCTTTATACTTACCTTTCATACTTGCCTTTCATTTTTGCATTTCACGAAGTAACACCAAGAAAGCAATGCTTGAAGAAAAAAGATAGAGAAATCAACGCTTACATTGTCATCGGATCCGCCACGGGTCTCGGCCAGACCGGCGCGAACGGTGGCATGGCGGTCATATTGGCGACCAAGAAAGCTTGCGAGGAGAAGACCGTGACGGCGGCAGCGAGCCGGTGAACAGGAGACAGAAGAGGCAAAAGAAGATAATGGCAGGAATAGCAGCAGCAAGGGGTTTGTGGCGGGTGGTCGGGCGGTGACGATACGCACTGTTGTTGCTTGGACGTTCAAAAGTTCAACAAGCATCACATCACAACAAGGCAAATTTTCACGTGGCATCATAATAAAAGCGTTTGCACTGTTTACAGATCGATGTGAGATGGGATGGTGCGGGGGAATATCCGCAAGACACGCCTCCTTCATTCCCACTACTGAACTCGAAACAGCCCAAGCCATCGTTGAACTATACAGGACACCAACTCCCTTCGAAGGACAGAAGCAAGCAGGTGTAACCCTTCCCGCTCAAGGTAACCAGGTAATCCCCTCCCCTCGCCGACCAACCTTCGAAAATAACTCCGAGCTGGGATACCTATCAGCCTAGGTAGCCAGTATCAAAGGAACTGCAGCAGCGAAACGCACGGTCAAGAAGGAACTGAATCTTTTCAAACCCCTGGTCGGCGATTTTGTGCTGTTGGAAAGCATGGCAGGATTTGTGGGCGCCATGCTGATGCATTACTCTAAGTATTGCAAGTATTGCAATTCATGTAGGCTTCAGGCCTTGCAGACTGGCCTCTCCAATTTAATAGAGAGAAGAGCGCGGATCCAAGCCCACCAAAGACCACTGCAAAATGAGAAACAAAGGAAAAAAGCCTAATCGACAGGCCATCAGAGCCAAAGAGAGGGAGCCAATCCCATTAACCACGATACCAAGCAAAGATGTATTGCCGACTTATGGGACGCGATTCAAGTTGGCCTTGGCCAGGACGAAGACAACGTAACCCCACTCCAGAATGATTGCACGAGTACATGACAACATCTCTAAGTGTCAAGTTACTTGTTATGAAAACAAGAAGCAGACGTTGCTACCAAGTGAGTCAAACTGCCAAATAAAAAAAGATCAAAAAGGCAGTCTTCTCCCTGTGATACATTGGTAATAGGTGGACTTTTGTAAATAAAAGAGTGCAGCGATGTAAATCGCTCAAAAAGCTAGAACGAAAGGCGATATCTCTGTGTCTTTAATGATAACAGGGAAGTATGGAGGTAGTGCATCAAACTGACGTGCTGGGGGTTAGAAACCATAGGGTATCTCATGGTCCTTAGAGCTTACTATTGTAAGATGAGTAGAATATAAGATTCACATAACTTGTATGAGTGTATCACGAATATGGATGGCTGATAGCATCAATATGACCGGAAAGTCAAATTATCATAAATCATCATGATTAGTCCAATCCATATCATATTGCACGCAATCAGGCACACATCCGATTAAAGATTCAGCAAATTCATATATCCTCAATGCAGTATTTCTACCCACATTCCGCTCACTGAACATGGCCATAGAGTCAATCCATTCCATCCTCAAACTCAAACACACTATAGATATCTTGCTTAAACATCAATCAAGTTCTCACCCTGTTGGCCATTCTCACCAGAGTTGTCCTTGGTATCCTTGTTGCCCTTCTTCTTGTCACCATCGTCACCGCCCCGACTCCTCTGGTAGTATTGGTCGAGAACCTTGGCTGGGATACGGTTGAGGAGTTCCTTGGGGTAGATACGGAGCAGCGACCAGGCGAGGTCGAGGGATTCGTGAATGGAGCGGGACTCGTAGGCACCCTGGGAGATAAAGGAGCGCTCGAACTTCTCGAGGAACTCAAGCGACAGCTTGTCTTCTGAGGACAGAGCTTCCTCTCCGACGACTGCCTTCATGGCAGCGGCATCACGACCAATAGCGTACTTGGCGTACAGCTGGTTGGACACATCACCGTGGTCCTTTCGTGTGCGGCCCTCACCGATGGCAGACTTCATGAGACGGGAGAGGGATGGGAGAACGTTGATCGGAGGGTAGATACCCTTGTTGTCGAGTTGACGGTCAATGAAGATCTGACCTTCCGTAATGTAACCAGTCAAATCGGGGATAGGATGTGTGATATCTGACGTAGTTAGTATAAGGCGTTGGTGGTGTAATCTTCAGGACATACCGTCGTTAGGCATAGTAAGAATAGGGATCTGAGTGATAGATCCGTTACGGCCCTCAACACGTCCAGCACGCTCGTAGATTGTAGACAAATCCGTGTACATGTAACCGGGGTAACCACGGCGACCAGGGACTTCCTCTCGGGCAGCGGAAACCTCACGTAGCGCATCACAGTAAGAGGACAAGTCGGTAAGAATGACCAAGACGTGCTTCTCGAGCTGGTAGGCGTAGTATTCGGCGGTGGTAAGGGCGAGACGTGGAGTAATGATACGCTCGATGCTAGGCTGGGTTAGCTGGGGTCGTAGCGCATGCGCACCTGACTTACGTAGGGTCGTTTGCCAAGTTGAGGAACAGAGTGACACGCTCCATACTGCCGTTCTCCTCGAAGTCGCGAGTGAAGAAGCGACTCGTCTCCAAGTTGACACCCATAGCACCGAAGACAATGGAGAAGTTGTCGTCGTGGTCATCATGTACACCCTTGGATGGCTTTCCAACAAGACCAGCCTGTCTGCAAATCTGCGCGGCGATTTCGTTGTGAGGTAGACCCGACGAGGAGAAGATGGGGATCTTTTGGCCACGGGCGATCGAGTTCATGGTGTCGATGGCGGAGATACCGGTGGAGATCATCTCCTCGGGGTAGACCTGCAGATCGTCAGTCGCATAGTCAGAAGAAAGCAGGACTGATACATACACGAGAGTATGGGTTGATGGGAGAACCGTTAATGTCAAGGTAGTCCTCGGCAAGCACCTTGGGGCCCTTGTCGATGGGCTTTCCTGAACCATCGAAGATACGACCCAACATGTCCTCGGACACACCGAGCTTCAAGCTGTGTCCAGTGAATTCAACTTTGGTCTGCGACTGTCAGTGTAGTCCCCGTGCGCAGCGCTGAGCCTAAGTACCTTCTTGACATCGATACCAGATGTGCCTTCGAAGACCTGTGGCACGATTAGATTGAGTCGTCGCACAGCTTGAGCGTGTCGGAATTTACCTGGACAACGGCGCGGTTGCCTGCAGCATGTGTCAGTCTCGGGGTGTATCATCGGCGTCGGAGTAGCTTACCTCGAGCTTCGAGGACCTGACCAGAGCGCTCGGTGCCATCGGGCAGAGTCAGGGAGACAATCTCGTTGTATCGCGGGAATTTGACCTGTCCACCACATGTATAAGCTTCCTCTCACTCCGTCTTATGACCTTGGACTACGCACATTGTCGAGGATAACCAATGGACCGTTGACGCCTCCGATGGTGTTGTATCGTATCCTGGGCGTCACCGAGATCATGCGGGGGTCCACAACTTCAGGCATCGTGGCGGTAGTGAGCGGTTCGGGGAGGTGCAGGTGTCGCTCGGAGTTGGATCGAGGGCCGCGGTCGGTCTGTAGCCTCGAAGATCGTTGGGTGACGAAGTTAGAGGTCGGCCGTCCAAGTGGGTTGGGGAAGCTCTGACCAGGATGCTCTAGCGCCTATGCCAGATGCGACAATGACGCTGGGCTGTGGCAGCTGGGGCTTGGCACTTTACTGCGACATTTACGCAGAGCAGCCTCGCCCTCGCATGTAAACAAACATAGAGAGCTTGCTGAAGCAAGATCGTCCTGTGTATGATCAGTACGTGTTTTCGCATCAGCGCAGGCATCAACAAGGCGAAACATGAAGGTTAGGGTGGAGGTCAGCAGACTAAGAGCATTTCGTGATGAATAAAGCGGAGGACGGAGTGCAGGTAAGGTCGCAACAGTTAGATGGTATTATACTACTGTAAAACTATGCTATCTTGACCATATCCATACAGCTAATGCGAACACAAAGCTGTCGCCAACCAAAGTGCCCAATAGATCCAAGCTCTACAATAAGTGTCGAGAATCTGTTTGACCATGTCAGTAATTGTTGGATAGAAACTTCAGCAATGACAGAACAGAGTATGTATAAGGATCAGACATCCAAGGAAGGTATTCGCGCTCATTGTCCATCGGTTGTAGGTTCAATTGATGGCTAGCGTGGAAACTGCGAATGTGGAAATGTTTCATCATGAAAGGGAGAGGTGTGAAAAAAATGGAGAAAACTGACCTTGTATCACAGCAGACATGCCATGGAACTGTTGTTAGCTGTCATGATGGCGCGCATACGCGTATGCTATTGCGCCGCAAAGCTGTTTGAGCCTGCGTTATGCGCACATTCAACAATGCAGTCGTCGCCAGACTGGTATAGTATTGCGAAAATCTCGATGGAATGCAATGCGATGCGATGCCGGGCTGGGCGACAAGACTCGGAAAGGCACGCGCCGATCAGAGTAAGCGAGGATTACTGTACTTGAACATTAGCAATCTGACATGCAAACTTAATCAGATGATTCAAGCATAGTGACAGAGGTCATACGACAGTACTGGCAAGTAGCAGTCGCCCGGCGAAGGGCAACCGAACAGCTTTGCTATCTTCAAGGTCGAATCGGTAAGGAAAAGAAGTTGCTGAGGGTATAATCTTTCCAGAGAAAAGCAAAGAAAAAAGGAGTAGACTTACGTTATAGGGAGGGCTGGCTTCGGGCCTTCAATAATTCGCATGAAGCAGCCCGGAGCCAGTGGTTGTTCGCATGTCCATCACGACCTGCGGATTGAGTTTATTGTCGAGAGAAAACCAGTGTCGCGGTCGAAGAAAAGTACAGCGCCGAATTAGCGCGCCAAGATTTGTCGCATCACGTGTACGCCCGAACGGGCAAGCGGGATTATTTGGAATCGTCATCCGGGCAGTGACGACCAGCAGCAAGGCGTCACAGCAAGAAGAGACTTCAGTGTGCACCCTGTCAAGTCGGAAACGAGTGAACAACATTCAGACGCGTTGTTGTCCTGCTGTGCCGGCGGATATATTGCTCGTGAGTTGCAGACCGGATAGATTGGGTTCTGCCCAGCCACGCAGCTTTTCGCGCGATACCGAAACGGCCCCCTAACCAGCGCTGATCTTCGGAGAGGGCCATGCGCCCATCACCTCTCACCACGCCAGAACTCCACCACTCGACGCCCGCGTCCCTGGCATCGTCCCTGGCCCTGGATCTAAACTCGCACCGGACGCATCGTCGCATAACACCGCGTCGCTAGACACCATCGCCGCACCGCTCCTGCAGCCTCTGGACGGCCTCTCTCTCGTCTCTACTCCACCGCTCTGCTGGCGGGACGGATGCGACACGATATCACCCGACACGACACCGCGCCAGACGTGGCAGCACACCTCAACTCCACCTCTTCGCCCTCGTGAGTATTGCGCTGCACCTTGCGCGACCTCTTGCTTGACCCTCGCCCTGTTCCAAGTGCCCGGCAAGTACCGACCACCGGCCTGCAGCGCGCCCATCGCGACACCTGCGCGGGCAATTCATCAGCCTCCCCCATCGGCAACATCGGGGCCATATTTCGACATCTCGTCGCAACCACCTGAAATACTCTTCCCCCATTGGACTTGACGCGATTTTCCGAGCACGTATGACTTGGAAGCAATAACATTGCTGAACCCATCTCGTCGCCGGTCAATCTTCGCATCACGCGGACCTACCTCCCAATTTCTTCAACTGTCGCATTACCTCTACCCGATACATTTCCGCAACTGCGAGGCGACCGTCCGCACTGAAGATCCAGCAAGATGATGACAACGAGCTACCCACACAATGGCGGCATGCCCCCTCAAGGCATGCAGCATGCGCACCCAGGTATGGGCGGCCCTGGCCCGAACCCAGGCCAACATGGAATGCCACCGGGAATGCAGCACGTCTCCGGCCCCAATGGTCCTGTCAGTCAGGCTGGACCCATGATGGGCATGCAGCCAGGCATGGGTGCTAATGCGCATGCCCTCTCACACCTACAGCCTCAGCAGCACATGTTCCCTCAACAGCAGCAACATCAGATGAGTCAGTATTACTGCTTCGTGCAACTGTACGGCAATGACTGACAGACATGATAGTGAACCCTGCAATGATGCAACAGCAACGGACAGCCCAGCAAGCATTCATGCACCGGCAGCAACAGCAGGCCATGCTTGCCCACCAACAAGGCGGTATGGGAATGGGTTTCCAGAATCCCATGAACTTGAACCAAGCACAAGCACAACAGTTGCAAGCAATGAGGAATGGACAGATGGGCCAAGGACCGTTTGTCAACCTTCCTCCCCACCTGCTCCAGCAACAACAGCAGATGGGTGGTCAACATCCTGGAGGCCCGCAACAACAAGCTGCCATGGCCCAAGCAGCTCAACAACACGCTCATCAACAACAACAAATGCAGGCACAACAGCAGGCGATTGCTATGCAACATGCCCAATCTCAGTCTAGCAATCACAGCCAGGCAGGGAACCAGGGACCGCCACAAACCTCTCAGCCTCAGCAAGGGCCTCTTCGTCCTCCATCCGCGATAGGCAGTCATCAGGGACAGTCGTCGCCAGCTCCTCAACCTACGCCTCAGCAACAGCCACAGCCACCACCACCGCAGCCACAACAGCAGCAACAACAGCAACAGCAGCAGGCTCAGCAGCAACAGCAGGCCCAGCAACAAGCCCAGCAGCAGGCTCAGCAACAGGCTCAACAACAGGCCCAGCAACAAGCTCAACAACAGCAACAGTCATCCCAACCGCCACAATCAGGCCCAGGGCCACAACAGCAGACGCCTGCTCCATCCCAACCGCCCAACCTACCTCAACAAGCAAACCAACAGGCTCAAAACCAAATGCAACAACGGAATCCAGCACTAGTACAACAAGCTCAGGCACAGGCTCAAGCGAACGCTGCCCAAAACCAGGCCCGTCAAATGGCAATGATGAAGCAGCAACAAGCACAGACTGTTTCTTCAGGCCAGGGAACACTGAAGTTGCTAAACTTCGTGGAACAAATAGGAAACTTCAACGGCACAAACAACAACATTGAGTGGTGGCAAGCCTTTGTGGATAGATTCTTCGCCGAGTCTGGATCCTTTGTCCACATCGTTTGCTCCTCAAGTACAGAGAGATCTAAGCAATTCGAAATTGTTTACGCCGCCCTACCTCGATACTTCTACACGCTCTTCAACACCGACGTCGCCAGCTTGCAAATCACTCTGGATGGAGCGACAGAAAAGGTCTCAGGTGCTGAGCTCAAAGTAACTTGTGAGCGAGCAAAGTTCATCTACACATACAAGAACTCTTGCCAGGTTGTGTACCAAGGCAAACTGACCGCGTTCTGGTCTGGCTCAGATAAGCTGGAGTGGTTGCTGTTCGACGGTCTCGGCCACGAACAATTCATACCACTCAATGCTCTGAAGCAGATGTTTGTTCAACCTTCGCCGAACCAACTGAATCCAAATCAGTCGCCGCGGATGAAGAAGAAGGCAGGACCACCGCAGCAACGAGGGGTTGAGCCGCCAGAAGCGTATCTACCCATCAACAAGCTGCTCAGTGCTAGTACTACAGACTATGGGCTGCCTCACGGCTTGCAGGCCTATCTTGAGGTAAGACTCTTCTCCACATCATCCTCATGGACATTAACACTAACAAGCCTAGATTTACGAGCCAATGAACCACATGACAAGCTTGATGGTACACTACCTCGAGAACCCTCATATGAAGCCAAGCGAAGCTCTGGAGTCATGGAACAACAACATGGCAAACACCCAAGGCGGTCCTCAAGGCCCGCAGCACCCGAACCAAGGGCCTCAACAGGGACCAGGCATGCAACCTAACATGCAGCCCGGCCCGCGACCAGGAGGCCCCGGCCAGCCTCAAATGTTCATGTCACCCGCGATGCAGAACTCCCTTCTTCCTAACGGATCAATGGGTGGGTCGCCTCACTTCCAACATACACCCTCGCCTAACTCGCAGCCCATGATGAAGCAACAGAGCACTAGTTCACACACCATGAGCGTCAACACATCTCCAAACATGATGAACAACAAGCGGCGGCGGAGCACAGTAAAGATGGATAACGATGACGGTGGCGGAGATATGAACGGCGGGCAAAAGGTCAAGCAAAGCCCAAGGGTGGGAGGTAACAAGAGGATGAAGGCGGGCAACTAGTCCTTCATTACTTGTCCCTCGCCTTCTCACTCTTCCGCGGCCTCTCTTCTCGCAACATTCTCGCATCTCTATCTCTTGTATAGCGCGGCGTTTATCCCTCTCCCGATTTCCATATTGAATCGTACTTTTCACCAGTCTTCTCCGTCCTGGCGTTAGATCTCCAACATTATTACCCCATTTCAGCTCGGGCGGATATCTTTCTTGCTTGCCTGTTTGCTTCTCACTTCTTTCGCCGGCGTTTTGTGGGCATATTTTTGCTTATCTGTTTCTCTGTTTCTTTCACCTACCAATCTGTCGTAGGTTAACATAATTCGTTCTTGTACATTATCGACGATGACGGAAGTGGGGTAGCTGTAAAGAACGCAGCTTAAACAAGGAAAGAGGAAGTTGTCCCGCTTTGACAATGTCTGCGGGAAGCATGAGCCAGATCATCTATACGTGCTCTGTTTCAAGTGCATAGGAGAGATGGAGATGTTGAGATTCATTTTTATACGGAATTCAAGACGTTATGACTTCAGCTTTGTATTGCCTTTATGCCATGTGACACTATTTACTGGATGTTCGAGTTTGCAATCCCATGTGTTCAGCAAGGGGGTAATATGCTTCATAGGGCTCCGGAGTGTCAAGGCAGCAGAACCTGAGCGGAAGATTGGTAGCCCGAAGCTGGAGGTGGACATGGACTTCCGCTGTTGTAGGCCTCTTCTCAGGTTCTTGGGCGACCATGCTAATGGCCAAATTCGTAATAAGTCCGAGTGTGTAATCATCAACGACCGTGTACGGGGAATCTTTAAGATCAGACGGTAACGCACACAAGTTTTGGCGAGCCCACCCAACTGCTCTGTCCAGGTTTGCATGGAAAGATTCGTCATCACCGTGACCTCGGCGCGCATCCGTAAAGACCTGCAGATCTATACAACACATGACGGTCAGAATCTCGAGGAAAACGCAGCCGAGCGAGAATACATCTGCAGATCGACCTCTTTGTTCGTAGTTATACACTTCAGGTGCACAGTATCTAGGTGTCCGTGAAGTGGGACCATCGGTTTGACTATGGTCCTGTGAAGAGAAAGAACGGGAGAGTCCAAAGTCGGCAATATAGACACACCAAGTGGGGGCGCTGCCATGCTCCACTTGTCGGACGAGTATGTTTTGGGGCTTTATGTCCATGTGTTTTGTAGTATGCTGGTGGATGAAAGCCACAGCCGAAGCGAGGCAGCCTAGTGTTTTATTGAGAGAATATCTGCGTCTCTTCGACATCCACATGTCCATATCCAGTGTGTCTTCTAGGAATTTCCCAAGATGCGTGTCCGCGGCTGGGTACATTAAGATCGAGAAGTTACGACCTTGAAGATAGGTCCCCACAAGCTGAACGATGTGATAATGGCGCAGGTTCTGTAGATGATAGACCTCTTGTAGGGCATCAGCCACAGTCCATCTACGATCGCATCTCATGGTTTTCCGTGCAAGAGCTACCCGACGGCAGAGTACTTTATCGACACTTGCAGACATGGATGACCCTAGATGCGATATGTGCGACAGTGGGATCACATCTGTGGCCGAATAGGTAACGTGCTGGCCCTTGCCGGACCAGTTGAGTTCCTTGTCAAAGGGCTGAATGATCTCTCTCTTGTGAAGACCGAGGTAGTAGTCTTCATGTAGCTGTACAAGTGGTGCCGAGAGTCCAGGTTCAGGCGGCTCATCCTCGCGAATGGTTTCGATCCTCATTGCGGGGCTGTAGCCGCTCGCTGACATATATGCTGGGCTATTGTAGGTTGATTTTGCACTGATAAAAGTGGCAGGACTGCTCGCGGTCATGAAACTTGCTGGGGAACTGAAGTTCGACATGGAAGATTGCTGATAGCCCGAGCTGGAGTTTGATGCACAATGACTTTCCAACACGCCACTTTCGTTTGGTATAAACTTGGACCTATTGGCAGTTCCAAAGGCAGAAGGAAGACCTTCTGAAGAAGATTTCTCGTTGATATCGAGATCGCCGCAATTCTACTCGGTAGCTTTGGTGCACATTTCATCGAGGTTGTTGATTCGCTCCACCTGTTTGCCATTCATTTCACTATCCGCGCAGCCCCAATGCTCTTGGACATCAATTGCAGTCATCCTTTACGTTATCGTTCGCAGGGTCCCGGTCTGAAGAGAGCGTTGGAAACTGTGTTTTTTGAGCTACCAAAATGTAGCCCAAACAAGAGTGACAAGATGAGGCGATGTCACCAGATAGTGGGAAGATGGGTCATAGTCAAGGCGTGGCAGGAGCTGGGGCTGAAGTTATGACCTCCGACACAGCCTCCTATGCACCTTCCTGTAACTCCATCAGGCAAGAGCTAAGCGCACCAATGATCTGACCCAGGATCGACGCCAGCCTTACCAGAAATTGCGAAGGATGCACACATGAAACCCATCGGATCTGAAGATACGTCAACAGAAAGTGAAATGTGAATGGGAGCCGCCATGGCAAGCGAGATAGCGATTGCTCAAATCAGAAGCGAACGAGGTGGCACATGATAATGCGTAGCATAAACGCTGTTCGTAAAAGTCCATGGTATACAAACAGTATTTGTACATATCAACATCTCAGTCATACAACTTCTACTACACGCGCGGCCGGCTATCCGCAGGCTTCTTACTCGAATTGACAAGCGCGCCCCAAGCATCACCACCCGCACTCCTCTCCCTTTGCGCCGCACGGTAGATCTCACTCAGGCCACCACCACTCCGCTTGCGGAACTCCTCCAAGGTCGACTCGACGTAGTCGGCCTCGCCACTACCAGCCTTGGCCTTGATAGCTCGGTCCGCCCTCTCGATAGCAATCTGGTAGTAGGTCCGTCGTTCAGCGTCGATAGCCTCGTTGGTAGAAGCAGTCTCCGCTTCCGCGATAAGAGCAGCATATTCAGCTTTCCGCTCTTTCAGGAAAGCTTCTTCTCCACCGGCTTCTGCTACGCGGGCAAGATGGGCGGCAGCTTTGGATGCATTCCAGGCTTCAATGCCACCAGCTTCGTCGATCATCTTGCGTTTTCGTTGGTTGTAAGCGATCTTCCTGGCTGTATGGTCTTTGATGTTGGGGAGGTTGAATCTTGTCCTGATTTCCTGTAGCTCTGCCTTTGTGAAGCCTGCCTCTTGTTGTTTCCTGACAGACTTGTGCTTGAGGAGTGCGGCTGCCTCTTCGCGCTCCCTGGCTCGTATGAAAGCTAACTTGAGACCTTCCTCCACGCTATCGACGACACCTCGGCTGAGGTAGCGTTCTGCTGCCTTGGTTGCCTTTGTGTATTCGATGGCAGCACGGGACTCAATGTACTTCTCGCGTTTCTCTAGCGCCGCCGGGTCTTCGGCTTCCTCCCCAGCCCACATCTCTTGTCCTTCTGTCTGAGCAAACTCCAAATCCACAGGTGCGCCAGAATTTACGTTCCTGACCAATGTACCCTCAGCTGCCCTTTGCTCAGCCTGCATTTGGAGTGTAGGCCATTGCTTGTCAATTGCGGCTTGATCCAGGCCTAGAGCAGCAGCATCTGCTCGTAACCGCTCGATGACTTCCGGCTTCTGCATGAGTGTCCATCGTAGCGCCCATCCCATAGGTCCAAGCTCTTTGATACGTGCCACATTGTCCTTGAGCAGGTACTCGTCCAGCCCACCCTCGCGATCCATGGTCTTGAGAACCTTGGCGGTGATGCGCAGCTTTATCCTCTTCTTTAATGCAACCGAGTATAGGCTTTTGGAGAGTACATTGGGCTTCCAGTTCCTTCGCGTCTTGGTTTCGGTGTCTTTGGAGACATTATTGCCGAAGCGGATCATCTGCTCGCCGTAGAGACCCTTGTTGGCTTGCTTGAACAACTGCTGGTCGCCATAGGGATATGCGGGGATGTATGCATCTTTGGGGATGACGTTCTTGGGAAGGTGGGAGCCGAGATCACCGCCGCGTCGTCGCTGCAGCGGGTTCTTCACTGCGGGAGTGGGCTCGGACGTCGCGTAGGTTCGGTGTGTCGATTTTGCCGGGCGAGGAGCCAATCTCTGAGTTGGGAGACGGCCAGAGAGTAATTGGCACCGGGGAGGCATGGTGTGTAGTGACGAAGGCAGCGGTGGTGCCGTCGTGATGGATAGGCGATGTGCTCGGTAGTCCGCAAATTCGTGAAGTCTTCAGCACGGACCTCAGCCTTACGTTTAGCTCTACAATTGCGGGCGGAAGTGAACCACGGAACGACATGACTCTCGCTTTCACTTAATTATTACCTGGAAGTAAACTAATTCCCACTATCCGTCTGTTGTAAAATTATTGTCTTCTATTTCTAAGATAATCGTCAACCGCACGTATGGCAGACACTCCCCAACAGCCGTCTACGGCAAACATAGCAGCCGCATGCGCCATACTCGCTGGTGTGACAGGCTACTTTCTGGGACAAGCAAAGTCACTTGGTCTCTTCGGGGGCAGCCCAGTCTCTCAGCCAACAAAGTCTGAGAAAGAGGAAGCAGAAGATTCAGAAGATGAGTCAAGCGACGAAGACGACGACAGCACGCCTGCAGAGTTCCCAGGTCACAACGAGGAGTGCAAGATGGTATTGGTAGTACGAACGGATCTCGGCATGACTAAAGGTACTGCAAATCTTTACACATAATTACTATCTACAAGATATCTAACCATGAAATAGGCAAGATTGGCGCACAATGCGGGCACGCAACACTGGCCTGCTACAAACACTTCCTCAAGCACTCGCCCGAGTCGACGCTACTACGACGCTGGGAACGTATGGGTCAAGCGAAAGTGGCGTTGCAAGTCAAGAGCGAGGAAGAGTTGGAACTATTGCAGGCGCAAGCACTAAGCCTAGGGTTAGTGGCACACATTATACACGATGCGGGACGGACACAAATCGCGAGCGGAAGTGCAACGGTGCTAGGTATCGGCCCTGCACCTAAGGGCGTCATAGATCAGGTTACTGGGCATCTCAAGTTGTTGTAAAGAATCCTCCCGCGGAAAGCTGCGCGTGTCCTTGTCAACCAACGCCGTGAAACCGGTTGAAAGGGCCTGACGACGCCACGTCTCGATATATGACTCGTGGCACATACTACTGAGATCATTGAAGCAACAGTCGTGAAGCATCAATAGGTCATGAGTGTGAAAGCATGGGAATTCGAGACGAGATTGCATCATGCACGACTGCGATTGACATTGACCCGGGATTCTTCGCCGAAAAGAACAGTAAATTTTACGCAAGACGAATGTGGCGGTGGGCACGTAACGCGTATGCGGGTGCGCTCTTCACCGTACGCGCTATCCACCAGAGACGGGAACAGACGAGAACGCGAGGCGTATCTTGCTGTTGAGCAACGCGTGTTGTCGAGATATTACTGCTGGTAGCCGTGTAACAGGTCCTGACTGCCCAACGAATGCTGGCTGCCATGTGCGCATGATTGATGGAATTCCGCGCGTCTGGAAAAGGGATCTGCAGGTCTCGTGATATCAAAGCAATCAAACAGCGTAGAATAATGATGTGCATGAAGCCCACGCAGTGCAAGCGCGTACAATGTGTAGAAGGAGGTTGATGTACGCTTTCTCCGCGGAACGTGTCACAAGGTATGACGTGCATACACTAGCCAACTTCCCGTAGTAATGGTGATCCATGAACAGTTGCTATGTCACCCAATAGGAGCGACTTCAGAGATATGTTGCTGATTTGTTTTCCCTCACGTGAACACTGAGATGGGTGCGATGTTCGTTCGTCCCAGACTGTGGCGTAGTGTCAAGGCATTGACTGGTTCGTTGGGAAGTCACGGCGTACCTGGGTAGGACTGAGTGGAGCGCTGCATCGAAAAGGAGCCGGGTACGAAGGCGTCCGTCATACCATTATTCTATCGACGCCAAAGATGGCACAGTTTTATGCAACCTCAGCACCTCTCCACCAGCTTGTAGCGCCTAGGACAAATACTACTACCATAGCGTCGCTCACAACTGTACTGTAGATGACGCTGTACCTGCCTACAGTCCGCACATAGCCTGAATATGGCGCCGGCAAGATTCCAGCCACTGTGCTGAGGATACCGCTCCCCTGCAATTGGCCCCTTTCGATGAAATAGCGCGAGGACTGTAAGACAACCTCAAAAGTCGCAAAGAGGTAGAAGAAGTGCGCAAAGTTCTGGGCCGGAGTGGATTGGGAGGTCCAGTCATCGTCGAGTACATTATCGCGTGACAGTTTGGTTCCAGTAAAGGGGGTTTGCAGGATAATGTAGACGGCAAGACCAAACGAGAAGACAGAGTGTACTAACCGCCAGATCCAGGCCGAAGATTGCTCTGGTGACGGCTCAGAGGCACCGCCACCACCCTGCATCGCAGAGAACATATTGGCAAGATTAGGTGGCAGACCGCCAGGTGGCGCACCGGCTTGACCTGGAGCACCAGGCATGCCAGGCATACCGCCGGCCCCAGCGCCCATCATCTGCTGCAGCATAGCCATCATAGGATCCTGCGATGCATCGGAGCCGGGCCCGGGGCCGAATGGGCCAGACTGGTTTCCCTCGAAAGCAAAGGGGGACGGGAGACGAGGCTGCGAGGCGGGCGCGTAGTGGTGCTGTGAGATATCCACCTCGTCTGGATCTGGAGTAGCCGTGCCAGAGGCAGCGGGTGTGAACTGGGATGGGGTAGAGGCTGGTTTGACTAGAACGCGATTAGCCGTGCCTTCATACGCTGTTGTAGGACGGAGCTAGAATTGACCATGTGGAGACTAATCTGCTGGAAGGGGGGAGCATGTTTACCTGGCACATCTTTCTCAATTTCCTTGAGGTCTTTTGGTGGGCCGCCTTGCAGAGCAGTGATCTGTTGAAGACGAGAGGCACCACTTTTGGCGGCTAGACGCTCTCTCCGCAATCTGGCCTTAGTCTGGGCAGGCGACTCGCCAGGCAGTGCGCTATTTGTGGAAGCGGGGGAGTCAGCCATGGCTGTAGTGGTGGCGTGAAGTCAAGAGTTGAGTTGTCGTCGCGGTAGCTGATGATCGTAATTGCAGCTCGCGCGCTTGTCTGGAGGGGCTGAGGTCATGGCTTGGCACCTGTCTAGTGGAAAGGCTACGGAGCTTTGTAGAGGCCCCGCTAGTGCCGGTACTGTCTGCAACTACCACGACTCCTGCTAACCGCTTATTTGATCACGACATCGTCGTGAGCCTGTGAGCCCGGCAATCAGGTTCACCACCCTCCTTTGTACGCGCGGTACGGGCCGTGTCATTTCATCTGCCGGCTTCTTCCCATCGCGCCTGCTGACAAGTGGTACTGCTCTGTCCCGGAATCGAGTCGCTGAATTTTGCGACTCTCTTGTGAGCAATGCAGCCCAAAGGTCTCGGCCGATGCGAGTTTGGTTGTTTTTTCCAACATACGAGAAAGCTAATGCAGTACTTGCGTGCAGTACCACACATGTGCATGCCCACTTGCAGCTTCTGGGATTATGGCTTGTCCCAGGGGTCGGGACCGTGGAAGGGGGTAAGCTAGCGATCCTTGTAGACTCGCCTTCTTGAATTGTATACTGGCCCATAATCCTCGCAAGTGCAGGATAGACTATTGTGTTCCAATAACCCTATCAGGAACAGATCTTCGCTGGCCACGAGCTATCATCTCAAGTTGTTACACTGACAAGCTGAGTCTCTAAACCCACCTAAGAAATTCGTCCCGAATGGCAATACAGCACCGAGAGCCTACCATTGTTGCTCCACTACCTTTCTGACGCTGGCATCATGCTATTGTCTCTTCACCGACCCCTTTTGCTGCTCCAAATCGTATGCATGCGACCGGAACTATGTCCCGCCATGGATTGCAAGCACGCGCCACAAGCGTCATCCATTCACTAAGAGCGCTGCACGCAAGCCAGAGATGAGGGGTTTCTCAACAAAGGCAACGTCGAAACGCATCATAGGCATAAACCTACGTCGAATCACGATATCAAACCTAGTGCTGTTCGAATGAGCGTAGCGGGATTCTCCATATTTACTGGAGACCCACTTCAGCCCCATCCTTGCTGCCGTTGTAACATAGTATACATCGCTCCTGCTTAGACGGCGAGGCGAGCGGCAGCACTTTCCATTGGGCTACGCAACAGTGTGACAAGCTCGATAAACAAATTCCCTAGATGCGGAAATTATTTCTAGCACCAATCTCTTCCCATCTCAAATTCAATCACGTCCCTGCTTTCCACACAACCTCTCCTCACACACACATACGCAGGCATGTTCGCTCCCAAGACCATAGCCAGGAGCCAGCCTCTCCGACCAGGCTTTACCCACGCAACGCGATCACTACAGCATTGCAAAGCCCAGTCGACCTTCGCAGGCCAGAAGCCCTACTGGAACCATATACAGCCTTGGAAAGATGTCTCCAATGATGAGTTCATATCCTACCGGTGGCAGGTACGTTCACCGCCAACCTTGTTCTACTACGACCATACACAGCTTATTCTGATACTGATTGTCACAGCTTCGCAATACCGTATCCGACAAGCACAAGCTTTACCAGTTTCTCAATGCTGCCTTGCCTGACAAACTAGTCCGCTCGCAGCATTCTCAATTTCAAAAGATTCGTACCAAGGATCACTTCATCGAGGACGCTGTATGTGACTTTATAGCTGGTCTTACCTCGTACATATGTCGATGTTGACCTATGTACAGATCGCAGCCATCAAGTTGGCGCCCATGGCTATCCGTCTAACACCACATGTACTCTCATTAGTTGATTGGAAAAATGCTGTGGACGATCCCATCCGGAGACAGTTTCTTCCTCTCCGAAGTGGCATAATCCCCGACCACAAGAACATGGAACTGGACTCTTTACACGAAGAAGCAGACAGTCCTGTACCTGGCCTAGTACATCGATACCCCGGAAGAGCCTTGTTTTTGGCCACATCGATTTGTCCTGTATACTGTCGCTTCTGCACACGTTCGTATGCAGTCGGCGGAAACACAGACACTGTGTCGAAGAAACCCCAGAAGCCGAGCCGGAAGCGATGGGAAGTAGTTTTCGAGCATATCGCCAACGATAACTCTCTCGAAGACATTGTTGTTTCCGGAGGTGACGCCTATTTCTTACAACCTGAGCATATTGAAGAGATTGGCGAGAGGCTTCTCAACATTCCACATATCAAACGAGTCCGATTCGCTTCAAAGGGGCTTGCTGTGGCCCCTGGTCGGATACTCGACAACTCTGATCCGTGGGTTGATAGCTTGATCAAAGTGTCCAACAAAGGGCGAAAGTGAGTCTGGCGGTTGTCACTCTGACTATGACGTTTACTGACAGCAACCATCAGCATGGGGAAGCAAGTATGTCTCCATACCCACATCAACCACGCGAATGAGATCACATGGATAACGGAGTTGGCCGCGAACAAGCTCTTCAAGCATGGCGTCATTGTTCGCAATCAGGCTGTCTTGTTGAAAGGTGTCAACGATGATTTTGAGGCGCTCTCGGATCTTATTAAGAAGCTCTCAAACATCAACATACAGCCATACTATATCTATCAATGCGATATGGTACAGGGCATCGAAGACCTCCGGACGCCTCTCAGCAAGATCATCACCCTGGACAAAGAACTCCGAGGGACCTTATCCGGGTTCATGATGCCATCATTTGTCATTGACCTCCCTGGAGGCGGTGGAAAACGTCTTGTTTCCACCTATGAGACGTACGAGGACGGTGTTGCCGAGTACAAAGCGCCTGGTCTTCCAGGTACCAAAGGCACGAGGACATACACTTACTTTGATCCGAAGCCTGTAGAGTCATCAGTGCTAGAGGAATTCCGACAAGACCAGTTCCAGGCCCTCGAGAGAGGCGAAACGCTCGAACAGTTCTTTGCTAAGTCACCTGATCCACCGATTCCCACTGGACCGATGTTGCCTACACCGAAAGAACCTCTCCAGCCATACCCAGGAATGATGGTGGCACGACCCAAGCACTGGGTACCTGGAGCGGAGGTGCATTCAGCATACGCGCGACCCCATGACATCTAGCTGGTATGGTCGTTAACAGGAGCGCCTCGAATGATACGAATTCACCACATCCTAACCACCAAAAGTCATTCTGAATGTCAAAGCGAGGCGCCTTCGAACTTAGATATACATCGACGACGAGACGGCCAAATTTCATTCATGGCCGCTATCCAAGATCGTTCCTGGGTCCAATCCGACCTCGAACTTGGCTGACGGTCTCCTGCCACTTTATCAAGTCCAATTCCACTTCGCTGTATTACCCATCCTTCCAAATTCCCTTTACCACTCGTTTCATATACGATTACTGTGCAGCAGGCAATGCACAAAAGTTCGGATACGTGTTCAGCAATTATATCCTCGTTTTTTTCTCTTACCATCGGTTTACCAATGTTTCGCCCACAATGGCGTCACTAGAACATCATAAATATGGTTCCAAAATATTTCGGTTGTAAGATAAATGTTTATCCATGAATATATGCAAGTTACAATCACTGCGTGTTCAAAGACTTATCAAGAGGAGCTGCAGATTGCGGTAGTAGCATGCGTAGGCCCAGAAGTAAAACACTATGATTGAAGACAATAAAACACCAATGTACGAAGAACTAAAATCCTCAAGCATATCCGCGCTATGACAGACAAACTTCAACGCCTCCAGAGTTGATCATTATGCGTCTTCATTGGGGTTTGTGAGAAGTACTCTCTACTCTTACTGATTAGTGGTATCGATAAAAGACCTCTACTTCCTCAGATCATCCGACAGTCCCTTTGCCAGAGAAGCCGCAGTCTTCAGTCCTGTTCCTGGCCTGACTTCACCAACCCACATACTCTCCGCGTCACCATCGATACCTTTCCTTGCCTTCTCAAAAGACTCCTCGATCTTGCTTCTCAAGCCGCCTTCCTCATCAACGCCTGTGTCTTTGCCCCAAAGCTCCAAAGCTCTCTCCATGTCGCCACAGGCAAAGATGTATTCACCCAAAGCCATGTGTACAGTACCCAGCGCATACCACGTCTGTGCCTTTTCGCGATCGGTGAAGAAGGTGGGTTTGTTCGGCGGAATGAGCTCGACAGGAAGCGAGTGGAACCAAGGATTCGACGCCGGAGACGGAGAATCCTGTGCCAGACTCAGCGCTTTCGAAACCGAAGTCTCTGCCAGCAGAAGATCGCGTGCCGCCTTCCTAATCTCCTCCGTCGGGTTCTGTGTCCTTAACCAATGCTTACTGGTTGTAAGACCCCTCAGCGGAATAGACAAACTGATACCCAGCCCAAGTTCCGTCCGCCAGCGCAGTCGTTGAACGGACTTGTTGAAGTCATCTTCCTGCGAATGCAGCGTCTCAGCATGCGTCAAGTACCCATACGTCAACGCAATAATAGTAGCGTGCGCATACTCATTCGCCAACTGATACTTCTCCTTCTCCCTGGCCTCATCCGCCAAATCACACAACTCTGTTACACTCTGCAGATAGCCGTCTGCCGTGAAGCTCTCGCCCATCATATTGTTCTGCAGGCCCTCCGCATACCGAGGTAAGAGGTTCTTGCCATCAACTTCCACCTTGCCGAACCCGCTCAACAAACGGAAAAGCTCCAGTAGATCCCCCTGTAGCTTTGATACAGGGAAACTGTATGTGTTCACAACGTTTAGGAAGAGACTGCGACCTTGTGCCCATGTCTTCGTCGCTCTGCTCGCTTGGTCCAAGAAATTGATCAATCGAGGCAGATACTGAGCGGGAAACATGACTGAAGCACGTTTCTGACTGCTGTTCTTCTCCACGAGAACAACCTCGAGGGCATGGCGTGTAGCCTTTTCAACTAGGTCGCCCTTGGATGTTGAGAAGAGTAAGCCCGAGTCTTCGAGTAGCGTCTTTGCATGTCGTGCGTCGCTTGTGTAAACATCTAATCGTACCCAGAGGTTCTTCTCGTAGAAGTAGGAGAGAGCATCCTTGCTTATCTCTTTGTTAATGGTAAAGAGAGCCGTGTTGACTGGGAAAGGGCTGCGCGAGGCTGAGAAGGATAAGATGCCATCTTCTTTGGAGATGGTGTGGGTGTAGGAGACATTTGGCTTGCCAAGGTTGACGAGTTCGGCGTCGAGACAGTGCTTGTAGATGTTGTTGCGGACGGACGGAGGAAGGTCTGTGAGCCCGAGAGGTCGCTTACGCGCTGTTTGGTTGATTGACGCCGCTTTCATCTTGGCTTCAAGACTACTCGCCGTGGCTTCCATTGAGTCGCGTTTCTCCGCCGGCATTGGGGCCGCGGTTGCCATGGTCGGAGTTGGGCGGTTGAAACTGCTTCAAATCGTGTCAGCAGGTTTGATTCAGCTTTTGTCATGTTTTGTAACAGACTCCTGGGATAGCTTTACTTTTGCTTTTGTAACTTGTTCGTTTGTTCCTAACCTCGTAATAAAATGTAATTGATGTTGGTGGTATTGCTAGCAAGCTTCAGGCAGCTCTAGAATTCGACAGGGTCAAGCTTCAGCTCAACGCGACCAAGAAGAAGCAATCAATTAGCATGGATGAACAGCTCTACTCATCCAAGCAAGCATGAGCTCCATTGCGGGGTTTTATAGCTATCCCCAGCTGCAGAGGGGTGCCTGTCATCAAGTGCGGGGAAGCAAGGATACATGTGGGTATCAACAGCACGCGTGCATGCGGATCCGAACGCGTTCCGCTCATTCTCATAAGGTTCTTGGCTATATAACTACACAGCTAAAGTACATCCGTAGTGCTGATTGTATGCGCACGTGAAAGGTGCGGGGAACCTTCTAGTCCCTCCAATCGGCCGCCAGGTCACCTCCGCAAGGTTGAGCCTCATCATTAGGTACATATCCGACCGATCTACTCTACAAAGGCTGTAAACGCCTTGAGCTGCTTAGTAGCCTTGAACTCTAACTCCACATCTGGCGCGACAAAGAAAATATAACCTGCGCTCAGCTTGTATTCCTTGCCGTTGCCCTTCATGGTACCCTCGCCTTCTGTTACGATCATGACACTGGGTCCGCCAAGCGACCGGATGGCCTCGGAATCACCATCGCCCACGGTTGTAGCCAGCATGCTGAACTCGCTTAGAGGAGGCGCGTAGAGTTGCGTCTTGCCGTTTTTGCTTCCATCGAAAGGTTTCGCTGGTAGGATAGCCTCCTTGGCATCATGTGGCGTGAAAGTCAAAGAAGAGCAGAACATGTCGACGTTGTCACGGTCAGCACGCGGGCAGAAGCCGGTGTTCAAAACGTTGTTCGATCGGGCCATGCACTCGATGATATCACCGGAGAGATATGCGTGAATGCCGTCGGCGGGGATGTAGATGCTGTCACCAGCCTTGAGCTGGAGGTAGTTCATGGTGACGAGGGCAACAAGAGTTCCGTTGTCCGCCTTGTCGTACTGCTCAGCCAAACGTGGAATCATGTCGGGGATATAGCTGTGTTCGCCGAATTGCTCCTTGGGAATCTTCATCAGCGCGTCGTTGGTCTTGCGTACGGCATCCTCAGAGGCCAAGAGCATTTCCCTGACAACGTGCTTTAGAGTCTGATCATCGAACTCGGGCTTCTTGACCTCTGGAAGGAAAGCTTGAAGAGGTGGCAGCTGCATCAGTTGCTCGATGTCTTTGAGTTGCTTGAAGCCGCAGAAAGCTTCAAAGTCGCCCAGAGCCAACGCGATCTCTGGCTTGTGGTTCGGGTCTGTGAATTGATCTGGGTTCTTTGCATGCAGCTTCGAAGCCAAATCCTTGTTCTATAATTGTGTTAACGATAGGAATGGTAATGTAGAAACGAAACGTACTGGATGCAATTGCAGTGGTAGGGCCTTTGCTATTGACAGGACCTTGGGTAGGTATGGCAGCTTTGTGTGGTTGAACTTGTCGGCAGTCTTCTTTCCAACGAGCTCATCAGGATGCCTTTCGAGCACCTTTTGAAGATCCTCGCCGGTCTCTAGGACATATGAGGGCAATTCAGGATATGTGCCCATCCACCTGTGGAATGTTAGATGGCATTCGGTCATATCGTCAGAAAACTTACATCTCTGCATAGCTTGTGTTCTCGTCAAGCTTGAAGTCTGTGCCTGGAGTCTTCTCGCACAAGGTCGCAGCGAGCGACTTTGAGCCTTGCTTGCCCCAGGGATACTGGTTGCAGTCGCATTTCAGTTGCATAACCTTTTCAACCATGATTGCGGTTTGTTGTGTATTGGTAGATTAGATGGATTAGGATGAAGTGTAGTTAGAGTTATGACTCGTGAGTTGGAAATGGATGTGAATAGATGCTGGGAAGATGGCGATCTTTCGCACTTTTCATATGGGTTTTGTCTCTTTACTGTGACAGGTAGCCGACGTCATAGCGGGTAACGCAGAAGTAGCTGCAAAGCTATGAGCGTCTGATATTAGCAAGCAAGCGTCACATCGCAGATTGATAAGAATATTGCTTGGCAACTGTACCGAGCTTCCGCTTTAGCTGCGGGTCTCTCAGCTGGACTTTTCCATCACTCGAGGTGTTGATACAGAAGTTCGCGAGTCTTGGCATGTGTGCCTTGAAGACGTCGTGGTAATCACGCTCTACGTGATGTATCAGCATACCCAATAAGTGTACCTGTTTTCCCATTCTATAGATTTCGAGAAATGCTTCTTCCGCGCAGCGCATACATGGTCAACTCATCGCGGGTGAAAGTCGGCGAATACGAGCGTCTTCGCAACGAGGCCAACCAGCGTCAGCTTCTGGATCCCGTATCGACCGACTCCGCTTAGTAGTCGCGAGTACCAAGGCCGTAATGTGTCTATTTCTGAGACGATTGTTAGGCTGACAATGCTGTTGTATGCGACAGGTTGACGATGCCGGGCTCGAAACGGAGTTAGGGCAACGTGGAGGAGTTGCACCATGTGCAAGCGTGGCGTTGAGCAGTAGAGCTAACAAGGCCAGAAGCATCAACAATTGACAAGTAGGTCGATTCCGACTGTCAAAAGGCACATGGCTGCTCATGGAAGCGCGACTGCGCATTCTCAGTGCCCCCTGCCTGCGGCCGCTAAGGCAAGGTCCCTCCTGCCAAGGCCTCCAGGGCTATCGTATCGCATCCCATGTCGTCGCGTGTACTTTAGGAATTTCGTCCCTTTCTGCGACCGCACAGCAGCCCCCGTCCCTCAGCTGTGCCTTATTCTATTGCATAGGCTGCTAAACCGTGTTCCCGTCAGCAATGGTGTCGTAACGATTTCGACGCCATATCCCTTCTTCTTCAACCTCACGATCTACACGTCGCATCTCCCGCTTCGCTTCACCCAACCGCAATTGCGATCACTAGTGATCTCCCCGACCACGGACGCTTATCACACACCATGCATTTCGCCATGCCCCCGAGGAAGACATCGCGACCACCGCCATATGCAGCCCGCAACCAGAGCGGTGGAATTGCGCTACCGCCTGCACTCAAGAACCTCCTACGAAGCAGGGCAGGACGACTGATTGTCGGCGGCATACTGGGCTTCTTTGTCCTGATATGGATGCTGAGTGGCAGTGGCGGGACTAGCAGGGCCAAGTCTAAAGTTGGAGGTTGGACAGCAGCAAATATCCCAAAGCCGAACATCGGGAGCGGACCGCCTGTGGTGGTGGTGACGGTTATAGACCCCAAGACCGATCCAGTATGGATGCAAAAAATCAAGAGCAATAGGGAGGAATACGCCAAACGACACGGTACGTCATGAGCCTCTGCAACACACATCGCATTAGATCCCTACTCACAACCACTCTCAGGCTACCTAACCTTCTTCCCCACCAACGACCAATACCCCATCTCCAACTCGCCTGCCTCCTGGTCGCGCGTCCCCGGCATCCGCCACGCCATGACCCTCTATCCCACCTCAACCTTTTTCTGGTACCTCGACTCCAGCGCCCTCATCATGAACACTGCTCTCCCCATCCACACCCACCTGCTCACTCCCGCCAAACTCGAAACCCACATGATCACCAACGCACCCGTCGTGCCGCCAGACAGCGTCATCAAGACCTTTGGCAACCTCAAGGGCGACAGAATAGATTTCGTCGTTACACAGGACAAAGATGGACTGGCGCCGAGTAGCTTTGTTGTGAGGAACGGGGAGTGGGCAAAGTTCTTCTTGGATGCTTGGTTCGATCCTATTTACCGAAGTTACAACTTTCAGAAGGCCGAAAGCCATGCTTTGGAGCATATTGTCCAGTGAGTTTTCTCCTCCTATATCCGCGTTCGAAGAATGAGCTGCGTAACGCTACAAGGACATGATCGCTGACTGTCAAACCTTTAGATGGCATGGAACCATCCTTGCTAAACTAGCCATGGTACCACAGAACCTCCTCAATGCCTACGCGACCGGACCCGCGGCTGAGAAGGATGGTCAGTACAAGGACGGAGATCTTGTAGCAAACTTCCCTGGCTGCGATAAGGATGGCAAGACTTGCGCAAAGGAACAAGAAGCATTTTGGGCTGTTCTTGAGCAGGGCAAGAACTAGGAGCAAAGTGCATAGGAATATTGCTTCGAAAGATTGGTCGCCTTCTGATAAGGAACACTTTGCAACGCAAGAAGAACAGGTAGAGGTTTGGAGTAGATTTGTATTGGAAAGGTAAAGATCGATATTGGAGTATGGCGTACGAACTTGCACTGTCCCGAGGACCAGAGATGTCGATTCTACGCATCATGGAATCATGTTGCGTGGAACATGATTAACATTAAACGTTGAAAAGTACAACTATAGTTTGTCGTAAAACGTGTCATGACATCTTGTACATAGCTAATCTACATGTTGTTTGAGCAACAAAGTCTTCCTACTCTGCGCCCTTTGGCTTCCTCTGCTTCTTAACACTGACCATGCTCCTTCTCGGCCTAACCTTCCTATCCCTACTAGCCACATACTTGGGCCCACTGACCATGCTCGCACACATCGGTCTCCTCTGTCCCACAAACTTGCCCAGCGGACTGAACACCTCCACTTCGGGGTAATCCTCCTCCCACTCCGCCATCCGATCCTTCATATGGTCGTCGTAGAACTCTTCCTCGAGCACCTCTTCCGGATCTCTCCCTTCTTCCTCTGCCCTCGCAATCGCAGCGAACTTTCGATTCTTCCGCTCTTCTTCCTCCTTGAGACGCGTGACACGGTCGAACTTGGCTTGGTTGGGATCTTTCTTGACGAGACCAGAGGGTTTCCAGCCTTGCGGTCTGCGGGTTTGCGCTGAGACTTCTATCCATCCTACACCCTCTACCAAGATGTCTGTGCTCCATACCCGGAAAGGCAGATTCTCAGGTTTCATCTTACCGGCCATGGGCGAAGTAACGGGACCAGCAAGTTTCTTGGTAGCGTCCCATTTGAGCTGAAATCTACCGGCGGAATTCATTTTGGAGCCTACATTGGGGGCGAGTATAGGCGGAACTTGGAGCTGGCGGTCCGAAGTTTGCGCTTGGTAGTCTACAGCTTTTTCTGTGCGGGTTACGTGGGGGTGGAGTGGTACGAAGGGATGGACGAGGAAGACTAGGTCGGGGGTGACGGGTGTGATGCGGATCAATCCACCGCCGAGGATGAGTGATTGTCCTGGTTTGATGGTGTAGCGTTCGGAATTTATGCGGTTCTTCATTACAAGGTCATCGTGTGCGGTGGGTTGGACGAATGTCTCTAGGCCTGGTGTTGTGCGTGCAAGACCGGGGAGATCGATGAGCTCGCCTCTGTTGTTGCCAAACGGAATGCGGATTGGAGACGCTGTTGTTCCGGGGAGAGAGGAGGCAATTGGAAGGACAGGGTACGGGGTGTATGGCTGCGGTGGTGGGAGGAGCGCGTCAGGATCGAGTTCGTCCTCTTCAGGGTGGTCCTCAATTTCTTCAGGAGGCTGATGCAGATGTTCTTGAGGTTTGTTCTTCAGACGTTCCGTCTCAGCGTCTTCTTCGGCAAGCTGCTGATACACCTGCGTGAGCTCATCCAGTGTCTTTGCGTTATTGATCATTGTCTCACGCTCGGCTGCGCTCCGGATCTTGCGCACGTCTTGGTAGTCTGCTCCTCGTCCTTTGGGAAAGACGGCTTCGAAGAGGTTTGACTTTCCCACGTTGACCTTGCCAACCATCCATCCCGCGCCTCCACGCTCCCAAATATCTTCCTTGACCTGTTTGGTCCACCACCCCCGCTTTGCGCTCACAAGTCGCACGTTACCCAACCGCGCATTCGCATTCTGTCGTCCTAGCGCATCTCGAAGCACGTCTCGGACATATGGCATTAAGACGTCGACTTGCTCCTTTTTTGGCGCTAACAAGTCAGCTCTTGTGATAATGAAGCTTACCTCTGCAATGCGGTCATTGGCCACCCATCCCTTGTGCTTTGCTCGTCTGTTCTGTGTTCGAAGTTTGGGTATTCGCAGGGACGATTGGAGGTTGGGTACGATGGAAAGCGGGAAATCGGCGGCATCAACGACATGGTAGATGTGATTGCGGCGATGGGGCGACTCTGCGATCGTTTGCTGTATAGAGTCGACGGTCGGGTGGTGTATAGGCGATCCTACGCGGTGATGGAGGAGCTTGTGGCATCGGTCGCATACAGGCGTAGCAGGCGGTTCGTTGTCTTCTGGTGTCTCGGAGTTCTGGTCTTGAAGCCCCAATTCTCCTAGCAACTCGGGATTTACATTTTTGAGCGCCTTGGTATAGATGTCGTCCTCGGCAGTCGCCTCTTTGGGCCTGTTTGGAACCCAGTCTAAATATTCCCGTATCACATTCCTATCGACATCATAATATCCAGCCTCCTTCCTGTCGTATATCTGACTCGGCGCACCGCATCCCGGGCATGCTCGTGGCAGTTGCCTTTGAGTTGAGGATGCCTGTGTTGGAGGATGTCTGGGGGGATTTTGGCTGTTATCCGCGGGAGGGGTAGTGGCGTTTATTTGTTCTTGAGGTGCAACAAGAGTTGAGTATGCTTTTGGAGTTGGATGTTCGGGGACCCGGCGGCGAGGTGCGATTATGGGCGCTCTGAGCAATGCGGGACAGAGGAACAGTGGTATCGAGGCTTCATGGTTCAGCAGCGTCCTGACTTGCCTTAGAGCTGGTCGCATACTGTGAGAGAAGTCTGGGCACTTCGGAAGAATGTACGTTCAATAGTGAAAGGACGCAATTGTCCCCCACGCAACGCGACGCGCGCATTTGCCATGAAAATTAGTTGACGGGCGTCGGAGTTAGCAGGGATATCTGGCCTAAGCGAATCGGAGGGACTGTGCCTCGGCGAGTCATAGCAGCTCGCGCCCGCGCAACGGGGAGTTTATTACTTTTCTGGGGTATTTCACACTCAGACCACCCGCTTCAATAGCTTACACTGTGCCCGCGAAGCTCTATAACCCCTCTCTCTTCCACCCATCCTCGCTGCCAATCCCCCCTTCCACCCCGCACACAACCACAACATGCTCGCGTCATCAAGAACGGCGCTGCGCCAGGCGGCGACTAAGCAGCTGTCTCTCAGGACCAGCGTCCGAGCTGTCTCCGCTTGGTCGCAGGTACCGCAGGGTCCTCCAGTAAGTGGCAAAAGCAATTGGGCCCCAGTCGTCTTTCGCAAGTGCTAACAACATATCCCAGGATGTAAGTATAGCTTCTGAGAGAAACATCAGACAATAGCTCACCGCCCCTCAGGCCATTCTGGGTATCACCGAAGCCTTCAAGGCTGACAGCAACCCTAAGAAGATCAACTTGGGTCAGTACACACATTGTGACAAGGAAGGCGCGACTGACAGACATGCGCAGGTGTTGGCGCCTACCGCGATGACAAGGGCAAGCCCTACGTTCTGCCATCCGTGAGGGAGGCAGAGGAGAAAATCATCAAGTCAAACCTCGACAAGGAGTACGCCGGCATCACCGGTGTACCCAACTTCACCAAGGCTGCCCTCAGGCTCGCGTACGGCGAGGACTCAGCTCCTCTCAACCAGGACAGCATCGCCGTCACCCAGACCATCTCCGGTACCGGTGCCCTCCGCATTGGCGGTGCCTTCCTCGAGCGCCACTACCCCGGTGCGAAGACCATCTACATTCCCACCCCATCGTGGGCCAACCACAATGCTGTCTTCAAGGATTCTGGTTTGAAAGTCGAGAAGTACCGCTACTACAACAAGGACACCATTGGCCTCGACTTTGAGGGAATGGTTGCCGACATCAAGGCCATGCCCAAGAACAGCATTGTCCTGCTCCACGCCTGTGCCCACAACCCTACTGGTGTAGACCCTACCGAGGAGCAGTGGCTTGAGATTGCTGAGGCTGTCAAGGCTGGTGACCACTTCCCCTTCTTCGACATGGCTTACCAGGGCTTCGCCAGTGGTGACACTACCAAGGATGCCTTCGCCCTCCGTCACTTCATCAAGGAGGGTCTCCGCCCTGTCCTTGCTCAGTCCTTCGCCAAGAACATGGGTCTCTACGGCGAGCGTGTTGGTGCCTTCTCCGTCGTCTGCGAGTCTGCCGAGGAGAAGAAGCGTGTTGACTCTCAGATCAAGATTCTTGTCCGCCCACTATACTCTAACCCTCCAGTTCACGGTGCCCGCATTGCGTCTGAGATCCTGAACGACCCTTCTCTCAACAAGCAATGGCTTGGTGAGGTCAAGGGCATGGCTGACCGCATCATTACCATGCGTGCCCTTCTCAAGGAGAACCTCGAGAAGCTCGGCAGCAAGCACGACTGGAGCCACATTACCTCGCAAATTGGCATGTTCGCGTACACTGGTCTGACAGCTGAGCAGATGGACAAGTTGGCAAAGGAGGTAGGTTTATATCCTGCAACTATCTTGAACTTTACGCTAATCGCGACAACAGCACTCCGTCTATGCCACCAAGGACGGCCGTATCTCGGTTGCGGGTATTACCAGCGAGAACGTCGGCCGCCTCGCCGAGGCCATCTACAAGGTCAAGGGTTAGAGTCATCATGACATTGTTCCACTTCCTTCCGTGAATCAGCGATCCTCGGTATGGCATAGCTTGACGCCAGCATTGTACCATACAGACAGCATCAGCGGCTAGATTATACAGTATCAAATTCTACGAGAGTCTACGAGAAATGAAACGGCTCACGATCCCCTCATCCTCGTCACCATATCTTCTCTTGTGTTCTCGGATCGAGGTATCTGATTCGTTTAAATTGGTTGATGCTACCATCCTTAGCCGAAGTTTTTCCAGCTTTGACATCACCCACTAAATCCCCACACCCCACGAGTCGTTGGTCATTCCGTCGTGAAACCATCGATGATGTGTAGATCTTTACTTGATGTGGTATCGCCTGTACCTCGTACTACAACGACGCTAGTTCCCGCGCGCTGGGACGCCTTCATCGCGAAAGGCCAAAAGCATACGTACCGGACCGGTTTCGCTGGCTTGCATATGCGGCATCCCCAAAAGGTCGTCACCCCTCTACATGCGGAGCAGAGTCGGTTCTTGTCGCGCACATCTCTCCAAGAACCGAGCCTTGCGTTCTCCATTGTTCAGTAAGCCGTTCCGGTACCGCACACCGCATCGTTCAGCAAGTGTCCTCACCGATAGAACCACCACGCTAATCACTCCGCTCGGTTACCCTGCAGCTGCGATCCGCAAGTTCCTCGTCCTGCACGTCTGAATCACAGGCGCTGATCCTGGGCGCCTCCATGTAGTGTCGCTTCCGTCATCCGTACCCCCTGCACGAGCAACAGGAAAGTGTCGACGCCTTGCAGCTCGGAGGAGGCCGGATGAACGAGTATGATTCACGCGTGCAGGTTCCTGCAAGAAAAGAAGTCAGGGTCCATGGAGCATGCCTGTTGGTGGGTTTGGTACCCGGACCTATGGCGTTTGTTCGCATGGGCGGATTCGTGTGCTGGCAACGACTGTGATTATTTTGATAGGATAGCTACATGGCAATTGTGAAGCGCGCAACGTGCGAAATTCAACGGTGACCCGTCGACGTATTTGTGTGCGGTTAATGCTGCTAGGTTGGGCTAGCAGATGAAGTTCCAGGGTCCGGGTAAGTATGCACGATGACGATGGCTGGTGAAGTGACGTCGTTGCTCTCACGACGAAAACCAACCCTCGTCTTTCTTTATATTCGTACGCTGGCACCCCGCCCTCACCCTTCCAACAGCGGGCAATAGCGATTTTCCGAACGCTTCCAGGCCTTCTTGGCACACTGTCAAGTTGCCGTCTTCATTTTCCAACCTTTTGCGCACAACGATTGCATGCGCTGCCGACGGGACAAAGCGGTGCGAGCGAGGGTCTCTGCTAGCTCCATCAGCCGCAGAGGACACCATGGAGCGGGCAACCTGCCAGGTCAGAGGCCTGACTCCACACGACATGGGCGCGTTACATTACTTTTGGCCGGACAGCCGATGAGATCGATAGGGGTCATGGTCGCCAGTCAGCCGTTGGCAGAGGGTAGAGTTGGGCTTTGTGACAGGCGATCAACGGCGAGTGAAGGCTGCCGATTGACGTCGAGGTATCCACCCACATATAGCGAAAGCCTTATTTCTGTGCTCATCATTCCGTGCCCCCCCTCTTTTGCGGTGATGCAAGCATCGCCATTCTGACTTCTAGAACACGGCCGACTTACATATGAGCAACGTGCCCGTGACCATCACTGCCGCTAAATTGCTTTCTTCTTATCTCACCGACTCGACGTGTCGTCCCAATCTACCGCGAACAGCATAGCTGCAGTCGCTTCTCTCGGCAACCGATCCGTGGAGGCTTTAGCAACCTAAACGAGCAGAGGGGTTGACTAAACTAAGGCCTCTGTACGTAGTAGTTCGGCAGACAATAACAGTCACACTCGCATTTTCCCCCCTTGCCCTGCGTCCGTAACCACTCTTCTCTGCAGAAGACGACAACTCTAATAACGGCGCTCACAGCAACAACGGGCCGACCCTTTCGTCATTCACTAAGCTAGATCCAGCCACAGCCAGTGAATCGGACAGCCGCACGGTCCACTACTGAGGCGCGAAAAAATATCCGTCGCGCCCACGTCTTTGAAACGCTGCGACACCAGTACACGAAGGTGTCGACAGCATCACCTCGAGGTTGAAGAGGGCTTTCTGTTTCCCGGATTTGCTGTTCGGTCTTGTTCAAAATGTCGGTTACCGACGACAAGGTTCGTGTTGCCCCTCCATTACCTGCTTTGCTCCTGCCTGCGCCCCTCCATGTCCTGCAATTCTCCGCACGTGTCAACCCTCCTGCTGTACACATCGCAACACGCGCCTATAGCTTAACCGCCTAACCTAAGAAATTCACTACAGAGCGGCGACATCATGTCGATCCCTGGTGCGGAAGACCAAATCGACCCAGCCACCTTTGAGCAGATTCTCGAGATGGACGAGGATGAGGTCGAGCGCGAGTTCAGCAAAAGCATCGTCTACGACTTCTTTGGCCAGGCCGACCAGACCTTCAAGAAGATGGACAAGGAGCTGTGAGTGCCCCTGTGTCTGCCCGGGCATCACCATGGCGTGCTTGCGCGCGCAATGCCGCCACATGGCGAATGCGATGGCTAACGCCACAACAGCGAGAAGAAGGAAGGCAAATACCTCAAGGAGCTTAGCGAGCTAGGTCACTTCCTCAAGGGCTCGTCCGCCACGCTCGGCCTCACCAAAGTCAAGGACTCGTGCGAGAAGATCCAACACTACGGTCAGCTCAAGGACGACGCAGGCTTAAAGGACATCACCGAGGAGAAGGCGCAGGAGAACCTGGCCAAGATTATCAAGCAGGCCAAGACAGAGTTCACCGACGTCAAGGAGATTCTGAAGAAGTTCTACCAAGACGAAGGCGACGAGGAGGAGGAGGAAGAAGAGCCGCCCGCGAAGGCAAAGGCCTAGGGCGCAATTTAGCCAGAGCTACGGCGCGAGCAACCATCTCGCACTCGCCACGCTCAACTGGAGGAGACGGCGTCGTAGCAGCCAAGCCTCGGACCGTACGCTCCAACGAGCGACATTTGACTCCGGCTTCGCGCCCTACAACCACTCCTCAACCTTGACGAACTTTTTTCCTGTGCGACATGCCTCTCTCACGTTCCTCGGAACGCTTTTTGTGTACATGTCGTCATCGGGCCAAGGAGGAAATTACAGTACTCTACATAGCCTGTCCTCAATCTTTTCTATTCCCGTCTGATCGCATTGCATAGAATATGAATAAATGTTAACCGTTCTTTAAATTGCACACATGTGCCATCAACTGTTCCTCAGCCCTACCGGTGAAGGGCCGAACGAGCGCCCATCGGCGGGCGCATGTCACTCACCCCACCTTCGGGACCTACGTCACCTTTTGCACATGGCCTTTGCCGAACTTGGTACCGCGTGTGATAGGCTGACTTTCCAGACCCCAAGAAAAGTCAACACCATGAGTGGTTCCATCGTAAGGTCCTTTCTCGGTTCCGTTCTTGTAGCCTTGCCGGTCTGCCGTCTGTCATGTGGCGTTTAGTGAGGCGCGCCTGATTTTGCCCGCTTTCTCTTCCCTTGAACCGCTCGTTCAACCACTCTCGCTTTTGCACAACTTTTCTGACTTCTCATGCTCTTTGCGACCATTCTGCGTCAGGCTACTTCTGGACCAATCAGTCGCGGCGCTACTATCACAACTGCTATCGCGCACTCCACTACTCGCTACCAACGAAAGAACAGAGTCGCCCGTCATTCTCTACAATCGACTCTAGCTCAATTTTCTCATACCGCATCCTATACTACATCACCAATCATGGGCAAGAAAAAGTTCAAAGGCGAATACAATGACTTCCTAGATGGCGAGAAGTTGCGCGACAACACCGAAATCAGAACGACATTGCAGGGCTTCGCGGCAAGAGATATTTCACCATCGCTCGGACAACAAAAGCATACAGGTAACAAGAACCAAACCAAAGGCGGAACAAAGAAACCACAACTCACACACTTCTTGTGCCTACCATTGGTCACCGATACGAGCAAACCTCAACTGCAAAAAGGACTGGAGAGATTCAAGGAAGACCTAGCAAATGATGGCCCGGTACCCACAAAGGCTGTCCGGCCAGTTGGCACATTGCATCTAACGCTGGGAGTAATGAGTCTCTCTCCCCTAAAATTAGAAGAAGTGAAGCAAAATCTGCAAGACTTGGACCTACACATCCTCCTTCGCGACATCACCCATCGACGCGTGGCAGAGAAGGCTGCCGAATCTGGCGAGATAGCAGAAAACCTCAATGCAGCAGCCATGCCCGACACAGACGCTTTGACGATCAATCTCGGATCTTTGATTCCCATGCAAGCACCACATAAGACAAGCATTTTATACGCAGAGCCTCAAGACCCATCACAGCGCTTACAGCCTTTTGCTGCGGCGTTACGAGAACAGTTCACAGAGAAGGGACTACTGGTGGAGGATACTAGACCATTGAGATTACACGCAACGATAATGAACACAATCTACGCGAAGCCGAAGAAGCATGGAAGGGGGCGACCCAAGAGCCAAAGACTCAAAGACGGCTTGAAGCACATGGAACACAAAGTCTCGCCCCACCACCACCACAACGGCGAACACACTAAAAACACCTTAACCAACGACGTTAACCTAGAAGACGAAACTGCATCCACAGCAGGCTCTCTAGATGGCAACGAAGCCACCGCATCTGTCGATGCCTCGACAGCAGAAGCGCCACGTCCAACCGGTGAAGGCCATGGCCCAGATGGCAAGAGCTGGATGCGCTTTGATGCTAGGAGTTTGATCGAGAAATACAAGGGGTTTATCTGGGCGGAAGGGGTTAGAGTGGATAGAGTTTGTATATGTAAGATGGGAGCGAAGAAAATCTGGAGTGGAGGGATAGAAGGGGAGGGTGAAGTGGTAGATGAGCATTATGAGGTTGTTTGTGAAAAGGAAATCTTCTGGTGATGAAGGGTCAGATGGGATATATGTTTTGCAGTGCTGGTTCATGGTAGATTCGAAGAAAGAAGATGTGGTACTACGCTTGTTGAGGTAGACGACCAGCCACGTATCACTGAGATACCTGGTTCTGGTCTAACGCACCAGGGTGGGTACATAGTACCATACCTCACAATTGCAGGCGTCGCAGTGTACTTGTTTCCCACGCTACAACGCTCTCGACCCCCAATTTACCCATACCACCTTCACTCCCCACGTTGTAGCTTGCTGATTTCCACTTCAATCCTTTCCGCCTCCTCAACCAAGCCTTTCTTCCTTTTCGCCAAATCCCTCATCCCTTTCTCGCCAGCCTTCCCGTACAATTCCAACTCTCGCCTTGCCAGTGCCTCCCGATCCCATAGCGCCCTCTTACCCCCACCCAATCCCTTTCTATACTCTTTCAGCGCATCCACAAATTCCGGTGGTGGAGGATGAAGTAGAGTATGGATCTTAGCCCGTAGACCAAGTAAGATGGCTTTCGTCTGGAGGAGTTCGGCGGATGATTTGGTGTGTCGGGCTAAGGCGCCTTGTTGGGTTTGCTCGAGGATTTTGATGCTGGTTGAGAGGAGGTTAGAGTGCGTGTTTAGTAGTGTTGTTAGGGTGTTTGTTAGATGCGTAGTTGCGGCCTGGAGGTCACTGGGCAGGGACTCTGTAGCGGAGTTTTCAAGTGTCTGCGCGATATTTGCTAGTGAGGAGATTGGTGGCACGGATGATGGGGAGGCGATCATGCAGAGGTAGTCTGCTATGGTGACGAGTTGGGTCGATAGAGCAGAGGCGATGAGACCTATGTTCGAATGGAAGAAACCGATGTCGCTGGAGAGGATGTCTCGATCTGATGCTGAGATTTGACCATTCAATTGCGCAGTCACAATCTCTATAACCGCGTGGAGGTCTGGTGGGAGATCTGTAGCTTTTGATGGAAGGGTTGACAATGATGTTGTGAGGATTTGAGTTGTATGCAAGGTTGTGAGGGCGGAGGTTAAGGTCTGGATTTCTGTCAGCATGAAAGAGTGACGCCAGGACACAGCATAACTACATGAGAGTAACGAAGTATGGAAAGACAGAAGGATAGAGTAGCTGTTGATAACTTATCTGACGTAACTTTCATAAACAAATAAACGACAGAACACAGAATTATACATTGGGTACCCCGAACGAGAAGAGACCGCAAAGATCGAGGAGGAATCTCGCAATCTTGAATATGCGACATTGAGAGTATCATTACCTTTCGTATTTCATCATGCACGCGCTGCTTCTTCGTATCTCTCGTCGAGCCATTAGGGTTGAGCTTTCGGGTGCAAAGATCCTTGTACAAGATTTCGAAGTTGGGATTGCGTTGCAGCACTGTAGGATCAATAGGTGGAAGCATGATGGCTCCTGTACTTGCGCGGCGTGGCTTGAAGTTACAGCTAAGAGGGACGTGACGCGAATGGTGACTAGGTGCAGTAGAGGTAGGTAGCAGCGGGCGCTAGATAGTTGTCAGCCTAGCGGCTTGGCCGACACTTCACTCATGTCGCCGATCTTAGAAGACTAATCAATTTGTTCTGCTCGAATCTGGTGTTCGAGTATTAATCATCTTAATTGACAACAAAACTCGTCAGAAGTCTGACACGGAATTTTCGACATCCAACATATTTCACGATGCCGGAAACACGAAACACAACTTCGACATACCACCTCTACAACCGTGCAGGGTCGTCATGTGCGCGCCGAGTCCGCATCGCCCTATGTCTAAAACGCGTACCCAACGTCCGTACACATGACGTAGACAAGTACTCAAGGACCACCATCGGAACAAAAGAGTATCTCGCCATAAACCCCAGCGGCGCGGTACCCGCCCTGATCCAAGAAACAACATCATCAGGACATTTCACCAAATCACGCTTCGTAATCACGCAGTCCACCGCCATATTGGAGTATTTGGACGAAACATTCCCGTCAGTTTGTCCCTTGTTGCCGCCCGTGTCTAAACCGGAGGTGAGAGCAAGGGTGAGAGAGTTGGTAGCGATAGTAACGCAAGATATGTTTCCTTTTGCGAATCGGAGAAATGGATTGAGATTGCGAGAGGTTGCTGGCGCGACGGAAGATGGGCAGCGAGAATTCATACAGAGAGCTCTGAACGAGGGTTTCGATGCTTATGAGACGATGGTGGGGAAGTACGGGGGGAGGTATAGTGTGGGTGATGCGGTAAGCATGGCAGATGTGTGCCTTTTGCCTCAGGTGTTGCAGGCGCAGCTGTGGGGCATATATGTGTTGGGATGTGATAGATGGCCGTTGATCAAGAATGTCATAGGACAACTGGGTAGAATTGAGGCGTTTGCAAGGGAGATGGATGATATTGCTGTAGATGATGCGACAGTCGTAAAACCACTGCCTTGAAGTAGCGCTCGCAGGTAATGAGTAGCGGATATTTTTACTCGCTTGATGCAAACTATAGAACAGCAGCGCCGTAAATGCTTAGAACTGAACGCCATGCCAAACGCCAGCAGGACTAAACAGATGCACATGAACAATGCGAGAGAGAAACCCATCCAGATGATAGCACGACAGACCTTTACATGACGGTGCAATTCTCCTCCTGTTGTTTCTGGTTTGTCCGACTAAGACGTTCTCGCTTCATCTGGACTTTGCTTCCACCACGCTTGAGTTCTTCAAGTCGCTCTTGAGCTTTGGGAAATTTATACGCTATGAAAAGGTTAGTATTCTCCTTCGCAATATAACACAAAGTTTTAGAAACATACCTGCAGCCCGTCCATACCACCGTTTCGCCTCATCCAAACTCCGTGGGCAGCCTATGCCCACTTCGGTGAAGTAACCCATGGCGAAAAGCGCTTTTGGTAGTGGTGGCTCTGCGCACGCTGCTTTCCGTGCCCAGAGATAAGCCTCAGTATCGCTTTGCTCGAGGATACCAGATGTACCCGTGAGGTACCAGCCCGAAAGTGCGAGTTCACTCTGGTGTTCTTCCTGAGCAGCTGCTTTAGTGTACCAAGCTATGCTCGTGCGCGCGTCAATAGGGCAGCCCAGAAGTCCGTATTCATAGGCTTGTCCGAGACGAAATTGAGAGAACTTGTAGCCGAGATCAGCTGCTTGGTGGAAGAGCGATAATGCATATGCCTCGTCGCGTATGACGCGTTCATTGCCGGTTTGCGCTTCGTAGATGAGTGCCAATTCGTGGAGCGCGTGAGGATTGTCTCGATCAGCTCGATCAGCGGCTCGTTTGAGCATGTTGATGGCTTCGCCGAAGTTCTTCTGTTGGCCGAGGAGCCCCTTGAGGAGAATCATGCCCATCTTATACATTGCAGGTGTGTCTCCTAATGCAGCAGCACGTCTATACCACTGTACGGCTTTGAGGGGATCCTTCTTGGTGCCACCGCCTTCCTCATGGCCCATCTCGCAGCAAACGGCTGTTCGATAAGCACTTGCAGCATGGCCACCCTTTGCAGCAGATTGATAGAGCGTGAACGCTTCTTTCGTATCTACTTGCAGGCCAAGCAATCCTTGCCCGTAGCAATCGGCGAGATAGAACATGGCGTCTGGGGAACCATTGCTGACTAGCTTCTTGATGATCTTGTGAGCCTCGAGGATAAACTTCTCGCGATTTTTGTTCTTTGTCCTAGAGTCAGCTGTGCCTCCTTCGTCGATAAGTACGCTCGATGCTTCTACAAGCTTTTTCGATAGTTTCAGACCCGTAACAACATCGGCCGGATTTTGCTTAAATGTGTTGCGCAATCTGTTGAGCTCATCGTAGGTAACAGGGTGTGACACTGCACCTTGTCCACTGTGACGCTGTGTGGATGGGTTGCTTTCGTAGCTGGCACGCCCAGGTTCACTGTTGTATTGTCTGACGGGTGGTGGCCTTGCATTTTGAGGTGCTTGGGGCTGCGGTACCTGTGGCTGTTGCTGCATGAGGCCTTGTCGTACAGGCATTGGATGCGCCGGTAGTGCATCTGGGTTCGACTGCGGTTGAGTAGTACCAGGTCTTCTGCCCATTGGGTCGCTCGGATTGCGACTTGGTGCGGGTGCAGCTGTTCCTGGTCGTTGGATAGGGTTTCCGGGTGCGGGCGACGCGAAGTTCCTCATTGTGTTCGGAGGTGGTTCTGAGTAGGTAGTGTCGTCTGAGTAGACCCTCTGGGGCCCAGGTGGAGGACGCCCATATCTTGGGTCCATATTGGGCGGTTGGCCATGCATTGGACCTTGATGAGGTGGTCCGCCCTGCATGCCACCAGGCGCCATGCCCCTCTGAGGCGGTTGTCGTCCTCGAACGCCATTTGGCAAACCATTGGGTCCTCCAAAGCCGGTGTTTGCTCTTGGCACACCTGGCATTAGCGGGGCATCTGCAGCCATTTCGTGTACACCATTCGCATACTGCCCGTTGAGATCAGGTTGTGACCGGCTTCGCTGCATCTGCCCCTGGGGGTTATTATTCCCCATATCTTGAGAAGCAGCTGGCGGAGCGTAAGCGCTCAGATCATGGGACGGGGATAAGTGGTTGTCAATTGAATCGCCTCTCCGATGCCTGTTGTTGGTTTCCGGGATAGCATCAAAATTGGGCATATCTATCGCTGAGTCTTCCTGTCCATAATAGTCATCGTAAAAGTTGTCTAGCCCTTGTTCTTCGCTGTGAGCCTGTTGCTGCTGGTTCGGGGCTTGAGGCTGGTATTGCGGCTGTGGCTGCTGTTGTGGCACCTGAGGCATGGGAGGTCTTTGCCCATGCTGCATTGGAGGTCCGTTTTGTTTCACACCACCAGCAGTTGAAGGCCTGGGAGGGATGTAATCTGGTGATACAGGCCCATAGTAGCCGGACACAGCACCAGGCTCGGCAAATTCTTGCTGACCACTGTAGCCGGCCCCTTGGCCTCCACTTGGTGTTGTATGAGGCATCGTTGCAGATCGCTGTGTATTTGGGCCGAAAGCTCGCCTCGAAGGCGACATGGGATCCGATGTGCGATGTGGTTGTTGTCCTCTACCAGCATCGACATTCATGGGTGGTGGTCGCTGTCCAGATGGCATCCGGTTAGGGACAGGGCGTTGGCCCTGGCCCTCAAAATGCCCTGAGTCCTGCCGGGGATTAGGCATCGACCTCTGCTGTGGTGGGCCTCGATTCTGAGGCGGCATGTGTTGTCCTCGCCCAGATGAGCCCGCGGGCTTCGCTTGTCCTCCGCTATCCTTGATGTTCATTTGTGCCATGCTCTGGTCGAGAGGTTTCGAGCCACCTTGCTGCGACTTCTGCGTTGGGAAAGTCGGAAAGGGGTTGTCATAAGCAAGAGTCTTGGGTGATGTTGGTTGAAAGAGTGAACGATCCAGGCCTGTTGACAGTAATTAGTACGCGATGTTGTCATGTAGACGTGTAATATGCCGTCCTCGCCACGTGGAAAGATCAGGACTTGGGGACATACCTGGTGGTCTCGACGCACTACGTCCTTGTTGTGGGTTGGACGGCGGTTCATTTCCTCGACCTGTTGGTCGGCTTCGCGAATCCTGTCGCTGCTGCGGAGGACGCTGGCTCTGAGGCGGTGGTCTTCGTCCTTGACCTTGTTGGGGTGGTGGTTGCTGATAGTAGGGCTCATTGTACGCTTCTTCCTGGTAATACTGGTCTTGCGGCGGGTGTCTGCGGCCCTGATTTGGCTGTGCTGATCTCGAGTACCCATTCACATCTTGGTAGCCTCCTTGCTGCTGCGCATTGCCCCACCCTCCTTGCTGCTGGTCATAATGGCCATTATTCCATTGCTCATTGCCGCCCTGGTCATAGCCGTAGTCGTAGTCGTAGTATTGTTGCTGGTCATAGTGGTTGTCGTAATTCTGGTATTGCTGCTGCTGTCTTTGCTGTGGTCTTCCTTGGTCGTAATATTGCTGCTGCGGCTGCGCGTAATTGTCGTGTTGTTGTCGATGCGCCATGACGGCGGCGTTATCGGAGAAGCCTAACCCGAGGCTGTCTGTGAAGAGGCTAGTGAGCGATGGTGATCGCGTCCGACCGGCGGGGCTGCAGCTCTTAAAGGCACCTGGGGTGCAATCTCTCTAGAGCCGGAGCTCGTTAGGCTTGTACGTAGCGTAAGCTGGTAGTCGACGTGGGTTTGCCGTTGGCCGAGCTGGCTGTGAACCGGGCTGTGTGTTGCTTGCAAAGTTGACAGGGGTAGTACAAACTCAAAGAACGGTCATATGGCCACCAAGAACCAGGAAGACCTTACAAAGGTGAAAGTCGAGGTGTTGAAGGAAGAATGTCAATAGTAGAATCCTCACTTGCACATGCTCTACAAAGCAACGCCAATTGGGGGCTGCCGCTGCCGTCCTCAAACACGGGGTGACCTCTAATTAGTTCGATCTTGCGTTTCAACCCAGTCTGCCACCCAGCGCTGGTGCAACCCAGGAAATGAATAAGAAAAGGTCCCGCTTTAGCTTCCTTCGGCTTTGAAACGCGAACCCAGGACGACTGGGATTCCCGAGCAGGCGAATCGTCGTTGTTAAATTGCATTCGCATGCGAGTAGATTAAATGAGGCATTTGCGAATGACACCTGAGTAACACCGTCAGCTAGAGTGACAGGGAAATCGACGTGATGATCAGTATCAGCCCTGCGCAAAACAACCCAATTAGTCTGTGTCACGCAGTCCCTATACGGACCAAGTCGCAGAGCCGCTGGAGATCATACACATCATGCAGTCCAAGAACAGCCTACCAATGAACGCGCAGACGACGATGCTGATCGCTGGCCCTCAGCCTCGGGTAAGCGTTCGCCGCCTGCAAGCACTTGAGACCCACTGCCGGATGATGCAGCCACAGTGGCGGTGCAAGCACACGTGATTCCCGGCGCGTCGAGCTAGCTTCGTTCGATGAACAATCCATGGCACTTGTGTGGATCGTCGACTTCACCACTCTAGCTGCACAAGACTCCACCAACAACCCCGATACTCTGATACAAAGGCCACAACTACAACGGGAACTTACAAGATACCTTCAGAGAGATTCTGAACATCACCAAGAAGTCATCATGCCTTCTATGTCAACCTATATCAAAGCCATCTCCGGGTATGTTTGCCTTACGAAGGCCTACGGGAGTGTGCTAATGTTAAACTTAGAGGCGCAATCCTTGTCATAGGGGGCCCTGCGCTCGTATGGTATGTTACACCAACCGAGGAAGAAATCTTCAAGGTATGTATACTTTGCCACGTGCATACGCCAAATAGCTGCTTATATCCCGTGTAGAGGTATAGTCCGGAGCTGCAGAAGAAGGCTCTTGCAGGAAGGGAGCAGAGACAGAAGGACTTTGACGCATTTGTTGGTCAATTGAAGGAGGCTTCGCGTTCAGACAAACCAAGTCAGTATTTCTTCTGCAGTCATCACCAGGATCGCGCTAACGGAATTAGTCTGGGCTGCACAGAAGGAAATGGATGCGAAGAGGTCAGAGGCGGAACAGCAGCTCCGCAGAGAGGAACGGGACGCATATGCTGCTGAAAGCCGGAGAAGGCAAGCAGAGATCAGAGAGAGCGCGAAGTAGCCGGTCAACGCCAGACGACTTTCATTTCGCCATTGTATATTTATCTGTATCACGAATCTACGCTTCCAAACAAGGTCTGGGATTCACTGAAATCCGAGACAGGCTAACACATCAATGTTTTGTTTTCGGGATATTAGTGGTGAAATATGTTGTTTATGGAGTGACGTTACGTGATGGAATTTCAGTGCTATAGCGAGGCGTCGATCTCGTGACCTGGAGTGGGTTTCGCGAAGCTTGGAACGCGCATCTACCCCAAACCTCCATCTCGCCCCACCACGACCGTCGGAGCAAGACCCAATGCCCAGCGATGCGCAAGCCCCCGTGAAGCTCTCGTTGCCTCTCGTATGCTCAACCTATAACATTTGCGTACAGCGTGCTGATGACATCATAGGAGTTCCAACAGGACATCTTCAATGAACTGCGCGAGGAAGATGAGCTCGTTCTCCTTGCGCGCGGCCTCGGCCTCTTGCGCATAGTCACCAACCTTCTCCACTCCTACGATGCCGCCGGAAACAACCTGATACTACTCGTTGGCGCCGACGATCGCGAGAATGTGTGGATTGGTGAGGCGTTGGCCGAGCATGCGGCAGTCAGTAATGCGCCCAAGTGTCGTGGGCTGAGTCTAGTCAATACCGATCTGATGAGCGTTGGAACGCGCGAGAAGATGTATGCGCAGGGCGGGATATTCAGTATAACGTCACGCATACTCATTGTAGACTTCCTGTCTGGGCTGCTGAATCCAGAGACGGTGACGGGTGTGGTGGTACTACATGCTGAAAGAGTTGTTGCGACATCTCTGGAAGCCTTCATTCTGAGGATCTATCGGCAGAAGAACAAGGCAGGCTTCTTGAAAGCATTCTCGGATACGCCGGAGCCCTTCACTACTGGATTCGCTCCGCTCACCAACATGATGAAGAACCTGTTCTTGACGAAACCAGCGTTATACCCGAGATTCCACGTTGCAGTCGCAAACTCGCTCGAAGGACGTAAGAAAGCTGAAGTTATTGAGCTGGAAGTGCCCATGACGGAAGCTATGCAGGACATACAGAACGCGGTACTAGCCTGCGTTGAGGCCAGTATCAGCGAGCTCAAGAAAGCGAACCCAGGCTTGGAAGTGGAAGACTGGAACGTAGACAGTGCCTTACACAAGAACTTCGATCAGATTATCCGACGTCAACTAGATCCCGTCTGGCATCGCACAACGTACAAGACGCGACAGGTCGTCCGAGATTTGTCGCTGCTTCGTACCATTCTGCACGCGCTTCTTACGTATGATGCGGTAAATTTCAACAAGTATCTCGACACTGTTCTGGCAGCCTCGCAGCCACCACCGGGATCAACGAAGCAAAATCAATCTCCATGGCTTTTCCTAGATGCAGCTGACACCATCTTCACCACCGCAAAGCGAAGGGTATACACAGGCAAGGTGTCCAATACTGAGTTAGCCAATGCTTCGACTACTGTACCAGAGTCTCTCCAGCCAGTGCTCGAAGAATTTCCCAAGTGGACGCAGCTCGCAGAAATTCTTCAGGAGATTGAACAGGATGCTTACTTTAACCCAACGCCGCAAGACTCATCCAACGGCTCTATACTCATCATGTGCGGCGACCAGGGCACAGCATCACAGCTAAGAGAGTATCTGCAGACCATGTACGTTAAGCCAGAGGGTTCACCAGACGAGGACGAGAACGAATACGAGCCATCGGCGAACTTTATGATGCGGCGTAAGCTACGCAACTACCTTACTTGGAAACGCGATTTCAGTAAAGTCAGTGCCGCGTTGTTCTCGGAGAACCAGAAAGCCATCAACGGCAGTACAGATAAGAATGTTCAGAGTGGCATGCGCCAGACTTCCGGTAAACCTCCGCCTAACAAGCGGCGCCGCATCAGAGGCGGTGGAAATGCTGCAGCAGGACCATCGAGATCCGATACGGGAGCCATCCGTACTGCGGGAGATAAAGACGCCCACATTGCTAGTCTAATGGCTGAATTGGAACCCTCTGAGATTGAAACAGCACAAAAGCCTGGCGAAGTAGGTTTCGACCCCCTGGACAACATGGAAACCTACTATGAACTCTTTGATGTGAACGACCTGATTATCGTACATCCTTACTCTGGGGATCTGGATGAACACATTTTGGACGAGACGAAGCCGCGATACGTCATCATGTATGAGCCCGACGCAGCATTTATCCGACGCATAGAAGTACATCGGTCATCGCATACAGACCGAACGGTAAAAGTCTTTTTCATGTACTATGGGGGCAGTGTAGAAGAACAACGCTATCTCTCTGCCGTCCGTCGCGAGAAAGACGCCTTTACGCGGCTGATCAAAGAACGTGCAAACATGGCTTTAACAATGAACTCGACTGCGAACCTCGCTCCAGAAGAGTCCTTCCTCCGCACGATCAACACCAGGATAGCAGGAGGAGGCCGTCTCGCCGCAACCACCGAACCTCCCCGTGTCGTCGTCGACGTGCGAGAATTCCGGTCCTCACTCCCATCTCTGCTACACGGCCGATCTATTGTCATCGTGCCCTGCATGTTAACAGTAGGCGACTACGTCCTCACACCCCAAATCTGTATCGAGCGGAAATCCATCCGCGATCTCATCCAATCGTTTGCCAACGGCCGTCTCTTCAACCAAGTGGAGTCCATGATGGAACACTACAAACATCCCATGCTGCTCATCGAGTTTGACCAAAACAAGTCTTTTACTCTCGAACCTTTTACTGATTTCTCAGCTGGTAGCGCTGCTTCTGCCAACGCGTCGGCGACGACACCCGATCTCCAATCCAAACTCGTCATGTTAACGCTCGCCTTCCCCCGCTTGAGGATAATATGGAGTAGCAGCCCTTACCAGACGGCCGAGATCTTCTCTGAGCTGAAGAAGGCGCAAGACGAGCCTGATCCGTTGAAGGCGGTGCAATTGGGTCTCGATCCGAATCAAAGTGGAGACGAGATGCGCAGCTTTAACCAGACGAGTCAGGATATGTTGAGGGCGCTGCCAGGGATCAATGAGAATGCGGTTTCGCAACTGATGCTTAAGAGTGAGAGTATCTATGAGGTGGCAAATATGCAGGAGAGGGAAATTTGTTGGTTGGTCGGGACGGATGTTGGGAGGAGGATCCATAGGTTCTTGAATCGCTCCGTGTATGAAGAAGTTCAGTGGCAGAACTTTAGTTAGCTTGTCGGGTAGTATAGACTCTGGGACGAAGATGTTGGCAAATAGGAATTTGGACAAAGATTATGGATGTATCATTCCTCTATCCCATGATGCATGTAACAAGGTACCCAGTACCCATAATCGTGGAAAAGGAAACGTGCCAAATGCACTCGTCGTTAACATCATACTCGAAGAAGCATGATATCGTGTATTCCTCGGCACCACTCGAACCATCCGCCCGCTCGCAAGAAGCAGCATTTGAGCAGCCCGGCCCCCGCCACAGCAAAGCAGCAGCCGCGAAGCAAGAGCCGAGACAGCATGGCGGATCTCAACCCCTCCCCCTCAAATGTCGTCAATGTCAATCTCCTTCTTGCCGGTACCGTCGGCCTCGTCCGAGTCGCTGTCGTCGCGATCCTCGTCGAACTCGAAACCGATACCCTCGTCGCCTTGGTCGCCGTAGGTGTCTGTCTCGTTGATCTTTGCGTTTTCCGGGAGCTCGCCGTAGGCTTTTAATGAACGGGCTTCGTCGGCTGTGCGCGTGTTAGTAGCCGTATCTCGCAGTGTTTGCTGCGTGTGTAGTATGCGACTTACCAGAGTACTTCATGATCACATCACCCTTCTCGTCTTGGTAGTCTCGCAGCGACAGGAGAATGATGTCGCCCTGGTTGATCCAGACCTTCTTCCTCAGCTTGCCGCGGATATGGGCGAGACGACGGGCGCCGTCGAAGCACTGGGCTTCTAGACGACCGTTTCCAAGCATCTTGACGACTTGGGCGTATTCTTGGCCTTCCTCCTTGAAGACGAGTTCGCGCTTTTCGTTGTCGTTCTCGTTCTTACCCCTACGTCGGTTTTTACCTCCCTGAGATATACGTTAGCGCGTGTTGAGGTTTGGGCGTCATCGCGGTGAGAGTCGTGGTGGGGTGTGTCGCCCCCTCCAAATAGAGTGTTGACATACCTTTCCCTTGTTCTTGGGCATATTAGCGGTAGTTGAAGTTTGGTGGTGTGTTGGTGGAGGAGTGGGTTGTGATTGCGGTAGGAGCTTCGCAGGGCGCAAGTCTTTATGTAGTGGCGGACCCGGTTGTTTGCACAGGTGGATTCCGACTCACTGTGGGAGCCTTCGACATTAAGCGCTAACACCGCACCCTAGTCCCGGTGTGGCCTAGCACGTCGTCGCTCACCCGAATTAATCCATCTGCAGTTCGAGTGCTTCCAGTTTCACCCCCACCTGTCTTTCTTTCACCCTACGTCACCGTGCATACGAGGCATGGGAAAGCCATGAGTGTCTTGTCACACGTCGCCAAGCAGCCGCCCAAGACGTTCAGAGTCTACTACACCACAGTGTACAAAAGCCTCTTCACCAACCACGTTGCAACCGACCCCGCGCATCCCCTCTACGAGACGCAGCGTCGCAGACAAGCCGAGAAGAAGAAGGAGGGACTATGGTGGCATGCCACAGCGGGCGCTGACTCGGCCAAGTCTAGTTGTATAAGAACATGGGCTAGACGGCGGCTACGCAATGCTGTAGTCGACGAACTCAAGGCCCGCGGATACGACGAGACTGGCAAGTTCGCCAAACCCAAGATTGTGCCGCAACGGGCAGATTTGATGGCCAGAGTAGGTGCAGGTCGGACACTAGATCTGAAGGGAACCTTGAGATTACATGTACAACCCCCTCTGATCCCTGCCAAATACGTAGACATACGTGCAGAGGCTGGGGCTGTCATTGATGCTCTCGAATCTGCTACGAATCGGCCATTCTACAATCCACATGCTGCAACCAAAGACGTGCCACGCGAGTATGCATCAGAGAGGTCAACCAAGGGTCGGTCAGTCTACAATCCACTTGCTGCATCTGCACAGCCATCTTCGCATCGGACACAAAGACCTATCGTTAAGTCACGCCAGAGGTGACGACTGGTTCTGCACTCCGATTGAACTTGTAGGGTACAGCTAGCATCCATAGTCTGTCGCGTTGATCGGTGAGGGCCGGGATGATCTTGCGAATCGACAATGCCTTGGCGTATGTAGTCATGTATCGTTTATCGCCATCCCAACCTCTATACGGGCCTGCAACAGTATTTTGTGCGTTGAGAAGAAAGGAGGTCAAGCGTCCTATGGATACACAGCGCCCAGATCCATAAAGTAGCGTTGCACCTTGACCTAAATCAGCGCAATATCTGCCTAACATCACCCCTCCTCAAACCTGTCTCTCACAACGGTTTCGGTACAAAGTCCCGAAACACACCTTCCATACAGATACTCGATTCCCTTTTCTAGTAGTTAACACTCCTTCGTGGATTGCAGCGGAGTCTCCACCGGGCCAATGGTTACTAGTCGTCGGCTTCTCTCTGGCTCCTGTTCTGTGTAATTGGGTATCTTGGGTGTGCTAATGAGTTGTTTTCGATATGGACGATCAAAGTTCAGCATGCCTGCTCGTATACCTAGATCATTTCTAAACACAGCCATCTAGAAACAATATGATCTTTTGTAGACACTTCGACTGAATAGACACTAGAAGAAGCTACTCGTGGCAAGCATGAATATGAAGTACACAATACATGCTGCTGTGAAGTAGCTGAGTCAACCAATGAGCTAGCTTCGGCGTCGAATGCGGGTCAGCCTCCGCCCACAAAGGATTGGTTGATCGATTGCATGACCCACCATCGATGACAGCACATCTGTCCTACATCCAAAGTACCATATCCAGGGCAAGTGTATATCAAGTTCGGGTATCCAAATCAAACTCTATTTCCAAACTGGGTCCACCATCTGGGCAGCGTCGTAACATTGACAAAGAATCATTCCCCTCACCAGTCACGCATCATGGATTCCGAAAATAACGAGTTCCAGCTCTTCACATCCTTGCGATATGATCCGTTGCTTCTCAGATCAGACGAGAACTCAAGGACGATCTTGAACTTCGTAACACCTTCGCCTTTTTATATGCTTGCGTATCACCGAGATCGCATGGTTGAAGCCGCCCAGCACTTTGATTTCTTCGAGGTCGAAAAACGACTTAAAGATGGGAAAGCTTTACACGACGAACTATCCAGACAGGTACAAGAAGAGATCAGGAAGACAGGAAAGGATGAAGCAATGAAGGTATAGATAGCACCAAGACATTATGCGATAGGACTAAGATTATGTAGCTTCGACTTCTGTTCGACAAAGCCGCCAACCTGACTGTGGAGTTCACTCCCATACCCGCTGTACCACTCTCCACACTATACCCCCCATCATTAGATCCACCAAAATCAGGAACCCAACAACACCCTGCCGACACCTTTAAGCCCTCTCCCTTGACAGGCGGCGCCCTCAATCTCGGACCCTCAGACACCCTTCCAGCCGCCACATCAACACCACCTGCTCCACCAGAATGGAAGATCAAGCTGGATACAGAGCCAACACCTTCCTCACCGTTCACATTATTGAAGACTACAAAGCGCGAAATGTACGATCAATCTCGTCAACGTGCCTTACCTGATAACCCCGCCGGCCCGGCCTATCGCGAAGTAATGCTCTACAACGAAGTCAACGAACTTACAGAAGGCACACTGACATCTCTCTACCTCTTCCGTGGCGGACGATGGGTGACACCACCTGTTGGCGTGCCATCTGGCGAGTTTACGAGTAAGACCTTGAAGAATGACGGGGCTGATGAGGGGGAGTTGAGGAAGCCATTTGCGGGGCGTTGGGGGCATAGTACAAGGAGTGCGAAGGTCGGGGCGGGTGGGCAGAGGGGAACGAGTCGAAGGTGGGCGTTGGGGAGTGGGTATTGTATGGAGGAGCCGGTGGGAATTGAAACGGTCGAGGTTGGGGAGGGAGTGTGGGTTAGTAATGGGGTTAGAGGCTTTGGTTTTGGAAGGGTTGTTGGGTAGAGGTGCGTTGGTTGCTTTGATGTATTAGCTGCGCGTTGTAGGGCTGGTCTGGAAATGGAGTGGCAAAATAAAGAAAAGCCAACTTTGGATCATTGATCCACTTCATCCATTGGTAGTAAGATGACGCACAGCAGACAAGCCAGTTACATCGCTCGCAACTTGAAGTTTTGGCGCAAAAACTACGTCCCCAAATAAAATTCATTGCGAACATAAGTAGCTTGGACCATCAGTCTATGCTGTCCAAACCATGGGACGAATATGGCCAGGAGATACAAAATGTCGAACAAGCCATGTCCTCTTACCCCTTCAAGTCGCCGCAAGTACCTGCAACAATTTTTGAGAATATTCACCGACGTACTTTTGCACAACTATTCAAAATGGCACCACTTTGCAACACGCGCGAAACTTTCAGTAAGACTCACCTCCATACCAGAAAACCTCGCCTTTGCACATCCAAAGACGAACCCCTTCCATCTTGCTCGATCTGTACAGAGCCCTGTACCCTGACTTTCATGGGATCAGCACACCACGCTCTACAGATGCCATTGTGCTCTCACGTCTTCGGCGCATCCTGCATCGAATCTTGGTTCGACAGAGCAAGTACCTGCCCACTATGCCGCAAAGACTTCTTCCCCACGAAGCCAGAAGAGATATCGAAGGAGCTTCAAGAACTTCCGGATCTCTTTGTTCAGATGTTCACATTGCTGGATGAGGTGAAGAAAAGGTATCCACAAGGAAGAACGGTGGTAGCAGACATGGAAAACATGATCGCAGATCTGGGAGAGAAAGTTGTGAGAGATACTGAGGAGAGGAAGAAGAGGAAGGAAGAAAGGGAAGTAGCAGAATGGACAGAGGTGGGGCGGCGAGATATTGCTTATTTGGAAAGATGGAGACGGCAGGTCATGCTAGAATCTTCCGAAGAAAGATGAACTCCCCTACGAGCTTTGGATATCGCCTCCGTCAGGCAAGAGATTGCCGTCTTTCTTCCCTACGACTTTATTCCGGATATGGCAGTGCACGGTGATGCTGGAATGATCTATTCAGGTACAATTCGACATACCCGATCATCCGTTATACAAAGTGTGATAGAGCGAGCTGGGAGACTGGGCTTATCGGAGGCTGCTGAGGATGTAAGAAGAAAATTGGTGAGCATTATTGGCACTCTCATCGCCATAAGGCAAGGCCGGGGCTGGTGGAGGCAAAGTCGAGAATTTCGTAGCTATATGCACATGAAGAGGTGCTTACTGAAAATGTATTCATATCTTTGTGAGGGTTGCAATCAAACTATACATGTAAAATGAACCCAATTTCCTGATATGGGTGGTGGTAACATAACTCTGATTGCGGCTTTATAAGCTCTGGCAGTTAATTAACGAAAACAAAAACATTCGTAGAATCGTCAAATCGTGTGTTCCTGGCTCTCTTCCATCTGGCTTGTACTGGGCATTCTCTCTACACCCTGTTCTTTTCTCCTTCTGTAGCGTGTAATCCGGCAATCGCGAAATCCGTACTTTTGAATTTCCGTGCGCATACCCTCTTCTCAAACAGCTCATCGAGCTCTCCAAAAGTCCGACCCTTGGGTTCAGGAAGCCGCCACCAGCTCCACAAGATACCGAGTACGCTTGTGCCTGCCCAGAAGAAGCCGGCTTTGGCGCCCCAGCCCCACGCTGTCGGATTCAACATGCGTGGAGTGATAATGTTCGTGATGATACCAGAGATGTTGTAGCAGTTTCGCGCTAGGACGATTGTTTTGCTCCTGAGTCGTGTAGACGGGATCTCAGAAACGAGTGAGTAGCAGATGGGGCCAAGAGTCGCATCGTATGCCAGTGTGAAGGCCAGTAGTAGTGCTGCAATGGTCCAGTTTAGCGGTGAAGGATGAGGGTCGATGATCTCTGAGGGATCCTTTTTCGTTTTTGAGTGGGCGGCGACAAAGTCGTTCACGCAGGATAGGACACCAATGAGCAGCACGAAGATGAATGTTATCGCTTGACCGGATAGATATAGTGTACGCCGCCCGAAGTGTGCCATTAGTGCCCAGGAAATAAAAACGCCAATGAGGCCGAGAGCGAATTGGCCCAGTGAGAGAGTGAAAGCGTGGGTGGAGCCAAGGCCAGCTTGTTCGTCTAAGAATAGTCAGCAAACAGAAGCCGGGTAGTTTTGTATATAGGTTGAGTGCCTTACAGAAGTACGTAGAAAACCCCATGAATGTACCACCACACAGTGTCTGGATGATCCAGACCATGCACGTTATCTCGGTCCTACGCTTATCCACCCCTTTGAAGCAGTCTTTGTAACTTGTGCCACTTTGCATCTGTTCTTCTCTCTTGTTTGTCTGTATCATCGTCTCCATGGCGCCGGTCAGTGTTATCTCAAACTCGTCGTCCGAACTCGTTGCTGGTTTTGTGCGCAGTCGGCGCAGAGTCGCTCTCGCATCCTCAAGGCGATTTTGACGGATGAGCCACCAAGGTGATTCAGGCGCAGAGCAGACGGCGAAGAATATTGGGATTGGAAATATCCACTGGAGGCCGAAGGGTATGCGGTAAGACCATGTTGTAGTATTGTCAATCATGCCGCGCATAACGACAGATGCTATCAGTTGGCCGAGTACCCAGCATGCGTTGACATAACTTGAAGTTGTTAGCGACCGAATTCTCATGGTCGCCAAATCTCGAAAGGTGGGGTCCAGCTGATACTCACGTTGTCAGATAAGCCCTCAAGGCCACTGGGCAGACATCTGCAGCATATGCAGTACATATGCACTGAAACATACCCCAGGGCATGCCTAGTAGACACTGTCCTATCAATAGAACCTCCTTACTTGTGGCAAAGAAAGGTACAAGTATAAACAGGCTCATCGCCACCAATCCTACCATGAGCGTGTAGCGGTACCCGATACGCTCTGCTAGTGTTCCTGTAGCAAAGAGCCCTACAATCTGCCCCGCCAAGCCACCATTCACGAGTGCGCTCTGCCAGTCAGCGCTGATTTCGTACTGTCCATTCGCCTGCAAACCACCGAACTGTTTCCTAAACGCTTGCATCGAAAATAGATTCGGGACGAGGATGGTCGAAAAGCCCTCCATGATAAGCGTCATCGATAGTAGCACTGACCATGTTATGGCTTTGGGGTAGAGGTGTATGCCTTCGCGGAGCGACATGGAGCGTTCCGTTTCGTTGTTAGTCTCGATTATAGTATTCGACCTCTCTAGTATTGGATCTGCGACCTCCAGTCTCGATATCGCTGGTAGGAGGGTCGGACTTTCCGCTCTGCTGGGGAAATCTAGTGGATCTGAGTGTCCTCGCCACATCAGCTGCTGATCAAAATCGGCGACACCGTGTCGCTTCCGATCCATGGCCGATACCATGATACCGTCGTCTGAGGTTGTCTTAGTTGGAGGCTCAAGCAACGGTGCGACTTGACGGAGACCGGAAGTGGGGGGAGGAAGTGTAAGTCAGTCAAAAAAAAGACATGCAGACTGTCATACCCCAGTTATATTGTACACGCGGGGATGCGGAGATAGGAAGGCCGTGGGGTCACGAGGCATTGTGACGCAGGTTGACGACCTGGGTAGGGAGCGGAGAGCATGACATCCTCATGACCTCAGATGAGCGAGCCATTTTAAGTAGAACCCCATAATGAGTACCTCTAGTGGACATTTGCGATAGGCAACGGCATAGGATACTACAAAGAGTCAAGTGAGCGAACGATGAGTCCTCCGACTAAGGTGTTAGCCGGTCAAAAAGAGAGCCGATCAAGTCTTGAAGACGTTGTGATTTGAAGAATACTTGGCAGTTCGACGCATAACCAATTGCCAATAGTCAAGTGATGCCAGTCCAGGTTGATCCCGAGGCAGATTCAAGCTTTACGATCGCCCGTTGCGGGCCGGACGGGAACACGCGAGTGGCGTACCATTGTTGGTAAAGCCAGAGAACGGTAGACTCCACAGTATGACCCGTCCCTGTATCGTCCATTCCAAGTGCTCGGAGCGACGAGCAAGTTTGTTGGAACCGCCTGATACATCTCGCATTCGGACCCAGTAAATACGGTCAGTCCTGCCTGCCAATGTCTGGATCACGTTAGCATACTATCTCGATGTGATGCATGATGTTACATCGCGTAATTGATCAGAAAGTACCCTTTGGAAAACATTGTAATCAATGTACCCGCGGAACGCTATCAATAGGCTGCAGGTGATATCGACATAGGTACATTGGTATCGTGCAACTACTTCTTCAACAGAATTTCAAGTTTTCGACCTGCTTCACTGCTTGGCCGCAGCAGCAGCTTCCTTCTCTTTCTTCTTGCGTTCAACCTCGGCCATCTTAGCCGCCTTCTTCATGGCGTTCTTGGTCATGGGCTTTCCGTCGGCGTCGAGCATAGGTCCCCCACTCTCAGTATCCTGGGCCGGCTGTTCGAGCTTGGGCTTAGTGGGGTTGGAGTTACCCTTCCACTCCAGCTTGCGTGGACGAAGGAATTCGTCTAGCACCTCGTCTGTGACCTTTGCTCTTGCTTCTTGGAACTGCTTGACGTACGTAGTCATGATGTCTACGCATTCCTTCTTCATCTCGCCGGTCAACACCTCGCCTTTACGATAATCCTCAGCTAGCTTTGTGAGTTTGGCGTCATCGTCTTCAAAGTAGGAGATGTATTGGTAGGGCACGTCAATGTCAGGGTTTCCACCCTTCTCGCGGTGAAGTTCTAGCGTTTCTTGGCCGCCAGAAAAGGCCTTGGTATTGATCTTTGTCTTGATCTGCTTTGGCGTATCGCTCATGTATATAGCAGAGTTGGCATCAGATGCACTCATCTTGCCACCAGCACCTTGCAACGAAGTGAGAAACTTGGAGTGAATGAGGGCTGGTTTTGGCGAGGGGAGGTCCATCCTGTTGCAGTTCTCACGAACCAAGCGGAAGTAGGGATCTTGATCGATGGCACAGGGGATCAGGCAGGGCAAGGCAGCGAGTTTCTTGGAGCGTTTGTAGGTCTTGTAATCCTCGCCCCAGATGAAGGGATATGATGAAGCAAAGGCGGCAACACATTGCTTGGCTGCGAATGCGTTGCTACCAATGTTGGTTGAGCCATCAAAACCGAAGGCGCCCCGGACTTGATTGTTGGTAACCAGCTTTTCGAACTCGGTAGCGTTGAGACTGAAATGTCGGTTGTAGCCGGACGAGAAGAACTCGGAGTCGATGTACATGAAGGTCTTCTTGGGGTCGAAACCAATGGCGATGATGTCCTTGGCGTTCTGCCGCGAGAACTCGTAGACTTGCTCCTGCTTCAGTTTCTGCTTGAACAAGAACTTCTCGTCGTCGGTCAACATGATGACCAGCGGGACGTCGAAAACATCTTGCAGCCACTTTGTGAACTCAAAGGGAATCGTGTGGCCAATGTGCATAGCGTCGCTGCTGGGGCCGCGACCAGTGTACAGAAGAAAGTCGTCGCCTCGCTCGTATGTATCCAAAATGAGCTCGAGGTCGCGGTGTGAGAAGAACAGGCCTCGCCGTAACCAGCGATGTGGCTTGTGGCCTGTGATGCGTTCGAAGCGCTCGAGCAGTGGTTCGTCTATGAGCTTTGTGGCCCACTGCTTCGAGATGGCGACATAGTCGAATTCCTTCTCATTTCCCTCCTCGTCGACTCCTGCTGATACATCCCAAGGGTCGATTTTCTGCTCTGTTGCTTTGGAGACGGGCTGTGTCGCTGTGTCGGCGAGGGAGAGGGCGGCGACGGCCGGTGGCTCTGGCTCAGTCATTGTGCGCGATTGTGGTATGATTCCAATCGGGCCAAAGAATCAGGGAGAGGTGTGGGCTGCGGTCCTTTGGTGTTGTCGTTGACTCACTCACTCACCCACTCACTATTCGACAATTGAGGACCCCACTCTCGTTTGGCGTTCCTGCCTAGACCTAGGGCTGCCCCGCACCGCGCCACATGCACGCGCCACGGCTCAGCCACGCCGGCGTTGGCGGGAAGAGGTGCCGACACATGTCAGCAAAACTCGTCATGGCACCATGGTCGTGAGAGCTCCAGACGTTTCTATCCGGCATCCTCACACCACCGACACCGACGTACCGCCTTACCCCACCTCAACGCGACTCTCCAGCCCGTCCAATTGTCACATCACAGTTGGATGCGCTTGACGATGCGACTTCACCATCCAAGATAGAAGACCGCGCGTTACAGGCTGCCTTGAGCTCCTACCTAACGTGCATCCCTTCGTAGCGCAAATCCTGGTGTGCCGCAACCTGCCAATCAGCTCGCGAGAACTGCGATGAAGTCCGTCATTCTCGCGAGCTGATTGGCAGGTTG